>NC_051178.1:104878742-104958741 GCF_013339695.2 Rhipicephalus sanguineus | reverse complement strand
GCAAGCCTGGTGTTTTTGGTATTGTGGAAGACTACTTTAGTAATGCAAGAAAAATCGTTTTGCTCTTTAGTGTCCCTTTAACACGTTTGTAAAAGCTGTATAGTTCAGGAGAGCTATAAGGTGGACTAGTTGGTGTTGATTCATCTTCAAAAGTGCGCTTAGTGAACACAGACACAAACGAAAATGTATAGTACCAGAACAAAGCACAAGGGAAGAGATCATTTATTTCTGTTGCTACGGCCTCAAACAATTAAGCGAATTATATGTCACGAATCGTCTTAAACGGGTTCTTATGTTAAGATTTCGTCGCGCCCGCGTTTCCTTCCGACTCATCTTATAGTGAAAAATTGGAGGACGCTTAAGCTTCGCCTTTAAGAGTTGAACGCGATAGCGATATTCTGTTTCTAGTGCGCAGTTCGAACACTACGAGTGTTTAACAGAATGCGCGCACTAAGGTGTGTGCCTTATGTAATGGGTAGCATGCTTTAAACCAGGAGCAGTTATGCGCGAGAAACATTTTCGAAGTTGCGATGCCACCAGTACGTGGTCTTAAGGGAATACGCGCAGTAATGTGTGTGCCTTTTGTAATGGGTGGCTGTCTTTAAACCACCAAGTCGTTATGATATTGACAAGGTGTGACGCCCGATGGCAATGTACGCTTGTACCACACAATATTACTGCGATATTACATCTCGTACTATGACACCTGTATACAGGAACCGTATTTTTGGGAAGCATGAAAGTTACTTTCAGTGCCGCTCCAAGCAGAGGCGTGGCTGTGTGGTAGAACACCTGCTTGCCACGCAGACGGCTGGGGTTCGATTCTCACTCGGACCCACTTTTTATTATTTATTTATTTGCAGCTTTTTCGATTTTTTTTTCGGTCACGGACAAGATGATGATTTTCGCTCACAACCAACGGCGCCGACACCGACGGTGGAATTTCTGCGATACGAGCTCTTTAACGCTATCGCGTTAAAAGGAAAGAAAGACAGCAGCAGTGAACTCGGAACATTGCGCTCGCACGCACTGTTGAATTTACACCAATTTCACGCACAACGCAAATATCCGATTGCAACTTCGTCGCATCGAATGGCCGTACATACATTTTGTAGTGATGAAAACCCCACAAAAACCCTGCAAGCTTGACGATGGACTCCTATACACTCCCGCACGAATCCACAGAGCACCACAATGAAGCACAGAAAACCGAACGAAAAACGCGGCGGCTGCACAACACCAAGTGCGCATGTGTCGCTTTTCTTTTTTTTTTTTTTACGCGCAAGTATTTTGATCCCACAGGGGCATTTTGGGGATAAGTGTGGGCTGTTTTGTTTTGATGGTGTTTTTATGAAAATCGTTGGTCCCGCAGTGACGTTCTGGGGGCTCTTTCTGGTGCTTAGTAACTTTTAAGTTGTTTGTATCCAGAGAAAACGTTTCGGCAATTTTTAAGAAGCATTAATCTGGGAAAGTGAGAAAGAGAAATAGATGAAAATTAAACGCAGGGAGGTTAACCTGGCGCGAGTGACCGGTTTGCTACCCTGCACAGGGGAGATAAAATGAAAACGAAAAAAAAACACGCACACACGCACACATGAGCTCCACATTCGGGTCATGTCGGTAGATCCGAGGGAGATGGTGTGGTTTGTTGGGTACTGATTTTTTTTTTTTTAGAACGAGATGTCATTTGCAAGCGATTACCACTACAGTGTACTTTCCCCTAGTCATAGGTGGGGAAAGAAGGCAGATAAGTGATTACTAGATGGTTTAGATCTACGTGAATTTCGTTATCGGGCCTTGCGGTTCCGGCATGTTTTCATGTTCATTTTAATGCACAGCGCTGGCAAATAAAATCTGCTCGAAAATTTCGTCCGGGCCAAAAAAATTTAAACCAATACCGCAGGTAGCGAAAAATACCTGACATTACCCCTTGCCCAAGAAGAAGTAGAATGCCCAAAATGAATGAATGAATGAAATGAATGAATGAATGAATGAATGAATGAATGAGCGAGCGAGCGAACATGTTTAGCGCGCTGCTGCACTTCTTCCTGTGGTAACAGTGCATGGTTAAACAGAGCAAGCAAAAATGTAGGACACTGATGAAAAATCCCCAATCCTCGATTCTTTATCGACACGACATACATAGCAACGCAATCGGCTAAGTTAAAGTTATCAGCTTTAGTGCCGTCTGCGCAGTGAAGCTCTAAATATATATATATATATATATATATAAAATGAAACTGCCGTACTCTTTTCTGTGGGATAGCATCCACTTACACCAAAGCACACGCAACTTACCATACGGCGGCTAAATAGTCAAAGCGATGATGAAAACAGGGTAATGAAATGAAACTAAAATATAGCTACGCATACTTATGTAAGCTCATTGTGGAAACAATTTCACGCGCTCTGCAAATCCATGGTCGGCTTTGCGCACTCTAAGGCCCCATACTCACAGGTATAGAATAACTTGAAGTAATGCCCAACGCCATCGTTATGTTTAGCCCGGCAGCGGTACTACTCAAACATATCAAACCCGCGACATCAACGACGAAGAACTAAGGGCTTTTATCTAGCGTGTCAACGCCTGGAACGACCCCGAGCTTATATAGGGCGCGATACATTCAATACTGGTATCAACCGGTCTGAGCCAAGCTTTCAAACAAAACGAAACGCAAAATACGGAAAGAAAGGGACGAAAAGGTGTTGCTGTTTCTGATAGCGTGTAGATATCCATTGGAAGGCTTTTAAAGTTTCATTAACATTATGAGACATTAAGTGGTTTCATGAAATGTTGTTAGAATAGAGTGTCTCTGCGGTGCCAAAAACTTTTATATCGCTACCCTATTGAAATGCTAGAAACGTACGGAAAGAAAGAAAGACAGAAAGAAAGAAAGAACAGAAAGAAAGAAGAAAGAAGAAGAAAGAAGGAAAGAAGAAGAAAGAAAGAAAGAAAGAAAGAAAGAAAGAAAGAAAGAAAGAAAGAAAGAAGAAAGAAAGAAAGAAAAAGATTGCGAAGCTTGCTGTTTCATTATTATTCTGAGATATTTGCCCAGCGAATTCGGGAAATCAAATTTTCCCGCGCATTATCAGCTTCTGTAGCGATGGTGGCGCCGAAGCAATGTCTCCGAAATTCACTAGTATTTGTTCGCGTGCATTCTTCAAAAAACATTTTTATGACATCACAGTATAAAACGCGACACATTGCTCTACTTATGAAAAAATTTCAATACTTGGTTGTTTCAGAATGTACGGTAATTTTGTCAATTTTCTATTTTTCCGGTAACTAGCGCCACAATTGGCCGGTACTTTTCCAAGACGGATATGGCCAAGACAACTGCGAGAGAAGGACATGACGTCACTGCGGCCTCTGCTTTGTTGCAAGAGGAACTGATTATTCCTGTGGTTTGAGTCGCACGTATTATTCGTGAACTATCCATTTGTTTTGTGTAATATGATTAATGAATCCAACCAAAATGGGAAGGGTCTAGAGCAGCAGGTAAATTTCAGCCAATTTGGCCTTTTGTACCGAGCAGTTTTTTTATTATTTCGGCATAGAACAAACTGCAGGATTCCCAAGTTAGGGTTAGCTCTCGTTAGCACGGTGTTTCTGTCAAGAAGATGGCGCATTGGGATAAAAGTTTACCGTTGTGGAATCCTTCCGTGCCTCTGGATTTTGCATCGTGTTGGGTCCTCTGCAACAATGTAATAACCTTTCTCTTTCACGAGTGACACCCACTGTGTGTGATCAGAGCGTAAACTCTCTGAGGAGGACGACAGCAAACTAGTCTTAGCGACAAGCCCGACGCGAATCCGTGCCCTCGATTCACCTTTGTTCGCTTGCATCGCCGAAGAGCAGAAAAAAAAATATCGCCCACCGACGGCCCGCCCGCCTCGCTCGACCGGTGGTCCGAAACCTCCCCTGTGGCTGCCCCTGCGATCGGTAACGCTGACACGGCAAGTGCCCCTCTTCCGGGAGGGTCCCTTCGTGACTCATTTGAGAGCCTCGAGCGACACCGGCACCTTGCCGGTTTCAGGCTTAGCGAGCTCCGCTTTCATTCAATGCCATGTTAACTCGCTAGTGGTCTGTCACTGCTAACCCCTGCTCGTTCGTGCCAGTGCCGCGCTCCGCGTTCGATTGGTTGAGTCGCCAGATTCTTGCGCACCATTCAAGGTCTCGGCGCCTTCGTGCAATTTGAGTCCCCGTTCGTCGCCCCATTGGCATACGGCAGGCCGCTAACTACGGTTAGGTTTAAACGCGGCGTAACGGTGGAAATTGGGAGCGCGTTTAAGCAGGCTTGGGTTTTTATTAAACTCGCTTCCGAGCGCAGCTCAGTACTAGTTGCCACGCCGCCGAATACCTGCAGTTTGCTTGCCTCTTATTTGTATGACTTAGTTTCTTCCCGTAGTTTGGCTAGCGTGTAGCGACTGCATCGCCGTGGCAGCTCGCGAGGCGCTTTTTGCCCGAGCCGTTGCTACCGGTGTCTTTGATTAGTTTGCTCTTGGTTCCTCTCTTAAAAAAGAAAAAAAAAATGTTCAACTATTGGCTGAGGCAGCAATGGCAGGTGGTTTTTGAGCACTTGCCATTGAGCTGCCCGTAAAGTTTGCATGAACATTTTATTTGGTTTCGCTCTATTGTTTTTTTTTTCTGTTTTATTACCATTATTCTTTTTTTGTTGCAGTGCACCTGAAATCTTAGCAGCGTTATTGCGGGACATGAAATTCAAAGCTGTTTCGGAGAGCAACAGTATGATCTAACGACAGAAGTGCTGTCTTGTTTTTCCCACATAAGCGATTGAAATTCCTGTCCCCGAAAGCGCACTTGTTTTTCCGTTCTATGTTTTGAATGATTTGATGCGTTTCAAGGTGCCGTAACTCTTTAAATCTAAAGAAGTATGGCGATTTTTCATTTTTTTTCTGGCATGCAGGAAGTTGTGGCATTCTGGCGTTGTTTTGTTTTTTCTTCTCTAATAGTTTGCTGGTCTAGACTTGAACTCCGGTGCTCAAGGAAACAAGACCGGTGAGCCCATTTTTCTGACCTGTTGCTCGGGCTTAGCATTTGTAGCACTTGTTGACTTCTTATAGCATCTTTCATCTGTGGTGTTTACGTGCTTCTTGTGTCAGCGCTACCAGCAAGCTCCTATGCACTGTCCCAAGTGTGGCAGTGCCAATTGAGTTCATAGGCGCCCATTAATTTCAAGGTAGCTTAGCAGGCACCATGGGGAAGGTTGAGTAAGGGGTCATCTTTTTGTTGAGTGGTGAACATGGACGAATACATCTCTGCGAGTTGATGTTCACATTGTGTTCGGTTAATGCACACATGTGGGTGTTAGCTCAGTGGCTGCTCTTTCTGTCCTTGTGGTTGAGGCCATGTAGCTTCTCTGCAATATTGCGTAGAGAGAAATCTGCCGCTGCTGTCTATGAGAGTTTCCTTGTGATGGGTAACCATCACGAAGGGTTCTTCATCTGTACTACATCTTTCGGTAAAATTTACTCACTGCAGTGAATATAAGCGATGGGCCACACACTGTTGCAGGGCGAGTTCTAACCTTGCCTGTCCCGCAACTTTAATAAACTGCTGGTACTTTTTATGTTATTTACTTGTATATCTGGGCAGGAGACCTCACAATTACGTGCTTTTGTATAGTAAACGTTTCAGAAAAAGTCTGTTTTAGTACGAAATGAACCATTGTGAGCCATCACCCTGCAAGCCCACCTTTGCATTGTGGCTCTTGGTGTACAGTCGCGCTCAGTATGACTTGCAGCACGGGAGCGCGTGGCCTCACGAGTTAAAAAATTGCGCATGGCTTCAACTTATGATTACAACTAAATGATATTTTCTTATTTGGGATCATACTCGAGCGAGAGAACAGCGTTTAGTTATGGAAATAAGGGCTAGTGGAGGCCATGCGCAGCCTTTGAACTCGTGAGGCCACGCGATCCCGTGTTGCAAGTCATATTGAGCGCGACTGTACACTGTCACTCCGAAGTCCATCATCATAGGTAGTATGAAACTTTATCAAGGTGTTCTCTTTGTGTCTCTCCTTAATATATTAAGTTTCGCACCATCTGCGATGATAGATGATTACCAACTTGCCCGATGAAATTGTCTATCAAGTTACAATCTGAAGGCGCCGCATGTCTGCATTCTCACACATACAAACGTGTCCAGCGCTGGTCTTCACTCTAGGCAATTTCTAAGAAACTGCACAGTTCAGGCACTGAAGAAACTTTGAGGAAATTGCACTGCTGTGTGTCATTGTGTTCTGTTTTGCAGGATTTACTTACAAACATGTAGTAGAGCAAAGCTAGGTTGTGGTAGATTAGTAGCTCATGGCAGGCGCTACTTGTCAAGAAGCTTGAAGGGTTGTTCCGATTCCCTCGCAGGTCCGAGTCGCTACGTGCCCCCGCACCTGCGCAACAATCGGTCTGTGTTGCCCTGGACCTCCTCAGGGGAACGCCCAGGGTTACGCCCAGAAGTCTTTACCCTGAGCCGCAGGGAGGTGACCGACTGGGGAGCAAGGGACGGCTTCAGGGGTGCGTTTCCTGCTCTTTATTCCCAGTCGGCTTGCGCTGTTCTTGTTGCACTTTTGGAGGCGCACACAACTGCAAAGCGAATGCGTGTCGGAGACATTGTCAATGCCACGTTCCCGACATCCAGTCCAGAATGCTCATTGTTTGCAACTTACGTTTGCCTGTGAACTAGGCGGCAGGTGACATTGATGCAAGCAGGAGGTGACTACAATGCGAAATCAGTGCCTACAGCTCTCGCGTAGTTTAATTTAAGAATCTACAATTCGCCTTTTTCATGATGCCGCAGCGCATGTGCCCTTCTCCCAGTGGTAAAGGCGCAAAATGCCTCTTGATCTTGGAGGTTTTTGTTCTGGCACTATCGTTTCTGGACCCCTGCTGCAACGGCAGGGGGCAACACGGGAAATTTAAAATGGCGGATTGTTTTGTGAAATCATTCTCAGCTTCTATTTTTCTCCCCTTTTGCTGTGCACTGATTTAGCGGGTGCATCCCCTGGGTGTACGAACGCACGCATCTCTCATAGGTTCAGCGCATGCAGTCTTGCTCCCTCTAATGGGTTGCGTGTACTAGGCCTTTGCGTGCGCTAAACTAAAATTGTCTAATATCAACTCGAGAATCTAGGCTGGCTCCGAACAACCCCCCTAAAGTCCAAAGCCAGAAAAAATGTTATAACTTGCCTCAAATGTAGGCTGAACAAAGAACAAATCTAATGGCAGCATTCACAAAACGAGACCGGCATTTATTGAACATGAACTTGCTGAGCTCATTGAAATCATTGCTACTGGCCTCATCGCTACCTTATTAAAAACTGTCATACTCAAATGGCACACTGTCTTATGTACTATGAAGCACACTAACGTGCTGCACTCTTTGAAGGATGCGCAGCCTAGGTTTCTAGGATTTCATCCTGCACTGCAGCTGTCCAGCATGTCCCCTGTAATAGTGATGCTTGTATGATGTGGCTCATTGCCATGAACCAACAGTCCATCTAGTACTTCTGCAGTTTTGCGTGGTCCCCTCAGGCCTATAATTGGGGGTTCCACTGTTTGTGTACAAGATTTAACGCTGTGAGTATTAGCCAGTGCCACTCGTAGTCATGCCCCAGTAACTGCCGTCTTCACGTATTGTGTTTGATGCTGTCGTTTCACTGTAACTCAAGTGACTGTTTGGAAAGTGACCCGCTTAGTCGCCTCTTGCTATGTGCAGGTGACCGTGGAGGTGGCCGTGCCGATTTCTCAAATTTTGGAGGCCGCAACAAGAGGAATGATGGCCCCGTGCGCAACAATGCTTTCCCACCACGCCAGTGAGTATTCAATCTCCAGTGCTGTCACCAAAGCAGTTTGCAGGCTATGTGTGCCCCATCACAGACTGCTTATCAGCTGCAATAGCCATAACTTGCTCGTAGAGTGGGGACAGAACACGGATGTCCTTCCCACGTTTTCCAACTTGTACAATTTTTCATAAGATACTGGGGTAGCTGTCTTGAACACGTGCTTTGATTGAACGAACTGTCACGAGAGGGAGCAAATGGCCTATAGGCGAAGGGAGAGCACCCCGGAAGAACTCGTCACGTCTTGATCGTAAGCTGAGGGAATTCAGAAATGTATTCAACGCATGAAGAAACATAGAATTATTATTACTGAATATCAGTATTGACTGGGGAAGGGGCATTGTTTTTGAAAGCTTGAAATTGAGGAGTGCGATGACTTTAACAATTTATTTGTGTTAATTTCTTGATTGGGCGTTAGGTGGTGTCGCAATCTCTTGAGGCGTTCAGTGGGAGCACTGTTTGTAATTTTCGCAAATTATTGGCGCGGGATTGCAGTAAGCCAGACACAAAGCAGGCTGATTTGTGCTGGCCCAAGTGCTGGTGTTTCAATCCAACCCAGGTCGTCCGGAGACCTTTCTGTATCCGTTCTATTGGATGGAATGGTGTCTCAGTCTGTACTGTTACGTGCTTTGACAAAATGATTGACAGCACTGCCCTTTCCGGTTGCTATCTTCAGGTCTGACCGTCAGATGAGCCTCGGCCAATCCCGTGCAGCGCGATGTTTGCTTCCTTTCGTCCTCTCGTGACGTTTCGTTCGGTTCGATCACAAACGTGTGCAAGATATCTCCCCTGATTTTCAGTGCCTCTTGACCACTGGAGCAGGGACACCAATTCAGCTGTCTCAACTCGCAACTGTCTCAAAGAAGCCGTAGCTGTCGGAGGAGGATTTTTGATTCAGCTATGGTAATGTTGTAACTAACGTTGTATTGTAAGGGGATAGAGATTTGGCATAGACTTCAGCCAGCCGTGCTGTATTCTGCTTGAAGAGATGCGATGTATTACACAACAGGTGAAATGCGGACTCTCCAAGCTTTGGGCAAAGCCACATACGCGTGCAGCAACGCGTTCTCAAGCGGGCTCCATACTCGCACAGATACTTAGAAAGATAATCTTTCACAACATTTCGAATTCCTAGCACCTGCTGCAGTGTGCCTGGCATTGTACCAAGAATGCTATTGCCCATTTATGTAAGGGAGGGGTCTCTAACATGTGACCCGCAGCCCGTGAACCTCCCGCTAGTGGCCCGCACATGACTGTGTTCGTCCCGTTTTTTCCCCTAATAAGTATGTTCATTAGCTACACGGCATGACTGGTCTAAAGCATTTTTTTCGTGAGGCACTGACTGCGTTCGCCACATATTGATACATAACCGTGAAAGAAAACCTTATATATTAGAATGGGTGTCCAGATTTTAGTTTTATTTTAGGTATGTTTGTTGGAATCCTGGTGCCAAATCCCCTTCAGAAATGACCCAGGTTTGAGATATAGGAAAGGTCATTTTTCAAATGGCAACGTCAGCCCCTCCCACTCTTACCTTCGTCACTGACCTGGCCCTTGCGGGATTAAGTGTTGCGGGAGCTGAGGTGAGTTTGAGACCCCCCGATATAGGGGAATCTGAAATCTAGTCGAGACAGAATCTTGTGAAAGTAATAATCTCTTTTTTTCTCGCCACATGTCAGATGTCATTTTTATATAGTCGGGGTACAACTTCAGAAGTCTGCGGCATCCGCCTCCTCAAGGGCGGATGCACGCAAGTCTGCCCCAATGGGGCGCACACTCCAGACGGGTGTAATGAGCCAAGCATGAGCGGGACTATTTCTTTAGTCGTGGAGGGGATCGGCTGCTGCGCCTTGGTCATCAGGGTGGGGTCTCTCCAGACTTCACTTGTATCTGACTGTAGTGAATTGATATTTCAGGCTCGCAGCTAATTGGGCTTATGCATTTTTTCACTGGTCGATCGGAACAGCTGCCAAAATCCTGGAGCGAACGATTGGATTTCACAAATTCATATTTGCCAGCGGGAAACGAAAACACACTGCGATTGAGTACACAGGAAGTGCACGAACATGTGCCACAAAGCAGTGCTGGAAGCTATGCCCAACGCAAGACATGACAGATCTCGCGCAAGCAACTCCGGCCATTGCCACTGGAATCCGCCCCTCGGCACCTGGGCAAGTAAGAGTGACCGGCGCAGAGGGAGTTAATCCAAAACGGCCAGTGGGATTCGTATTCATTGCCTCGGAGCAGTTAAGGGGAGACGTGGGTCTTGAAAAAAGTTTTTTTATTACTTAGGTTAGCTGAATGAAAGTTAGTACACTTAGTCAAATTTTTCTGCAGATTCCAAATCTCCAAGTAGATTTTTATTATCTGCATTAGAACAAAAGATATGAGATTTCTGAGAGCATATTTCTTACGGTACTTTTTGGCAACTTTGCTTTGTCAAACACAAGAACAAAGTATGTGGCAAGACTGCCAGAGAGCTCGTCTAGCCGATGATGCTAATTTTATTGTTTTCATCAAACTTCGAATGCAAAATAAATGCACGCAAATATGAGCGAAAATTTTTGCTTCATACACTTTATGATTATTAAGAGTTATCATTTGGTAAACAATATTGTAAGAAAATAAATAGCATCATCGGCTAGATCAGCTTCTGGCATTCTTGCCACATACTTTGCTTTTGTGTTTGACGAAAAGAAGTTGCCGAAAATCCCCGTAAGAAATGTGCTAGAAAACGTTGTAGAAACAGCATATCTTTTGTTCTAATGCAGCTATGAACAATCTACTCACAGATTTGGAATCTGTAGAAAAAACTGAATAAGTGTATTAAATTTCATTCTGTTCACCCAATTATTAAAAACACACTTTTCAAGACCCACGTCTCCCCTTAAAGCTGCCTCGGATCGACCAGCGAAAAACGCCGTTAGGCTATCTGCTCAAACCTGCATTTAAGGTATCGTCACAGGGATCATGATTGTATGGGAGAGACAGAAGTGCATATATTTCAACATTTACAAGCTGCTGTTATCACAAAATGGCCGACAGCATCTCGCGCGGCATGCTCATGCATAATGCCCGATTTGAAATGAAATGTATTCTCAAATGCCTGTATTGTAGCGTTGAGCAAGCCTATGACTTGTTGCAGGGGTGGAGGCTCGAACTGGCGCAGCCCGGATGACATGCCTCGTGAGGCACCTCGTGAGGGCTCCCGCGACGGTGGGGGCTGGGGTCGGGACGACCGTGGCGGTGGCGGCAACTGGGACCGCCGCAATGGGGGGCGGCGCAACCTCGACACTGACGAGGACTGGACCAGACCGCTTCCTAGGGACGAACGGATAGAGAGGTACGTGTTGCTACTTGGGTGTTGTGCCTCCAGAGTTTATAAACAGTGGTGCGTACAAAAGGCTGGGGCCACATGTAAGAACTTTTGTTCTGTGTGTCTTTGCACTGCAAATAATAAGGTGAAGTCAGTTGCCCAGTATTGATATTGCAGTGCTCCATAGGTTGGCTCCCCTGTTGCCGTATTTACTCTTCTGTAATGCGAGGGATGCCTATTGTAATGAAAGAGATGACCTTTTAGTCACAAAAAATAATGTTACTCAAGGTGAACAAATGTTGAAGTGGTACCTTTATTCATGGAATCTTATATTAGAAACTAGTAGTCATCGTCTGAGGAGGAGCTTACCGTGGACTATTCTTGGGTGGTTACTGGCATCACTGATGAAATACCGCGTGGCACAGCAATGAATGTGTCTGCGACAGTGTTTCTGGAATCGTGCATAGCTTGCTGCCCTAGTAAAGTGCAAAGAGCCCTTTCGGCGGCATACTTTGAGTGGTTCTTTGCTAAGACAGGCATAGCCTCTCTAAATTGATGCAGCATCTGAAAATGACACCTCGGAAGGAGGTAATGTCCCATGCTTGGTGCGTAAACCATTGCATTGAGGAGCCATACCAAGTGATGACAAGGTGCCCTCACAGCCTTTTCATGCAGGGTTCGTGTGGGTCCTTGAAATCCTTGAAAATCCTTGAATTTGAAAAGTTCGTTTTCAAGGCCTTGAAAGTCCTGTAATTTTTACAAATCCTTGAAGATCCTTAAATTTCCTTTTTTTTTTTTATTTTTAATAAACACCTAGTGATTTTATGTGAGGAAATTGCAATTCCCTTATATTTTCGTGCAAGTTTGTTGAAAATGTTTCGTACGAAGTCAAACAAATATAAGCTTAGCAGATGCTTGCAAACATATGGCCACAATGGTACTGGCTTTGTGGCATTGGGTGAAAACGACCGAGAAGAAGTCGTCTATGACTGTGTATGTGATGGGGAAGAGGGACATTGCCAAGGAAGGTTTCTTCGACAATTCACGAGGGAGTGGTTTGTTGGCGGAGGCACGCTATGTACTCTATACTGGAGGGCATACTACAGTAATACCTCGTTACCTCGAAGTAGTAAAAACCAGAAAAAACTTCGACATAAGCAGATTTTCGAGATAAGCAAAGTGGCGCAAATTCCATTGAGGAGTCCAGTTCTATCTAAAAACGTTATCACTGCTTACCAGTTTAAGGGGGGACGTGGGTCCTAAAACTTTTTCTTTATTTTTGAGTCAATATGAACTAAACTTCACTGTCTTGACCAGTTTTTTATGCTGATTTCAAATCTGTAATTAGTTTTTTAATAGCTGCACTAGTTCAAAAGATCTCGAGGTTCGAAAAAATAATTAGTGCCTGCTTCTTACGGGGTTTTTAGGCAATTTCGACCTACTAAAACCGATATGTAAATGCATGGGCCCAATGCCCAGATCATGCTATAGGGGGTGATGCTATTTTTATTCCCTTGAGAGCACTGTGAAGGTCAGAAAACAGATGAACACTCACTGGTGGTTATTTTTTCTGATTCACTCATTAGTATCTTTAATTAAAATTTGTAAAATGGTGCTAGAGTAATGCAAATAGCACCACCCCCCCCGATCGTTTCAATACAAGTAAAATGATACCAAATTTGTGATTTTTACTCAGCAACAACATGGAAAAAAACCCCGTAAGGCTGAGTGCGTTGAGCAAAAATATCAAACTGAGAAAAACGCATTTGAAGTTTCAGACAACTGTAACTTTTGTGGAAGTGCAGCCACAGCACTAGTGGTTATATCATTTGATAGGTTTCTTCTTCACGAGCACAGCCATACCAAATACAGTAGAACCCCGCTGATACGTTTTTGAAGGGACCGTGGGAAATAAACGTAAGAGACGGGAAACGTAAGAGCCGAAAAACAGGAAAAACGGCAAAATATTTAGTGGTACAGAATTTTATTTCAATTCTTACGAGCAGCACGAAAATTGGCGCGCTCAGCCGCGATCTAACTCGATGGATAGAAACGCGGAGCTTAGGACAGCCTCATCCACAGAAATGTAATCAACGTATGTGATTTTTTTAACACCAACAGCTGTAGGCATGAAAGAACTAAGCACACGCAATCACGACCGGCGTGGCGAGTCCGACCGCGAACCGCACGCACGACCATGCGAGCTCCAGCCAGCTCGAACTCCTCCCGTTCTCCGACAAATAACGATGATGATGAGTCTACGCCAACGCGATGCCAGAAGTGAATGCCAATCTCGAAGGCCTTGCTTTCGCAAGCGATTACGTCATACACGCCATGTTTGTGCAATACAAATCTCAAAGGCTATGCTTTTGTCAATAGTAAATGCCAATCTCGAAGGCCTTGCTTTCGCGAGCAGTTACGTCATAGACGCCATCTTTGCAATTTGAATCTCGAAGGCCATGCTTTGTTTGCATCAATTGAAAGATTCTGTTGCTTGCGCCTCTCATGCGGCTAATATTACGGTCAAACGAGGCCAAGCTGCGTGAGAAAATGCACCATGGCCGCTCTCTTTGGTAGTCACTCGGTCGGCTCCGAGCGCACTTCGCGACATATCATACGGGAACGTCCGACAGTTACGACGTAACAGCGGGGTTCCCAATACATTGTATCCTATGGGAGCTATGCCGGGACCGGCCGAAAACGACGTAACAGCCGGGAAAACGCAACAGTGAGGAACGTAACCAGCGGGGTTCTACTGTATGTGACCATGACCTGCCAATGTACTGGCAAATCTTCTTATGGCGTATTCGGTTGTCATCGATCGCGCTGTTTTGCTTCGGCGCCGCTTGCAATGCACTGCACTTCACTTCCGGAGGCAGAAGCAGTGCTTTCTCTTCCTTGCCTAGGTGATCAACTTGTTTGATCACAACCTTTTCTAGTTCCACGAAGCTGAGCGGAACAAACTCCTGACGTCCAGTACTGACCAGTTCCCGGACCTAAGCCAACGGACAGGCGTACGACACAGACCACTCGATCCCTCCCCCCGCTCGAGTTGGTCTCACGTTTTGCGCTCACGAGTATTTCGACGGGCTTTTCAGGCGCAGGCTCCTTTCCAAGCGTCATCACCCCTGAATAGAAGCCAAAGTGCCAGGCCGGGGGAGCGCTTGTGCCCATTTCACCGGGGTGTGACCGGCGGCGGCGGGATTCGAACCCGCGACCTCCCGCAGCCGAAGCGGACACTTTACCACGAGGCCATGACTGCGGTTTTTTTTTTTAAGTTGTTTTTTTTTTGCAGTGATTCACTCCCTTGTCTTTTTAATATCAATGTAAAAAAATGGTACAGTCACATAATAACGGCTGCAGTACATAGCCTTGGAGCCAGTCACATAAACTTTAGGACTGCCGTTGAAACACCAAAGTCCTCTAGGTTTGTTCACGTTCAATTATTCTATTCAATATCAGGGGCGAGTCTCAGTACGTGGCTGTTCCTCTGCTCCCAGGGATTAAGCTCGTTGAGGTGCTCGGGTGCATCGATCGCGCTGTTTTGCTTCGGCGCCGCTTGCAATGCACTGCACTTCACTTCCGGAGGCAGAAGCAGTGCTTTCTCTTCCTTGCCTAGGTGATCAACTTGTTTGATCACAACCTTTTCTATCCACGAAGCTGAGCGGAACAAACTCCTGACGTCCAGTACTGACCAGTTCCCGGACTAAGCCAACGGACAGGCGTACGACACAGACCACTCGATCCCTCCCCCCGCTTTGATGTCTACGTTTTGCGCTCACGAGTATTTCGACGGGCTTTTCAGGCGCAGGCTCCTCCCAAGTCATCACCCCTGAATAAAGCCAACGTATGCCAGGCCGGGGGAGCGCTTGTGCCCATTTCACCGGTGGGTGACCGGCGGCGGCGGGATTCGAACCCGCGACCTCCCGCAGCCGAAGCGGACACTTTACCACGAGGCCATGACTGCGGTTTTTTTTTTTTAAGTTGTTTTTTTTTTTGCAGGATTCACTCCCTTGCTTTTTAATGCACGCAATGTAAAAAATGGCAGTCAATAAAACGGCTGCATAAAAAAAAAAAACTTGGAGCCAGTCACATAAAGGGGGCTTACACAGCGATTTGGCAATGAGGGGTATGAAACACCAAAGTCCTCTACGAGTTTGTTCACGTTCAATTATTCTAATAAGTTGGTAACGAGAGATTATTCCTATTGATATACAACGCATACGTCTTTATGTATACACAGCGCCTAGGGCTAGCTCAAACAGTGCAACGTATCACAACTTCGCTTACTTACATTTACACACGAAGGTTGAGCGTGGCCAACGGCAAAAAAATAAACAGAGATTATCGTCTAAAAAGCACGTGGGTTATTATTAACCAAAAAATCAGTTATTATTGTCCAGCAATAGCACGTGGCCTCAACAAGCAGGAAAGGGCTTTGTTCGGGGGTTCCATGCCCTGGTTGTGTAATTTTGAAAGTGTGCTTGGTGTCACTACTGTATAAGTGCTTCTTTTGCAACTTCCAATGTCAGTTTTTAACCTTCTCAAGGCCGTGGAGCCACAAATCAATTCCCAAGGTAACACCGCGGCTCTGCAAATTTTTCGGTGTTGATCTGTCAGGTCGTGGTTGAAGCGACTACCGTTGCACCCTTGTCGACAGTATTTGTGGCCCCTAATTTAATGCATTTCACTTCAAATGACATTAATTATCTTAGCACCACTATCACCAGCTACCTTCTACGAGAAACGCTTCTCGCGCGAGTCGCACCTATTATAATGAAGCACAGGCTTTGAAAGCAGCCTATAACCTCTGTCTTGAAAAAGGTCACTGCTTGAGCCGAACTCGGAACGAAGCACAAGCCCAAAGAACGTTTTTATCACGGATAAGTTCACGCGGATAAATTCTGTGACATTTTCCTTGCCGCCGTTCACCAACATCCAACGGCTTGAATTTCCGCTGCTTCGTTGCGCGCACTCATTCCAAGCACTCCTCCCGTCGCCGTATTTCCCGCGCCATACGAACGCGGTTTCGAATGCCACTGAAGCATTGCCTAATGATCCGATGGCTCCAGCTTGACCAAGGGGAACCGGGCGGTTCTCGTAGACTCGACGCTCCGGTAGCGACAAGTAGTTTCGGCATCGCGCCCTCGTACGCTTGGCGCGTCTTCTTTACACGAGAATCTCCAGATGTGCCAGCACAAAATAAGGTAACTTGTGTCGGCGGGCCGCACGAACGCGAGCGTAAGCAGAGGAAGATGACACTTGTAACAACACAGGAGCACACGACACCGGCAACACGGCAGCCGTGAGCGCAGAACAAAAATACAAAAACAAAATGGCCGCCTCGGGTTGCGCCAGCCAATGGGAGGCGCGAGAGAAGGGGCTCGCCTCGCGCGCGCTCTGGCCAATGAGCGTTCTACAACCACCCTTCAGAAAAGCGCCGATAGCGGCCGTTCTGTTGCAGCGACGCCATTTTGAAACGCCGCAAAATGTACACAAAGAAAACAGCTTCAAAACAAGCCAAAGATGGCGGCGATCAGCCAGCTGCTGCGCCCGCGGCGCGCGCGGGAAGTTTGAACAAATTTGCCTGTTGAGATGCATCTTGCGGCTCCCGTGGCGTCTTAAAATAAGTTTAACCCATTTCCCGGCGAAATCGGCGATAATATTTTGAGGGCAGCTGCTTAGGGGTGCAAACATGCCTAAAATGCGTTTTTCTCAAAACTGATTTTCTGACCATTTTTTACTATTCTAAGACCCGCGTCCCCCCTTAAGTGCACCTAAATCTAAGTACGGTATTTACTCGAATCTAACGCGCACCTTTTTTTTCGGTAAAACAAGTGTAAAAATCGCAGGCACGTTAGAATCGAGTACCGAAAAAAAATCATATTGCCATCGGCATTTCAAAATGGCTGCCTCCTACGCGCCTCGGCTATTTCTGCCACTGTTTCAGTTCGAACGTGTGCTGAGGAGTTCGTCATCCCGTTCTGCGTTCGCACGGACGGCATGGAAGTGCTGACTCCAAATACTCAACGAGTGCACCACGATGCCACATTTAAGGGGAGACGCGGGTCGAAAAGTCACCGTTTTCCGAAAAAATCTTGTTTTTTTTTTTTCGGCTGTATTGTCATCCTTGGACTATAATCTTTTATTTCTGAAAATATCAAGGTCAAGTTCGCACGACAAATTATCTAAAAAGGCTTCCAAGTGAGAAGCGGTGACTCGAGAAATGCGCAAAAGTCGCAAAAAATGCCGTAGTTTGCGTCCTTCTGTTGCGAAAATGACGCGGTGCCCGCCATTTGCAATCCTGCCCGCATGCAGCGTAAAGCTGTCTTCTCCACAATACACCAGGGGTTAGTCTCGTATCTTCACGCAGAATAAAGAAAAAACGAGAAAAACAACGCGTACGTCGAGCGTTTTGAATTTCACGGCACGCAGCGCGAGGCCGCCATTGGACGGCGGCACGCTCCACCCTCTCGTCCCTCCCATCTCCCCAGCAAAAGAACGAAGCCTCAAACGCCGCGACCGAGTTGTTCCCCGTTTCTTCTGTATTTTCGTGCCATGGCAAGCCCTAAAAAGCGCAGTTCTGATGTTTGAAAGCTCAGAACTCGCCACAAGTATCGAGGGGAAACAGCGTCGGACGCTTCCCAAAGCGACAGCCGATGGACGATGCCCCCGACGCTCCGATATCGGATAGGCCTAACGCCGGACACCGAACCCTGCGACAGTGACGCTGCTGTGGAATTTATCAGTGCATCCCAAAAGAAGATTGGATTCTTTGAGAGTGAGCCTAGAACCGGTAGGTGCTCCTACTGTCAACACGATGCTTTGCGAAATCTGCGCGCTCACGGCACTTGTGGCGGGTTCGGCATGCCCAACTGCCGCGAACGGAAGCTTGGCGTCCGAGAGGCGGCTGGAAATCGCAAAGGACTTTCGGCATTCCTCCAAACTGTGTTGTGAAAATTCCGATTGCCCCGAGTCTACACTTTCGTCCACGCACACGTGGAGGCAGATTGTGGCCCCAATTTGATGTACATAGTGTTTTTTTCTGAATAAATGTCGAACTCGAACATTCAAACTCGTTTTTCTCATTTTCATTTTTTCGACAATTTCACGTTTTTGCGGGCAGCCTTTTATAAACTTATATTTATTGTATAGTAACGAAACTTGGCACACGTATTCTTCAAGACATGTAGAATGCAATATCTACTTGAAATTGCACTATCTATCAGCATTACTTGTGAAATATTCGGTTACTGTTTCAAAGGAGACTGAAAATAATCAAGTTACAGAGTACAATTTTTTTTATTAGTTCCATTATCTCTGTGGAATAGCTGGATAGATATTGGCACTCTACAGTCTACAAAGAGCTGAATAAGATTCAACACAATGATTTTACTGAAAGTCTAGTACATAAAGAGTTCCCGCAAAAAGTGTAACATTTTGCCATTGTGTATGACATAACTCAACAACTGTAGCAGCTACATGGAAAGTAATGACATATTTGAAATCTGCATGAAAACTATACATATAACAGAATTTTCAAGTCTCTATTACAAAAAATTAAAAAAAAGTTGTTTCGAGGAGCGTCTCCCCTTAAAGGAGTCCTGACACAAAAATTTTCGCCCCGCGTTTTTTTGCTGCAATGTGTTGCTGGGGGCCTGTTAGTCATAACACGGCACATCGTTTGCTACAGCGCGCGACAGATAATTAATTACAAGCTCCTCATTACCGACACAGCCTCAGTTTCGGTTTTGACAGAGCTCCAAAAACGGGCAAGCCGCCGGGGTGCAACTATCACCACCTAGCGAGTGAAACGCTGGGTCACGTAAGCCCACAGAACAGTGACGCATTTCCGCGCGGTCTGTCGTCCTCGGGCTCATCGTCGTCTGATGGCGACGATTTTCTTGCGGCGGGGATCGAAGGAATTTTCGACGTGGCGAATCACTTCAGGTTTGACCCGCTGACGAGGAGCGATTCGTCGGGAAGCGCGTCAAAACAGAAATGGCGGCTACGACGTCCATCGTAACTTGTACCGGCTCTGGCAACGGTTACGTAGGGGAAGTAGGGCGGTCACCTCGGGTCACCTCCGAGGGTGTCAATGCACTAGGTGCGGCCTATAATGCTGGATCGCGCTCGCGAACTTCAAAATTCATATAAAATACCTTCCAAGCTTTATTCGCTGTCGATATTTGCAGATGGTACACGCACGTACACGGGAATCGATCCAGCAGGCTATCTTGGCCGCGAACATTTTGTGTCAGTACCCTTTAAAAGAATAGTTATTACATGTGCAGAGACGGACAGAAATCGGGCCGCATCGCGGTCGCTCGGAGTTCCCGAAACGTGCGTGCGAAACTGGCGCCAACAGAAGCAGAAGATTTTTTACGGCAAAGCTTCACGCAAAGGTTTCAGTGGACCAAAGCAGGGCCGGTTTCCCAAAATCGCAGAGCGTTTACAGCGACAAGGAGTTGTCCGACAGCGACGAGGACTGATCCATTACGCGACTCGTATCACCGCCGTAGTGGTGACAGTTTAGCGGCAAGGTCCGCTGTTTGACATTGTGTTTCATTTTTTGAAATTTTAGTTCTTTAACGGGGGCCGCGGCTTTCGTATCGCGAAAAACAGCAAAAAAATCGATTTTTTCAAAATCATATCTTCAGTTTCTGTAGCCCTTTTTATATCCGATTCCAAAATATCTTCACCGAAAACCGCGTAGAAGTGCTATAAAAAAATTGTTGCGCCTGCCGAGGTGGCGATAATTATTGGGGAAATCGCAAAAAAACACTGATTTTCAAAAAATCATAGCTCCGCAACGACGCCACCGAGCCCCGATATCTTGGGCTCATCGGAAAGCGCATTTCTCCGTCTTCAAATTCCCCGCCTCAGCTGGCTCCTCCCTTCGAAAACAAGCGCACAAAAAGCAAATGTTCGAAGGTCGTTTCGAGCCCTCCGATTGGCCGCGTCCGCCATGTTGCCCCAGCGCGCCTCGCCATTGGTCCGATGCTCGCTCCGGGAGATCGTCTGCAGCACATGCGTCTCGAGCTCACGGCTGTCGAAAGTCGCGCTACTTCGTGGCGTATTCGCAATCGCTCTGTGTTCACGGCTCGACCGATAACTTTGAACAAGAACTACGTTTTAGTTTGGAGCTACTACCGGAAGCTCGGCGGGATTACGATGGCGCGCCGCACTCGTAGCGAACATCGCAAACGCGCGTCTCGGACCGACTCTCTAGCGTTGACTCGTCCGATCCGTGGTTGGAGGTTCTGCTTATGCGCACTTCGGGTGTCGTGACGAAGATGATCGCAGGACGACTCTTTGTACTCGCGACCGGCGCGTCTACTGCTTGGAGTCGTCACTAGGCCTAACTCCGCTCATGGCGTCGGCACGCGAGACGAACCTCGAACTTTGCGGGCAAGAACAACGCGTTAGCGGACTCGCGGCAGTGTGCTTCTTCGCAAGGAACGAAGCGCTTCCCCCGCCGGCTCCTCGGTACAGTGGATGGTCATTTTACGCATAGGCAGCGGACCCCACGGCCAAGCTCGAGGCCAAACACGTTGCGAGGCCAAACACGTTGCGCGCATATAGGCATGTTGCGCATTGTCACCGAATGCCGCCAACCCAGCACATCGCGTGCCGACTTCACGGGACTATGCGGCCGAGCACTTAGAGGTGAGATAAAGCACTAGTGATGCAATTTAGGCGCGCTTGGGGCCGTGCTTGGTATCGCCGTAAGCGCTCATGAATCATCTGAAAAAATAAAAGCCACGCAGAAAACCGTGTCCGCGACCGGGTGAATGATGAAGCGCATCGCAGGCGAGGTTTACAAATTAACTTGACGAGTGAAATAGGGAGATGAATTCATATCTGCCCAGTTCGCGTCTTGAATAAACAGCTAAGGAATTCCTATTCCACCAATGTCTTGGCCATAACTGCCTGTTATTTAGGAGGAAGGGATAGGTTGTCATGATGAGAGCCGCTCTTAGTATCCTATGAAAATGATTCAATGATCAATTGCAATCAAGGCTGTTATGTTAATGAGAGCATGAATACAAGAAAGCTGGCAAATCATCATAGTACATGACCTACTTGCATTACAATATCTTGTTTTTTGTCATGTCTATTACACCACTTCATAACTTTGTTTAAAATTCATGCTACATGTTCTTTGTATATCAGAAAAGGATTTTAAGAAAAAAAAGAAAACAAAGGCACAACAGATAAAAGGCCACATGTGCAGGAGGTCCAACCTTATAAAACACACCAAAGATCACAATCTTCTTGTGTTTTAGAGAAGCAAGGCACCTCAAACTAAAGACAGGGCACTCAAGAAACTGCACATTACGAAGGACCCAAAAGATTACGACCCCAGTGCCTTTTGATGAAGTAATATCGTTGGTACAACTTTAAAAGCCGTTTTCTCAAAACGACTTTTCTTGCTTCCTGCTTCGCTTGTTCCGCTGATTTCTCACTGACCGCTGGGTCTATTTCAGTTCCGTTTTTTGTTCTATATTCCTTGAAGCACAGTTCAGGGCGTGACATTCTTGCTTTTTCAGTATGGCCTTTTGATAATTAGCTATTTGACGAGTTGCACAAAGCTTCGATGCCTGTTGCACAGTCACCTCATGAAAAATGAAAACTAAAAAAAATTTTGTTGCAAATAAAAAAATTAGAGCTGTGCGAATAGCAAATTTTTGGGTGCGAAGCGAATTCGAATAATAAAGATTGAGTGCGAATCGAATCGAATAATTTCGAATAATCTTTGAATATTTCTCAAACATTTTTCGAATAATTCGAAGTGAAATTACAGAAAAAGTTGCAGAGAATCCCTAAGTATGTTCTTGTGAGATAGCAACATGAAAGTGTTTCTTTTCGCTAGGATGATGAAGCGCTGGTGGGGTCATATTTCATAGTTGTCTTTCTTATCAAGAATGAGGCAATGTAGAGGCCGAATTGTATTTATGTACATGATTGGTGCAACCGAAGTGTTGCCGACAACACTTTACACGTGATGGGCAAAAATGCCATTTCCTCAGCCTCTCCTCCTCTTTCCAACTTCTGTGGAAGGCCAACTGATGTGGCCGACAAGGGTGTGCTCCCTTCAAGTCCGGAGTTCCAAATCTGCCTCGCAGACGTCGATATATAAGAACATGTGAAATTTTGGATGCTAAAAAGCTTTGGTGTCCGATTTTCGGACTTCCTGCCCAAATTTCAGGTCCAAAACAGCATTAATTGAGCCCCCAACTCTGCCAAATCTTTCACCTCCATATTGGAACCAGCGTTTTCTTGAGTTAATACATTTGCGACCCTAGCGAAGTTTGAAAGGCAGCTTTGCCGCAATACGGGGGTGTGATGAGGTCAAACATATTGAAAATCTAGGACCACTTCCAAACGGACGTTGAATGTCTCTTGGCTATGTTCGACCCTAACGGACCTTGAAAGGCAGCTTTGCCGCAATACGTGGGAGGAGGTGAAGCATACTGAAAATCTAGGGACCACTTCCAATCAGACGTTGACTGTCTCTTGCCTAAGTTCGACCGTAACGGAGCTTGAAAGGCAGTTTTGGCGCAATACGGGGGTGTGATGAGGTGAAGCATATTGAAAATCTAGGGACCACTTTCAACCGGACTTCGTCTCTTGCCTAAGTTCGACCGTAATGGAGCTTGAAAGGCAGCTTTGCCGCAATACGAGAGTGTAATGAGGTGAAGCATATTGAAAATCTGAAGGGGTCACTTTCAACCGGACGTTGAGTGCATTTGTCTTTGGGAAGTTCGAATAGTTCGAATAGTAAAATTTCAGTGCGAATCGAATCGAATAGCAAACACTATTCGAAAAATATTCAAAATTTCGAATATTCGCACACCCCTAAAAAAAATCTAAGAATGTCATGCCCGCAATCAGACATCTTAGAATGCATAGGACTTTGAACGAGTTTCCTATCACATTTTTTAAGCGAGTCAGACTCGGAACAAGAGCAGAAGGTGAAATATATTGTACATCAAAAAGTTGTAAAGATATATTCATGAAATTTCTACAGTAGCATTAAAAAAACATTTCAAATAAGTGTGCCAATTTTCATCAAAATCCATGAAGAAATAAGAAAGTTGGTACAGAAAGCCACGTCCCCCCTTAAAACCCAAATACTGTATTTACTCGAATCTAACGCGCACCATTTTTTCGGGAAAACGAGTCCAAAAATCGCATGCGCGTTAGAATCGAGTACCGAAAAAAAAAAAAAAAAGAAACTCGGTTATCATATTGCCATCGACATTTAAAAATGGCCGCCTCCTACGCGCTTTGGCCATTTCTGCCATTTTTTCAGTTCGTACGTATGCTGAGGAGATTGTCATCCCGTTCTGCGTTCGCATCGACGGCGTGGAAGTGCCGACTCTAAATACTCGACGAGTGCACCACGATGCCGCATTTAAAAGAATAGTTATTACATGTGCAGAGAGACGGACGGAAATCGGGCCGCATCGCGGTCGTTCGAAGTTCCCGAAACGTGCGTGCGAGACTGGCGCAAACAGAAGCAGAAGATTTTTTACAGCAAAGCTTCACGAAAAGGTTTTAGTGGACCAAAGCAGGGCCGGTTTCCCGAAATCGAAGAGTGTTGAAAGCGACAAGGAGTTGTCCGACAGCGACGAGGACTGATCCATTACCCGACTTGTATCGCCGCCGTAGTGGTGACAGTTTTAGCGGCAAGGCCCGCTTTTTGACTTTGTGTTTTACTTTTTTGAAAGTTTAGTTCTTTAAAACCCAAATACTTGTTCTTCGATGTGCGAAGTTTGACTCCTACGGACTTTTGTTCTTTTCTCTCACGAAAAATGGGTGCGCGTTACAATCGATGTATTACTTTTTTTTTTTTTGTCGCGGAAAACGGGTGCGCGTTACAATCGATGTTTTACTTTTTCTTCTTTCTGGTCGCGGAAAACGGGTGCGCGTTACAATCGAGGGGCGCGGTAGAATCGAGTAAATACGGTACAGGGGCCTCAAACATTTTCACCTCCGTAGAAAATGCAGCCGCCGCGGCCGGATTCGATCCCGCGACCTTCGGGTCAGCAGTCGAGTGCCATAACCACTAGCTTTCCTTGGCTTCATACGAAGCGGTCACCAAGAAGGCTTAAAATAAAAACAAAAATTAGGTAGAAATTACGTCTCCAAGATAGGCATCCTCCATCTTAAGAGGGTCACAATAAAACAGGTTACAGTCGAACCTCGATATAACGAATTATCTGCTATAACGAAGTTATTGAAGAATAGTCTCGGCATTATACAGTGTTGTGCATATACGCTTATAAAGAATTTTTGGATATAATGAAGTCATTTCCGCATCAGGTGCGACTTCGTTATAGCGAAGTTTGACTGTATAATGAAGGCAGCCTTTTTTTTTTTTTTACACTGCCTACAAGTTTCAAACGTCAAACGGCTAATTTTGCCAGACAGACACTGCTCAATTTTGTCAGTGGCTTATCCGCATTGTTGATGGTTTACGCAAGAACCTCAACGCCGTTGCACATTTGATTAATCCTTTCCCTACCGTAGACTAGCTGAGCTCATCCACACTGCTTGTACCGCTCTAACCGAAGACAAGCCGGGCTAGTTCACGTTGAAAAAAGCGTTCGCACTGTACTGCATTCAAGTTACCCTGATCAATTTTGCACAGTTCTTTTTGGCTTCAAATGGCGAAGTAAAAAAGTTTTAAAATGCGCACAAAGCACGCTTTTCAGTCAGGAAAGCACTTGATTCTGGTAACCGGACCTAAGAATTGGCGCGTTATTCTGTGCACGCATACAGGCAACAGCTACAATCGTAAGGGGGAGGGGGGAATACTAAAGCATGCGACACTCTGGGAGTGAAGGATTTCAGTTCTCTTGCCAGTGGGGCAGCGGTGACAGAGAGCAGCATATCTTCTATAAAGCACTTCAATTGCACAAAAAAGGTCACAATTCGAGCCACCCTCTGGGAGAAATCTTTTGTACTTCAATTTAGTATTGAGGCCAGACTCACTATTTGTGTCAACTATTTGAAAGTGCTAAACCAAGAGAGTGAGTCACTCACCGCAGGCACATTTTTGGGAGGTCCCTCCTCAAACACCTGGTTCAAAATGGGCACCAGGAAAGCCGCAGTTTTCCCGGATCCTGCAAGGTGGATGAAAATAGCAAGTCATTAACACAAAATGTCTCCGCAACTTGCTGTACTTGTGTAGCATTACTTTATAATATAGCTGTGCTAATAGCAAAATTTTGGGTGCGAAGCGAATTCGAATAATAATGATTGAGTGCGAATCGAACTGAATAATTTTCGAATAATTCTCAAACATTTTTCGAATACTTCGAAGTGAAATTACAGACAAAAGTTGCAGAGAATCCCTAAGTATGTTCTCACGAGGTAGCAACATGAAAGTGTTTCTTTTTGCTAGGTTCATGAAGCGCTGGCACGGGGTGGTGTTTCATAGATGTCTTATCAAGAATGAGGCAATGTAGAGGCCAAATTGTATTTATGTACAGTAGAACCCCGCTGTTACATTCCTCACTGCTGCGTTTTCCCGGCTGTTACGTCGTTTTCCGCCGGTCCCGGCATAGCTCCTATAGGATACAATGTATTGGGAACCCCGCTGTTACGTCGTAGCTGTCGGACCGTTCCTGTATGATACGTCGCGAAGTGCGCTCGGAGCCGACCGAGTGACTCCAAAAGGGAGCGGCCATGGTGCATTTTCACGCAGCCTGGCCTCGTTTGACCGTAATATTAGCCGCATGAAAGGCGCAAGCAGCAGAATCTTTCAATTGATGCAAACAAAAGCATGGCCTTCGAGATTCAAATTGCAAAGATGGCGTCTATGACGTAACTGCTCGCGAAAGCAAGGCCTTCGAGATTGGCATTTACTATTGACGAAAGCATAGCCTTTGAGATTTGTATTGCACAAACATGGCGTGTATGACGTAATTGCTTGCGAAAGCAAGGCCTTCGAGATTGGCATTCACTTCTGTCATCGCGTTGACGTAGACTCATCATCATCGTTATTTCTCGGAGAACGGGAGGAGTTCGAGCTGGTTGGAGCTCGCATGGTTGTGCGTGCGGTTCGCGGTCGGACTCGCCGCGCCGGTCGTGATTGCGTGTGCTTAGTTCTTTCATGCCTACAGCTGTTGGTGTTAAAAAAACCACATACGTTGATTACATTTCTGTGGATGAGGCCGTCCTAAGCTCCGCGTTTCTATCCATCGACTAGATCGCGGCTGGCGCGCCAATTTTCGTGCTCCTCGTAAGAATTGAAATAAAATTCTGTACCACTAAATATTTTGCCGTTTTTCCTGTTTTTCGGCTCTTACGTTTCCCGTCTCTTACGTTTATTTCCTACGGTCCCTTCAAAAACGTATCAGCGGGGTTCTACTGTACATGATTTGGTGCAACCAAAGTGTTGCCGACAACACTTTACACGTGATAGGCAAAGATGCCATTTCCTCAGCCTCTCCTCCTCTTTGAACTTCTGTGGAAGCCCAACTGATGTGGCGGACAACGGTGTGCTCCCTTCAAGCCTGGGGTTCCAAATCTGCCGCGTAGACGTTGATATATAAGAACATCTTAAATTTTGGATGCTAAAAAGCTTTGGCGTCCAATTTCTCGGACTTCCTACCCAAATTTCAGGTCCAAAACAGCATTAGTTGAGCCCCCACCTCTGCCACATCTTTCATCTCCATGTTGGAACCAGCGTTTTCTTGAGTTAATACATTTGCAACCGCAGCGGAGCTTGAAAGGCAGCTTTGCCACCAATACGGGGGTGTGATGAGGTAAGCGTACTGAAAATCTAGGGACCACTTCCAATCTGACGTCTCTTGGCCAAGTTCGACCGTAACGGAGCTTGAAGGCAGCTTTGCCGCAATACAGGGGTGTGATGAGGTGAAGCATATTGAAAATCTAGGGACAACTTCTAATCGGATGTTGACTGTCTCTTGGCCAAGTTCGAGCGTAACGGAGCTTGAAAGGTAGCTTTGCCGCAATACGGGGGTGTGACGAGGTGAAGCATATTGAAAATCTAGGGACAACTTCTAATCGGATGTTGACTGTGTCCTGGCTAAGTTCGACCGTAACGGAGCTTGAAAGGCAGCTTTTGCCGCAGTACGAGAGTGTAATGAGGTGAAGCTTATTGAAAATCTGAAGGGGTCACTTTCAATCGGACGTTGACTGTTTTTGGGAAGTTCGAATAGTAAAATTCCAGTGCGAATCGAATCAAATAGCAAACACTATTAGAAAAATATTCGAAATTTCGAATATTCGCACACCCCTACTTTTATAACCTATGTGGTATTTCAAAGTCCTAACACAATTTTACAATTGCAGCCGCTAAACAGAGGCGTTAATGTTTCCACAATCAAAGCAAATGCTTTGTTACAATAATGGAAAGGAGTATGCTATGCAATTGACCTTGATGCTGTACGCTTCGTTGTCTGCGTGTCAAGGCATTGACAGTATTTTGAGTACGCCGGGTTTGTGAAGGATATTGTCACCAACACCACTGCTGATTGTGCCATGACCTGCTCATTTGATGAGGAAGGGTAGCAGACTCTGCATTCGATACGCCTTAAACACCGAAGGCTGTGAGTGCAACATGATCAGCTTCCGCAGTGGCTCGAACATAGAAGAGCACTGCTACAGTATGCTACACAAACATAAAGAGCAACGTCGCTGCAGGCACAACCCCCTTGGCCACCAACATAGAGGACAGTGACAATGAGCCTTCCAGACTCTGATGATCCCCTTCGACGGAAACGATCAGCACACTGAGTGTTGTGCACAGTTACTATGAATACAATGCTGGTGAGGCAGAGACGTGTTGACTATGAAAACACCAATTAGTGCAATGATGTACTGAAAGCGCCATGTCTCTCAGGAATTTTTCTCCAAGTAGGTGGAAGTAAGGCAAAGTATGCCATCCATGTGTCACGTTTTCTGGCCGATTTCCTGGCTTTTGCCTTGATTTGGATAACTTGAAATCCTGCTTATTCAGAATGTTTCTCTCGGTCCCGAGGCTTTCAAATTAACAAGGTTTATGGTATAGTGTTTTATGGTGCGAGGGCCAGTTATGGCCAGACCTGGATAGCGCTACCTAGTGGTGCTAGCCCGCACAGACGTAGCGACAGTGCAGTATCGGCATTTATACTAGTTGTAATTTGCCTGGAAGCACCTATCTAGATTATTTTCTAATGCGCGTTTATTGCACCGTGGTGGGTTCATTCAGATGCTCTCAACTTGTGATGTTCTGTAACAGGTTGTTATGTGCAAAAGCACCATAGAGGAGAAGACCAGTCGAAGTACGGAGAAGTGAGCACAGAGTACGCACCTGTCTGGGCGCAGGCCATCAGGTCGCGCTTGGAGAGGATGATGGGGATGGCGTGCTTCTGCACGGGTGTGGGCGAGGTGTAGTGCGCCAGCTCAATGTTCATGCGAATGATCTCCGTCAGGGAGCAGTCGTCGAACGAGTTGATGTGCTTGGGTGCATCATCACCAGTGGCCTCCACAGGAATGTCCTCATACTTCTCAAAGTTTATGCCTGTGTGTCCTTGCGAGAACAGCTCTCTGCACGACATCACAAGAACAAATTAAATGACAATGGCACACAGTGACACAAGCTGCGACTAAAGGACACATTGGCCTGAGAAACACAACTGATGGACCTGGGCAAACAAGATCACATTAGGGCATCTAGCAAATTGCACAAATCAATTTCCTTGACTTTTCCAGGTTGTCATTGACCTTTTTAGCAAAAATTCCCTGACCGATGCAATGAAAGTGGTGGCAATCAATCCTCACCACTTGCTTTGACGAAAGTTGTACAGCCTTTCTTGAAATTAAAATTCTAAGCTGTGACCACTTCTAGTTTGGCGGAACTCATTTTTTGCCGTAAATTGATGGCAGACGATACTGCCATCAGTGTTTCAGCCGTTGTTTTGTAATCTCCACTTGTGTTCTGGTGCTTTTACGCTGGTCCTCACTTTTGACAAAACTGAGTGCCGTATATCCGGACACCGGATGAATCTGCTTGTCTCCTCTGCTGCATTGCAGAGGATGCATTGCGTCTGCTGCCCGCCAACATACAGTACAGTAGAATCTCGTTAATTCGGCCCCCGTTAATTTGGAAATTTGGATAATTCGTCATTCCCACACCCTCCCTTCCAAAATGTTCGTAGACCTATGGCAACAAACATTCGCTAATTCGGACTGGAGGCAAGCCAAAGACGGCAAAACTGCGTCTCGGACGCCATAATATTTATCGCATGGCATTTTCTTTACCGCACATGTGCAAACTTATGGTCACCGAGATGAGCTCCGGCAGCAACGGCGCGCTGTCGATGCCGATTGCGGAGGCCAAGGAAAACCGCATTTTTTTTCTCGAAAACTTATGAACGGGGACGCAAGGTGGCGTTTTGGAGCACGCATGTCATCGACGGCATAGAGTTTCCTAAAATTAAGTATTGTAGAAAACTTTATGATCGGCAGAGAACGGATAACAAAGAAACAAGGCCTCCGACGGATAGCGTGCGAACTTGCAGACGTCGGTCGTGCTTTTTCCCCCTCTTCGGTGCGTTGTTCGGTGTATCGGAAGTGTCGGTGCACGAGGTGGTGGTCGGGCCATAGTGGTGGGGTGATATATCACCCTGCCGCGATGTCGGAACCGGCGAAACGCACGAGGTACACGGCGGAGGACTTGGCAACTAAAGTGAAGATACTAAAGGAACTGAAAGACTGCACTTCCAGAGAAGAGGTTATGCGTCAGTTCGACGTAAAAAGAAGCACGCTATCGACGTACGTGAACAACGAGGCTCAAATAATGGAAGCATTTGAGGGCGAGAAATTTCACGCCAGACGAAAGCGATTGCACACCGCAGCCCACCCACAACTCGAGGAAGCGGTGTTGCAGTGGATTGTTACTGCACGCGAGTCGAAGCTGCCGTTAACGGGGGACGTGGCTTTCGGTACCAACTTTCTTATTTCTTCATGGATTTTGATGAAAATTGGCAAACTTATTTGAAATGTTTTTTTAATGCTACTGTAAAAATTTCGTGAATATATCTTTACAACTTTTTGATGTACAATATATTTCACCTTCTGCTTTTGTTCCGAGTCTGACTCGCTTAAGGGGGGACATGGTGTGTGGAGATATTTTCTGCATCTTTTGACAAAACTTCATGAAAATATACATGCTTATGTAGTTTTTTCTGCTGATTTCAAATATGCAAAAAGTTTTCTTGTAGGTCAATTAATTCAGAAGATACACGGAGCTGCCACTCTATTGTTTTCGGAGACAGTAGGAAAGAATGTGCTTATCAAAAACTGATTATTATTGCATAGCTAGATAGTGTAATTAGCAATAAGTGCAACGCTGCAAGCAGATTTCAAATCAAAGCATAATTAGCAATTCTGCAGATGATGAAAGTTCAGTGTCTATGCCATGGCTATGACACAAAAATAAATTTAATAACTTTTAAATTTATATGTGCAGGAAATAGAAATTCTGCTCTCAGCACTTTGTAATACACAGATTGGGCTTCATGTTAAAAAAAAATTATTGCTCTAGCTGTTCTAGATCTTGAGATATCACCTCGACAAACTAGTAAAGTGACCAAAAAACATGTTTTGAGAAAACTGAGAAAAACAAAAAAGACTCGTTGTATTTACATAACTGCTCTTGAAACAGCTCAGTATGCACCAGGCATGTAGTCCTTTTGATTATTAGCCCCCGTGTGGCGCTTTTTCAGCGACCGGTGCAAGTCTTCAGTTGTTTCTCGCTTGGCTGATGCTGCCGAGCGCCGTCGATCTTTTTCAGCCATGCGGCTGCGGCTTTGCCAGCTGGCGTTTAGGCTCAGCTCTTTCATAATATCTTGTGATGCCCTTTCATTGCCTGCGTTGAACTTGAGCACTGCTTCTGCCACAGCTGCCTCCACTGTGAATAGGGAAGCATGTCGCTCCTTTGGTGCCAGGGCTCAGATCATTGAATGCAGGCATTCATTGTTGTTTTGGGTTTTCCCACGCTGGCATCGTTGCAACAGCTTTTTGTCTGACAAGCGCTGATAAATGGGAAGTAAGGCTTGGCAGACATGCGGAGGCAGCTTTCGACGATGTCTGGGAATGGGCTCACCCTTGGCCTTTGCCACATTTTGTTTGCACCAGGAGTTTGGGCCAGCTTGGCAAAGAGTGTGGTTTGCCACACCATCATTGGATGTGATGTGATGATAAGTGGCCATCACTGCTGTGTGCATAGCATCAACATCCCCACTGTGGGTCTTGAGAGCCCACCCATAATAATCGCTCAGCTTGGAGATCAGATCTCCTGTCAAGTGGCCCTTTCCCCCAAGACTTTCAAGGCCAGGACCTCTGTGCTTGGCAATCAAGTTGCGCAAAGCAGTGCCCATGCACTTCTAGACATGATTGATGCAGTCCTCTTTTTCCACTGGGATATACCCATACACCTTATCTTCTTGTAGCGCAAGGTAACTGCGGCTGTCCCCGTCGCAAAGCACCGTGGTGTAGCGCAGGTTGTGCCGCTCAAGAGACCTCCTGAAGAGGATGAGGGCAGCCTCAACCTCCATTTCTCCAACCTTCTTCTCAGTGTTTTTTTGGCACTGGTGATCTTTCTTCCACGCTACATAAGAAGGGTCACCTTCCTTTGGGCCCGACTCGCACCCGGCACAAAAGTTGCTCAAAACAACAAAGTCAAGCACCAGCCCGCTGAACAGCTCCATTACGGTGCCGACACCGATATGTGATGAATGACCGCGGATCATCCATGTCCCATCATATGACACCGCGATGTTCCCGGTGTGGCCTATGTTGAGTTCGGCGTAAAGTTCGCGAACCGACCGCGCGCAGTCGCTCATCAAATTACGTGCAGCGCGATCGGCCGCGGGTGCCAACTTCGTCTTCACGTAGTGCTGCCACGTTTTTGTGTGCAGACCCCGACGGCTGATGCCCATCAACGAGAACACATCATTGAGCGCGGTCTGTCTATTCCCCGTTGCCTGCATGGCACGTGCAGCCAAAACGTTCACAGTAAAAGGTTTCATGCGTTCATCACTGCGAACGCGCGGCGAGCTCCACAACGACGCAGTCTCACCACAGGTTGAACACACGAAACGCAACTTCACGGCGAGTCCGAATTCCCGGTCGTCTCGGACGATTTGAAGTTCCCCGTTGCATGCCTTGCACATAGCAAAGGCCAACAACGCGCTGTTCACTGTGTCCAAATCTATAATTGTGAACGTGGTTCTATCAGGCGGGCGAGCTGCGTCGTCAGCACCGTCACCCACGAATACGCGTTTTCGCTCCGTCGCTGCAGCGGACGACAACTCCGATAGCTTCTTTTCGGCTTTCGCTTGCTCCTCTTCCAAATCGGATCGTTGCCGATAGATCGTATCCTGACGGACCTTGCACAGGCTCCGCGACAGCCGATGCGGACGCTAGGCCTTCTTCCGTGGTAGCATCGACGACTTCGCCATCGGACGCGGAGCGTGTAGAGTCTTGGGTGTCTTGCGGTATCACGGAGCGTCTCGTGAAATTCGCGACTAGCATCCGTCGCACCTTTTTCGCACCAAACTTGTGCCGCGTGCGGAATTTCCGCTCAGGATTTGACATCGTGAAAGGATTCGTCACTGGCACAGCTAACACAGAGGCAAAATGGCGTGCGTCCATGCGCGCCTCAAAGCGCGGAGCAGACGATAGCCATGGGAGTCCACCAATAGGGAGGCAAGCTCAAGTCACGTGCACGAAGTAGCGAATAGGAGGGCGCCGTGATGCCTTTTTTTGCCGCGCATTTTCTAAGCTGCCAATGGCTGAATCGGGCCCATTCTGGCGGGAATTTGAAGGCGAAAGACTGCTCTCTCAAATGAGAGCAAGATGACCGCGCTGGCACACATGGGAGAGCAGGGGCGCGTTGCGGAAAATGGGTGATTTCAACGTCGATTTCGGCTCAATTTTCGCTAGGACGCGCTCTATAGAAGGTCTTTGCGGCTAAAATACCGATATTATCGGCTTGAAATTCACAGTATAAGTGCACTAGTTGCTGTAGATTTCAAAAACGCAAAAAAAAAAAAAAAACGAGTTTTTTCGCGATTTTTTCGTCTCCACAACCCGTGTCCCCCTTAAAAAGTGCGATAGGAAACTTTTCAGTTTTCATTTTTCATGAGGTGACTGTGCAACAGGCATCGAGGCTTTGTCCAACTCGTCAAATAGCTAATTATCAAAAGGCCATACTGAAAAAGCAAGAATGTCACGCCCTGAACTGTGCTTCAAGGAAAATAGAACAAAAAACGGAACTGAAATAGACCCAGCGGTCAGTGAGAAATCAGCGGAACAAGCGAAGCAGGAAGCAAAAAAATACGTTTTGAGAAAACGGCTTTTAAAGTTGTACCAATGATATTACTTCATCAAAAGGCACTAGGGTCGTAATCTTTTGAGTCCTTCGTAATCTGCAGTTTCTCGAGTGCCCTGTCTTTAGTTTGAGGTGCCTTGCTTCTCTAAAACACAAGAAGATTGTGATCTTTGGTGTGTTTTATAAGGTTGGACCTGCTGCATATGTGGTTTTTCATCTGTTGTGCCTTTTCTTTCTTTTTTCTTAAAATCCTTTCCTGATATACAAAGAACATGCAGCATGAATTTTAAACGAAGTTATGAAGTGGTGTAATAGACATGAGAAAAAACAAGATATTGTAATGCAAGTAGGTCATGTACTATGATTATTTGCCAGCTTTCTTGTATTCATGCTATCATTAACATAATTAACAGTCTTGATTGCAATTGATCATTGAATCATTTTTATAGGATACTAAGAGCGGCTCTCATCATGACAACCTATCCCTTCCTCCTAAAAAACAGCCAGTTATGGCCAAGACATTGGTGGAATAGGAATTCCTTAGCAGTTTATTCAAGACGTAAACTGGGCAGATATGAATTCATCTCCCTGTTTCGCTCGTCAAGCTAATTTGTAAACCTCGCCTGCGATGCGCTTCATCATTCACCCGGTCGCGGACACAGTTTTCTGCGAGGCTTTTATTTTTTCACATGATTCATGAGCGCTTACGGCGATACCAAGCACGGCCCCAAGCGCGCCTAAATTGCATCACCAGTGCTTTATTTCACCTCTTAAGTGCTCGGCTGCATAGTCCGGGAAGTCGGCACGCGATGTGCTGGGTGGCGGCATTCGGTGACGATGCGCAATATGCCTAGGTGCGGCGACAAAAAATATGCGCGCAACGTGTTTGGCCTCGCATTTCGGGACGCCGACGCGCGCCCGCTGCGGGACGAGGTTGGCCGTGGGGTCCGCTGCCGATGCGTAAAATGACCATCCGCTGTACCGAGGAGCCGGCGGGGGAAGCGCTTCGTTCCTTGCGAAGAAGCACACTGCCGCGAGTCCGCTAACGCGTTGTTCTTGCCCGCTAAGTTCGAGGTTCGTCTCGCGTGCCGACGCCGTGAGCGGAGTTAGGCCTAGTGACGACTCCGAGCAGTAGACGCGCCGACCGCGGTGCCAGATGTTTCAAAGTACGTAATGCGTGGTTGCGAGTACAAAGAGTCGTCCTGCGATCATCATCGTCACGACGTCCGAAGTGCGCATAAGCAGAACCTCCAACCACGGATACGACGAGTCAACGCTAAAGAGTCGGTCCGAGACGCGCGTTTGCGATGTTCGCTATGAGTGCGGTGCGCCATCATAATCCCACCGAGCTTCCGCTAGTAGCTCCAAACTAAAACGTAGTCCTTATTCAAAGTTATCGTCGAGCCGTGAACACAGAGCGATTGCGAATACGCCACGAAGTAGCGCGACTTTCGACAGCCATGAGCTCGAGACGCACGAGCTGCAGACGACGATCTCTCCCGGAGCGAACATCGGACCAATGGCGAGGCGCGCTGGGGCAACATGGCGGACGCGGCCAATCGGAGGGCTCGAAACGACCTTCGAACATTTGCTTTTTGTGCGCTTGTTTTCTAAGGGAGGAGCCAGCTGCGGTGGGGAATTTGAAGACGGAGAAATGCGCTTTCCGATGAGCCCAAGATATCGGCGCTCGGTGGCGTCGTTGCGGCGCTATGGTTTTTTGAAAATCAGTGTTTTTTTGCGATTTCCCCAATAATTTTCGCCACCTCGGCAGGCGCAACAATTTTTTTATAGCACTTCTACGCGGTTTTCGGTGAAGATATTTTGGAATCGGATATAAAAAGGGCTACAGGAACTGAGAATGTGATTTTCAAAAAATCGATTTTTTTGCCGTTTTTCGCAATACGAAAGCCGCGTCCCCCCTTAAGTGGACCACTTATATGCCTGCAAGCAGAGAGCTCTACGAATGAACATAGATTCCTTCAAGGCATCGGTGAGATGGATGAGGCGTCCGACGAAGACCTGTGCAATGAACTAGGCACCGTGCGTTGTACCGCAAAAGCAACCGCAGATGCTCTCATCATTCTAGAGGAGTTTTGTTACGATGTCCCAGGCAATACTCTTGCGTTAGAGGGTTTGTCATATGCCCACAAATTAGTCCTTGCCGCCTAGCTGTCCACAAAAAACACACAAGCATCACGGACTACTTCTCAAGATAAAGGTACGCGATAAAGGAATTGAAAATGTGCATTTTTGTTATGCATTTGTTGATTCGACATTCGGATAATTCGGACATTTTTTTCACTCCCTTGAGATACGAATTAATGAGGTTTTACTGTAATACCTCGTTAACTCAAACTTGCATATCTCAAAAAATCGGCTAAGCCGAAATTTTCCGTGGCACTGAACGATTTCCCATAGGTGCAATGTATTTAGTGCCCTTTATTTTGAAGTATTTCCGTGCTCACTTTCGGTTATCTCACAATCTTGACAGAGTGGAATAAAAACTTCACCGCCGAACCGTTTCATAAAATACTAGCGGCAAACTGTCATACATTTCACAAGGTTCACGCGAAGCTGCCGCACTTACGACGAAGTGGACACTGTTCCCGAAAGTGAAGTCTGAACCTAGCGGCATAACTTGTGTCAAGCAAACTTGTGTCACGTCATGTGACGCTATAGAAGTGCACATAGGCAGGCCCTGCAAAAGAGCACTGGTCGTACATGTTTTGTTTACCGTAGAGCTGTGCGAATAGCAAAATTTTGGGTGCGAAGCGAATTCGAATATTGAAGTGTGAGTGCGAATTGAACAGAATATTTTTCGAATAATTCTCGAATATTTCTAGAATATTTTTCTAATACTTCGAAGAGAAACTGCAGAAAAAAAAAGCTAAGAGAGAATTCCTAAGCATATTCTTATGAGATAGCAACATGAAAGTGTTTCTTTTCGCTAGGTTGATGAAGCACTGGCGGGGTGGTGTTTCATAGTTGTCTTATCAAGAATGAGGCAATGTAGAGGCCGAATTCGATTTATGTACGTGATTTGGTGCAGCCAAAGTGTTGCTGACAACACTTTACACGTGATAGGCAAAGGTGCCGTTTCCTCAGCCTCTCCTCCTCTTTCTGTGGAACTTTTGTGGAAGCCCAACTGATGTGGCGGACAAGTTCCAAATCTGCCTCCTAGACGTCGATATATAAGAACATCTGAAATTTTGGATGCGAAAAAGCTTCGGCTTCCGATTTTTCGCACTTCCTGCCCAAATTTGAGGTCCAAAACAGCATTAATTGAGCCCCCATCTCTGTCACATCTTTCATCTCCATGTTAGAACTGCGTTTTCCTAGTTAATACATTTGCGACCGTAGCAGAGCTTAAAAGGCAGCTTTGCCGCAATACTGGGGTGTGATGCGGTGAAGCATATTGAAAATCTAGGGACCACTTCCAATCGGACGTTGACTATCTCTTGGCAAAGTTCGACCGTAACGGAGCTTGAAAGGCAGCTTTGCCGCAATACCGGGATGTGATGAGGCGAAGCATACTGAAAATCTAGGGACCACTTTTAATCGGACGTTGCTTTTTGGCAAAGTTCGACCGTAACGGAGCTTGAAAGGCAGCTTTGCCGTGATACGAGTGTGTAATGTGGTGAAGCATATTGAAAATCTGAAGGGGTCACTTTCAATCGGGTGTAGACTGTATTTGTTTTTGGGAAGTTCGAATAGTAAAATTCCAGTGCAAATCGAATCGAATAGCAAACACTATTCGAAAAATATTCGAAATTTTGAATATTCGCACACCCCTAGTTTACCGTCAGAGATGTGATTCTAGCATTATATTTTTACGCAAGGCACGTAACGTGAATTTTTTTGTCGGCCGTGCGATGTGGTGAGGATAACGCCACCAAAGCAAAGCAAGTCATTGATGCTGCAGAGAAAGATAGCCCTAATCAAAGAAGCGGATTCGAGGCTCGAAGTTTCCGGATGTCATTACGGCACCAACTGTGCGGTTGCGTCGTGCGAGAGGAGCCCCTTCCAGTCACAACACTGACAGATAAAGCCTATTCGCTGGACTTAGCAGTGGGCTACACTGATCTCGTCTGCAACATCGGCTGGTTTGACCACTTTCTTATGCGAAACAATGTGGAGTCACGCACAGTGATCGAGGCAGCGTCGACGCAGCTACTCAAGGGGCGACATCAGCCGAAACAGGAAACATGCTTCGCATGATGCGAAATAATGTTGCGTGCAGCAGTGCAGATCGCCACATGAGACGTGTTAAGCAACTTGAGAAAGCTTTGCTAGGTGCAAGTGTTACTGAGAGGCAGACCAGCAGACCAGCTTTAGTTGGTATTTCTGCACTAAATAAAAAGGCAGTGCCGAAAAACACAACTGGTTGACAGCTCTGGTATGTCATTATTTTTCTTTAATACCTTTACAAAAAGCCAGTTAGGCGCTCCTCTTAAGAAACTGGTCAGCAGTGATAACGTTTTTAGATAGAACTGGACTCCTCAATGGAATTTGCGCCACTTTGCTTATCTAGAAAATCTGCTTATGTCAAAGTTTTTTCTGGTTTTTACTACTTCGAGGTAACGAGGTATTACTGTAGTATGCCCTCCAGTATAGAGTAGAGTAGACTCTCAATAAACGAAACTCTCTTAAATGAAATTGCTGCTTAAGGGGGGACGCGGCTTTCGTATTGCGAAAAATGGCAAAAAAATCGATTTTCTGAAAATCAAATTTTCAGTTTCTGGAACCCTTTTTCTATCTGATTCCAAAATATCTAAACTGAAAACCACCCAGAAGTGCTTCGAAAAATTTGTTTTGCCCTCCGAGGTGGCGAAAATTATTGTGGAAATGGCAAAAAAACAGCGATTTTCAAAAAACTGTAGCTCCGCGATGACGCGACCGCGAACCAACTTTTTGGGCTTGTCGGAAAGGGCATTTCTCCGTGTTCAAATTCCCCGCTTCAGCGGGCTCCTCCATTCAGAAAGAAGCGCACAAAAAGCAAACACTTGAGAGTCGTTCCGAGGCCTCCGATTGGCCGCGTCCGCCATGTTGCCCCAGCTCGCCTCGCCATTGGTCCGATGCTCGCTTCGGGAGATCGTCGTCTGCGCGTCGCGAGTTCACGGCTGTCGAGAATCGCGCTACTTCGTGACACGTTCGCAATAGTTCTGTGTTCACGGCTCGACGATCACTTAAAATATAATTACGCTTTAGTTTGGAGCTGCAAGAGGAAGTTCGATCTGATTACGATGGTGCGCCGCGCTCCTAGCGAACATCGCAAACGCGTGTCTCGGACCGACTCTAGCGTTGACTTCAGCGTCGGATTCGCGGTTAGATGTTCTGTTTATCAGCACTTCTGACATCGTGACGAAGGCGATCGCGGGACGACTCTTTGTACTCACGACCACGCATTACGCACTTTGAAGCAACGGGCACCACGGCCTGCGCACCTACTGCTCGGAGTCGTCACTAGGCCTAACTCCGCTCACGGCGCCGTTTGGCGAGACGAACCTCGAACTTTGCGGGCAACAACAACGCGCTAGCGTGCTCGCAGCTATGTCCTTCTTCGCAAGCGAAGAAGCACATCGCTCGCCGGCGCTTCGGAACCGCGGATGGGCATTTTACGCATCGGCAGTGAACTCGACAGCCAAGCTCGATCGTCAGACCCCACGGCCACGGACTGCTCGGAGCAGCGGTAGCAATTTCGCGCGTCGGCACCCGAAAATGCGATACAAAGTATACTGCGCGCAGATTTTTCGTCATCGTAGCTTTGCATTCGCGCATCGTCACCGAACGCCGTCACCAAGCACATCACGCGCCGGCTCCACGGACCCCGCGGCCGAGCACTTCGCGGTCAGAGTGCTGTCAATAAGCACTAGTGATGTAATTTAGACGTGCTTGGAGCCGTGCTTGATATCGCCGCAGGCGTTTATGAATGTTTTGAAACAATGAAAGCCTCGTAGACTAGCGTTGCCGCGGTCGGCCGAATGATAATACGTTTCATACGCGAGAGCGGCAAAAGACCGTGTAGGAAGCAGGGGGACGAATTTTTATCTGCCCGACTCGCGTCATTGAATAAACTGCTCAAAAATCCCTGTGCCACTAATGTCTTGGCCATAACTGTTTGCTATTTGGAACGAAGGCAACGGCTATCATGGTGTGAGCCATTTTCTCTCACAACAAACCTTTCTCTTTATAAAAATTATTCTATGATTAATTGTAATTAATAAGCAAGACTTAATTATGCTAATGACAGCATAAATACAAGAAATATGTGTAATTATTTCAGTACATGGCCTTATTACATTGCAGTATCTTCTTTTCTGTCATGTCTGTCACACCACTCCTTCATACAGAGAACTTGGTTTGAAATCCATACTGATTTTTTTTTAGATCAAAAAAAAAAAAAGAAGGAGGTTATGAAAAAAGAACAAAGGCACACTGCAGAAAGGCCACATGTCCAAGAAGTGAAACATCATAAAAAAAAACCAAAGATCACTATCTTTAGGTGTTTTAGAGAAGGCCAAACTTTAAACGCCGTTTTCTCAATACTGTTTTTTTGGCATCTTGCTCAGCTTGTGGAGCAGATATCTTGGCAACTACTACACAAATTTTGATTCCGTTTTTTCTTTTTCAATCCTTGAAGTCTTGTTCACAGGATGACATTATTCTTTACCTTGCTTAGGGCCTAGTTTTTTTTTGTAAGTGATAATTAGTGCGTGAGAAGTTCTGATGCAATACATGAAGCTGATGTGGATGTTATTTGTAAAAAAACTAAAAGCAATAGACAATTTCTAATAATGTCATCCTGTGTAGAGCTCTTTTGAGTAAAGATCAAAACCACTTGGACCTTCCTGGCATGTTTTGTTACAATGCTAGGCTTTTCACCAGCAGACTATGTCATCAGATCACGTAACATAGTGTAATTTGAAAACTACTCGAGATATCGCAATGAAACTTTATATATAGCTATTCGAGGCACTCTTCAGTATGTCTGTCAAATTTCATTACTCTAGGTCAACAAACAAAAAAGTTTTTTTCGATCGCCACCTCCCCCCTTAAATGGAACAACTGCCTCTAACATGATTGGTTTTGTGCTTGAATTCTGCACCCCTTTTCATCTCTCAGTAAACGAAACTCCTGTTAAATGAAACATATTTTCCTGGTCCCTTCAGCTTTCGTTTAACAGGAGTCTACTGTACATAGCGTGCCTCCGCCAACAAACCACTCCCTCGTGAATTGTCGAAGAAACCTTCCTTGGCAATGTCCCTCTTCCCCATCACATACACAGTCATAGACAACTTCTCGGTCGCTTTCACCCAATGCCACAAAGCCAGTACCATTGTGGCCATATGTTTGCAAGCATCCGCTAAGCTTATATTTGTTTGACTTCGTACGAAACATTTTCAACAAACTTGCACGAAAATATAAGGGAATTGAAATTTCCTCACATAAAATCACGAGGTGTTTATTAAAAATAAAAAAAATTAGGAAATTTAAGGATCTTCAAGGATTCGTAAAAATTACAGGACTTTCAAGGCCTTGAAAATGAACTTTTCAAATTCAAGGATTTCAAGGACCCACACAAACCCTGCATGAAAAGGCTGTGATGGCACCTTGTCATCACTTGGTATGGCTCCTCAATGCAATCGTTTACGCATCAAGCATGGGTCATTACCTCCTTCCAAGGTGTCATTTTCAGATGCCGCATCAATTTAGAGAGGCTATGCCCGTCTTAGCAAAGAACCACTCAATGTATGCAGCCGAAAGGGCTCTTGGCACTTTACTAGGGCAGCAAGCTATGCACGATTCCAGAAACACTGTCGCGGACACATTCATTGCTGTGCCACGCGGTATTTCATCAGTGATGCCAGTAACCACCCAAGAATAGTCCACAGTAAGCTCCTCCTCAGACGATGACTACTAGTTTCTAATATAAGATTCCATGAATAAAGGTACCACTTCAACATTTGTTCACCTTGAGTAACATTATTTTTTGTGACTAAAAGGTCATCTCAATTACAATAGCCATCCCTCGCATTACAAAAGAGTAAATATGGCAACAGGGGAGCCAACCTATGGAGCACTGCAATATCAATACTGGGGAACTGACATCAACTTATTATTTGCAGTGCAAAGACACACAGAACAAAAGTTCTTACATGTGGCCCCAGCCTTTTGTACGCACCACTGTTTATATATAACTCTGGAGGCACAACACCCAAGTGGCAACACGTACCTCTCTATCCGTTCGTCCCTAGGAAGCGGTCTGGTCCAGTCCTCGTCAGTGTCGAGGTTGCGCCGCCCCCCATTGCGGCGGTCCCAGTTGCCGCCACCGCCACGGTCGTCCCGACCCCAGCCCCCACCGTCGCGGGAGCCCTCACGAGGTGCCTCGCGAGGCATGTCATCCGGGCTGCGCCAGTTCGAGCCTCCACCCCTGCAACAAGTCATAGGTTTGCTCAACGCTACAATACAGGCATTTGAGAATACATTTCATTTCAAATCGGGCATTATGCATGAGCATGCCGCGCGAGATGCTGTCGGCCATTTTGTGATAACAGCAGCTTGTAAATGTTGAAATATATGCACTTCTATCTCTCCCATACAATCATGATCCCTGTGACGATACCTTAAAATGCAGGTTTGGGCAGATAGCCTAACGGCATTTTTTGCTGGTCGATTCGAGGCAGCTTTAACTGCTCCAAGGCAATGAATACGAATCCCACTGGCCGTTTTGGATTAACTCCCTCTGCGCCGGTCACTCTTACTTGCCCTGGTGCCGAGGCACGGATTCGAGTGGCAATGGCCGGAGTTGCCTGCGCGAGATCTGTCATGTCTTGCGTTGGGCATAGCTTCCAGCACTGCTTTGTGGCACGTGTTCGTGCACTTCCTGTGTACTAAATCGCAGTGTGTTTTCGTTTCCCACTGGCAAATATGAATTTGTGAAATCCAATCGTTCGCTCCAGGATTTTGGCAGCTGTTCCGATCGACCAGTGAAAAAATGCATAAGCCCAATTAGCTGCGAGCCTGAAATATCAATTCACTACAGTCAGATACAAGTGAAGTCGAGACCCCACCCTGATGACCAAGGCGCAGCAGCCGATCCCCTCCACGACTAAAGAAATAGTCCCGCTCATGCTTGGCTCATTACACCCGTCTGGAGTGTGCGCCCCATTGGGGCAGACTTGCGTGCATCCGCCCTTGAGGAGGCGGATGCCGCAGACTTCTGAAGTTGTACCCCGACTTATAAAAATGACATCTGACATGTGGCGAGAAAAAGAGAGATCATCACTTTCACAAGATTCTGTCTCGACTAGATTTCAGATTCCCCTATATCGGGGAGTCTCAAACTCACCTCAGCTCCCGCAACACTTAATCCCGCAAGGGCCAGGTCAGTGTTCAAGGTAAGAGTGGGAGGGGCTGACGCTGCCATTTGAAAAATGACCTTTCCTATATCTCAAACCTGGGTCATTTCTGAAGGGGATTTGGCGCCAGGATTCCAACAAACATACCTCAAATAAAACTAAAATCTGGACACCCATTCTAATATATAAGGTTTTCTTTCACGGTTATGTATCAATATGTGGTGAACGCAGTCAGTGCCTCACGAAAAAAATGCTTTAGACCAGTCATGCCGCGCAGCTAATGAACATACTTATTAGGGGAAAAAATGGGACGAACACAGTCATGTGCGGGCCACTAGCGGGAGGTTCACGGGCTGCGGGTCACGTGTTAGAGACCCCTCCCTTACATAAACGGGCAACAGCATTCTTGGTACAATGCCAGGCACACTACAGCAGGTGCTAGGAATTCGAAATGTTGTGAAAGAATATCTTTCTAAGTATCTGTGCGAGTATGGAGCCCGCTTGTGAACGCGTTGCTGCATGCATATGTGGCTTTGCCCAAGACTTGGAGAGTCCGCATTTCACCTATTGTGTAATACATCGCATCTCTTCAAGCAGAATACAGCACGGCTGGCTGAAGTCTATGCCAAATCTCTATCCCCTTACAATACAACGTTAGTTACAACATTACCATAGCTGAATCAAAAATCCTCCTCCGACAGCTACGGCTTCTTTGAGACAGTTGCGAGTTGAGACAGCTGAATTAAGTGTCCCTGCTCCAGTGGTCAACAGGCATTGAAAATCAGGGGAGATATCTTACACACGTTTGTGATCCGGAAAGGGCAGTGCTGTCAATCATTTTGTCAAAGCACGTCACAGTACAGACGGAGACACCATTCCATCCAATAGAACGGATACAGAAAGGTCTCCGGACGACCTGGGTTGGATTGAAACACCAGCACTTGGGCCAGCACAAATCAGCCTGCTTTGTGTCTGGCTTACTGCAATCCCGCGCCAATAATTTGCGAAAATTACAACCAGTGCTCCCACTGAACGTCTCAAGAGATTGCGACACCACCTAACAACCAATCAAGAAATTAACACAAATAAATTGTTAAAGTCATCGCACTCCTCAATTTCAAGCTTTCAAAAACAATGCCCCCTCCCCTGTCAATACTGATATTCAGTAATACAGTAGAACCCCGCTGTTGCGTTCCCGGCTGTTACGTTTTCCTGGCTGTTACGTCGTTTTCGGCCGGTCCCGGCACAGCTCCCATAGGATCCAATGCATTGGGAACCCCGCTGCTGCGTCGCAACTGTGGGACCGTTCCCGCATCATACGTTGCGAAGTGCCACGACGCGCCGGCCCGAGCGGCCATGTTGTCTTTCACGTAGCTTGGCTTGGCGGCTTGACAATGGGATTGGCCGCCCAAAGTGCCGGGGGCAACACCTATGACGTATTTTCGGTTCATGCCAGCAAAAGCATGACCTTTGAGATCCGTATTTTGAGCCCGATTCAAAGGGTATAGCCCGATCGCCATCACCATCGCCCATGTGTGCCCGTGCTAAAGTCCCTAGACTTTTCCCTAGGGACTTTAGCCCATGCTACCCGTGCTTGCTGCGGTCTTCTCGCATTGCCTTTGTTTCGTGTCGGTCGTTGCGCAGGTTATACGAGCGTGCAGCATAGTGCCTTTACACTTCCAACGCTCCAAATAGTCTTCAAACAGGATGACATCAAGAAAGCGGAAATCACTTTCGCTGCAAGAGAAGTTGAACATTCTCCGCGCTGTGAAAGAGAACCCGACGCGGAAGAAGGCGTGCATAGCGAAGGAGTTAGGACTGACGCCTTCCACCTTGAACTCCATCGTTGCAAAACGGATCGAAATTAAAGAAAATGCCCGAACCTTCGACGTCAAGTGCAAGCAAGCCCGGAGTTCGGAGCACGTGCAGCTTGACAAGGCCGTTTTCGAATGGTTCGAACAAGCCAGGGCCGCAGGAGTTAACTTCGACGGTACCATCCTGCGAGAGAAGGCACTCGAGATCGCCGACAAGCTCGGTATCGACGGTTTTTGTGCATCTAACGGTTGGATCGACCGTTTCAAAAACAGACATGGATTACGCTACCGCACTGTCAACGGAGAGGCTGCAAGCGTGGACACGGAGACTGTTGAGGCCTGGAAAGAGACCGTGGTGTCTATCATAAAGGACTACGAGCCGAGAGACATATTCAATGCCGATGAAGCAGGCCTTTTTTTCACGGTACAGCCCTCTAAGACGCTGAGCCTAAAAGGCGAGGCTTGCCACGGTGGAAAATGCAGTAAGGAACGACTAACGGTGCTGCTGTGCTGCAACTCCGATGGTTCGAAAATGATGAAACCGTGGGTGATAGGAAAGTTTCGAAACCCACGCTGCCTTAAAAATGTCCGTCACCTGCCCTGCCACTACAACAATAATACCAAGGCGTGGATGACGTGTTCACTTTTTGAGTTCTTGAGATACATGGACTCTAAGATGGGCTGCCAGAACAGAAAAGTCGTTCTTTTTCTCGAAACTGCTCCGCACATCCCAAGGACACTGCGTCGCTGCGGAACGTAAAGGTAGTTTTTCTTCCTGCCAACACCACAAGCCACCTTCAGCCCTTGGACGCTGGAATAATAAAAAATGTAAAGCACTTCTACCGCAAGTGCATTGTAAAGCAGTCCCTGGCCAGCGTGGAGCGTGGGCAGCAGCCGGCAGGCGTCACCATCTTAGATGCCATGCATTATTTAGCATCGGCGTGGAGCGCCGTCACTGCTGCTACAGTTGAACACTACTGCTTCAACAAGTGTTTCGGTGTGCGCGCAGATGACACAACAGAAGCTGTTGGAGACGGTGCGTTCGCAGACTGCGACGAACTGAACACTGCCATGGAGACTGTTGGTGCCAGTGGAATCGCGTACAGTGACTACGCTTCTGTTGACGACGCCGTTGTCACCTCCGCGATGTTATCCGTCGACGACATCGTGGCTGAGTGCGCCGATCCGTGCGCCAGTGACGAGGAAGTTGAGGAGGAGGTGGAGCGGATACCGGAGCCAACGTTCTCATCGGCCGTAGCGGCACTGGATTTATTGCGAAGATATGTGCGCACCAGTGACGATGGCGAGAGCCACATGGCACTACAGGTGCTTGAAAAACGCCTTGTGCTTGTCGGGCGTGAGAAGATGCGCCAGGCAACGCTGCATGATTTTTTCAAGCGAAAGAATTAAAATAAAACTATGTGCAGTTCACCACTACTCTTATTTCTCAATTTTTCGCGTTTCTCGGCTCTTGCGTTTCCCGGCTCCTATGTTTTTTTTTTTTTACGGTCCCGTGAAAAACGTATTAGCGGGGTTCTACTGTAATAATTCTATGTTTCTTCATGCGTTGAATACATTTCTGAATTCCCTCAGTTTACGATCAAGACGTGACGAGTTCTTCCGGGGTGCTCTCCCTTCGCCTATAGGCCATTTGCTCCCTCTCGTGACAGTTCATTCAATCATAGCATGTGTTCAAGACAGCTCCCCCAGTATCTTATGAAAAATTGTACAAGTTGGAAAACGTGGGAAGGACATCCATGTTCTGTCCCCACTCTACGAGCAAGTTATGGCTATCGCAGCTGATAAGCAGTCTGTGATGGGGCACACATAGCCTGCAAACTGCTTTGGTGACAGCACTGGAGATTGAATACTCACTGGCGTGGTGGGAAAGCATTGTTGCGCACGGGGCCATCATTCCTCTTGTTGCGGCCTCCAAAATTTGAGAAATCGGCACGGCCACCTCCACGGTCACCTGTACATAGCAAGAGGCGACTAAGCGGGTCACTTTGCAAACAGTCACTCGAGTTACAGTGAAACGACAGCATCAAACACAATACGTGAAGACGGCAGTTACTGGGGCATGACTACGAGTGGCACTGGCTAATACTCACAGCGTTAAATCTTGTACACAAATAGTGGAACCCCCAATTACAGGACTGAGGGGACCACGCAAAACTGCAGAAGTACTAGACGGACTGTTGGTTCATGGCAATGAGCCACATCATACAAGCATCACTATTACAGGGGACATGCTGGACAGCTGCAGTGCAGGATGAAATCCTAGAAACCTAGACTGTGCATCCTTCAAAGAGTGCAGCATGTTAGTGTGCTTCATAGTACATAAGACAGTGTGCCATTTGAGTATGACAGTTATTAATAAGGTAGTGATGAGGCCAGTAGCAATGATGTTCAATGAGCTCAGCAAGTTCATGTTCAATAAATGCCGGTCTCGTTTCGTGAATGCTGCCATTAGATTTGTTCTTTGTTCAGCCTACATTTGAGGCAAGTTATAAATTTTTTTCTGGCTTTGGACTTTAGGGGGTTGTTCGGAGCCAGCCTAGATTCTCGAGTTGATATTAGACAATTTTAGTTTAGCGCACGAAGAGGCCTAGTACACGCAACCCATTAGAGGGAGCAAGACTGTGCACGCGCTGAACCTATGAGAGATGCGTGCATTCGTACACCCAGGGGATGCACCCGCTAAATCAGTGCACAGCAAAAGGAAAGGGGAGAAAAATAGAAGCTGAGAATGATTTCACAAAACAATCCGCCATTTTAAAATTTCCCGGGTTGCCCCCTGCCGTTTCAGCAGGGGTCCAGACAACCGATATTGCCAGAACAAAAACCTCCAAGATCAAGAGGCATTTTGCGCCTTTACCACTGGGAGAAGGGCACATGCGCTGCGGCATCATGAAAAAGGCGAATTGTAGATTCCTAAACTAAACTACGCGAGAGCTGTAGGCACTGATTTTGCATGTAGTCACCTCTGCTTGCATCAATGTCACCTGCGGCCTAGTTCACAGGCAAACGTAAGTTGCAAACAATGAGCATTCTGGACTGGATGTCGGGAACGTGGCATTGGCAATGTCTCCGACACGCATTCGCTTTGCAGCTGTGTGCGCCTCCAAAAGTGCAACAAGAACAGCGCAAGCCGACTGGGAATAAAGAGCAGGAAACGCACCCCTGAAGCCGTCCCTTGCTCCCCAGTCGTCACCTCCCTGCGGCTCAGGGTAAGACTTCTGGGCGTAACCCTGGGCGTTCCCCTGAGGAGGTCCAGGCAACACAGACCGATTGTTGCGCAGGTGCGGGGGCACGTAGCGACTCGGACCTGCGAGGGAATCGGAACAACCCTTCAAGCTTCTTGACAAGTAGCGCCTGCTACGAGCTACTAATCTACCACAACCTAGCTTTGCTCTACTACATGTTTGTAAGTAAATCCTGCAAAACAGAACACAATGACACACAGCACTGCAATTTCCTTCAAGTTTCTTCAGTGCCTGAACTGTACAGTTTCTTAGAAATTGCCTAGAGTGAAGAGCTGCGCTGGGCACATTTGTATGTGCGAGAATGCAGACATGCGGCGCCTTCAGATTGTAACATGAAAGACTATTTGATCGGGCAAGTTGGTAATCATCTATCATCGCAGATGGTGCGAAACTTAATATATTAAGGAGAGACACAAAGAGAACACGCCAGAAGCACTTGTGGCTTGTTCTTTTTGTGTCTGTCCTTGATAAAGTTTCATACTACCTATGATGATGGACTTCGGAGTGACAGTGTACAGTCGCGCTCAATATGACTTGCAACACGGAAGCGCGTGGCCTCCACTAGCCCTTATTTCCATAACTAAACGCTGTTCTCTCACTTGAGTATGATCCCAAATAAGAAAATATCATTTAGTTGTAATAAGTTGAAGCCATGCGCAATTTTTGAACTCGTGAGGCCACGCGCTCTCGTGTTGCAAGTCATATTGAGCGCGACTGTACACCAAGAGCCACAATGCAAAGGTGGGCTTGCAGGGTGATGGCTCACAATGGTTCATTTCATACTAAAACACTTTTTCTGGAACGTTTACTACACAAAAGCACGTAATTGTGAGGTCTCCTGCCCAGATATACAAGTAAATAACATAAAAAGTACCAGCAGTTCATTAAGTTGCGGGACAGTCAAGGTTAGAACTCGCCCTGCAAAAGTGTGTGGCCCATCGCTTACATTCACTGCAGTGAGTAAACTTTACGGAAAGATGTAGTACAGATGAAGAACCCTTCGTAATGGTTGCCCATCACAAGGAAACTCTCATAGACAGCGGCGGCAGATTTCTCTCTACGCAACACTGCAGAGAAGCTAGATGGCCTCAACCACAAGGACAGAAAGAGCAGCCACTGAGCTAACACCCACGTGTGTGCATTAACCGAACACAATGCGAACATCAACTCGCAGAGATGTATTCGTCCATGTTCACCACTCAACAAAAAGATGCCCCCTTACTCAACTTTCCCCATGAGGCCTGCTAAGCTATCTTTAAATTAATGGGCGCCTATGACCTCAATTGGCACTGCCACACTTGGGACAGTACATAGGAGCTTGCTGCTAGCACTGACACAAGAAGCACGTAAACTCCACAGATGAAAGATGCTATAAGAAAGTCAACAAGTGCTACAAATGCTAAGCCTGAGCAACAGGTCAGAAAAATGGGCTCACCGGTCTTGTTTCCTTGAGCACCGGAGTTCAAGTCTAGACCAGCAAACTATTAGAGAAGAAAAAAACAAAACAACGCCAGAATGCCACAACTTCCTGCATGCCAGAAGAAAATGAAAAATCGCCATACTTCTTTAGATTTAAAGAGTTACAGCACCTTGAAACGCATCAAATCATTCAAAACATATTAACAGAAAAACGAGTGCGCTTTCGGGGACAGGAATTTCAAGCGCTCATATGGGAAAAACGAGACAGCACTTCTGTCGTCAGATCATACTGTTGCTCTCCGAAACGGCATTGAATTTCGTGTCCCGCAATAACGCTGCTAAGATTTCAGGTGCACTGCAACAAAAAAGAATAATGGTAGTAAAACAGGAAAAAAAAAAAACAATAGAGCGAAACCAAATAAAATGTTCATGCAAACTTTACGGGCAGCTCAATGGCAAGTGCTCAAAAACCACCTGCCATTGCTGCCTCAGCCAATAGTTGAACTTTTTTTTCTTTTTTAAGAGAGGAACCAAGAGCAAACTAATCAAAGACACCGGTAGCAACGGCTCGGGCAAAAAGCGCCTCGCGAGCTGCCACGGCGATGCATTCGCTACACGCTAGCCAAACTACGGGAAGAAACTAAGTCATACAAATAAGAGGCAAGCAAACTGCAGGTATTCGGCGGCGTGGCAACTAGTACTGCGCTGCGCTCGGAAGCGAGTTTAATAAAACCCAAGCCTGCTTAAACGCGCTCCCAATTTCCACTGTTACGCCGCGTTTAAACCTAACCGTAGTTAGCGGCCTGCCGTATGCCAATGGGGCGACGAACGGGGACTCAAATTGCACGAAGGCGCCGAGACCTTGAATGGTGCGCAAGAATCTGGCGACTCAACCAATCGAACGCGGACCGCGACACTGGCACGAACGAGCAGGGGTTAGCAGTGACAGACCACTAGCGAGTTAACATGGCATTGAATGAAAGCGGAGCTTGCTAAGCCTGAAACCGGCAAGGTGCCGGTGTCGCTCGAGGCTCTCAAATGAGTCACGAAGGGACCCTCCCGGAAGAGGGGCACTTGCCGTGTCAGCGTTACCGATCGCAGGGGCAGCCACAGGGGAGGTTTCGGACCACCGGTCGAGCGAGGCGAGCGGGCCGTCGGTGGGCGATATTTTTTTTTCTGCTCTTCGGCGATGCAAGCGAACAAAGGTGAATCGAGGGCACGGATTCGCGTCGGGCTTGTCGCTAAGACTAGTTTGCTGTCGTCCTCCTCAGAGAGTTTACGCTCTGATCACACACAGTGGGTGTCACTCGTGAAAGAGAAAGGTTATTACATTGTTGCAGAGGACCCAACACGATGCAAAATCCAGAGGCACGGAAGGATTCCACAACGGTAAACTTTTATCCCAATGCGCCATCTTCTTGACAGAAACACCGTGCTAACGAGAGCTAACCCTAACTTGGGAATCCTGCAGTTTGTTCTATGCCGAAATAATAAAAAAAACTGCTCGGTACAAAAGGCCAAATTGGCTGAAATTTACCTGCTGCTCTAGACCCTTCCCATTTTGGTTGGATTCATTAATCATATTACACAAAACAATGGATAGTTCACGAATAATACGTGCGACTCAAACCACAGGAATAATCAGTTCCTCTTGCAACAAAGCAGAGGCCGCAGTGACGTCATGTCCTTCTCTCGCAGTTGTCTTGGCCATATCCGTCTTGGAAAAGTACCGGCCAAATGTGGCGCTAGTTACCGGAAAAATAGAAAATTGACAAAATTAGCGTAAATTCTGAAACAACCAAGTATTGAAATTATCTCATAACTATGGTAATGTATCGCGCTTTATACAGCGGTATTATAAAAATGTTTTCAGAAGTACGCACGTGAACAAATACTACTGAACTTCGGAGACATTGCTTCGGCGCCACCATCGCTACAGAAGCTGATAGTGCGCGGGAAAATTTGATTTCCGGAATTCGCTAGGCAAATATCTCAGAATAATAATGAAACAGCAACTTGTCAGCAAGCTTCGCAATTTCTTTCTTTCTTTCTTTCTTTCTTTCTTTCTTTCTTTCTTTCTTTCTTTCTTTCTTTCTTTCTTTCTTTCTTTCTTTCCTTCTTCCTTTCTTTATTTCTTTCTTTCTTTCTTTCTTTCTTTGTTTCTTTCTTTCCGTACCTTTCGTAGCATTTCAATAGGGTAGCGATAAAAGTTTTTGGCCACCGCAGAGCACCTGTATTCTAACAACATTTCATGAAACCATTTAATGTCTCATAATGTTTAATGAAACTTTAAAAGCTTCCAAGGGATATCTACACGCTCATCATGAAACAGCAAACACCTTTTCGTCCCTTCTTTCCGTATTTTTCGTTTCGTTTTGTTTGAAAGCTTGGCTCAGACAGGTTGATACCAGTATTGAATGACTCGCGCCCCATATAAGCTCAGGGTCGTTCCAGGCGTTGACACGCTAGATAAAAACCCTTTTCTTCGTCGTTGATGTCGCGGGTTGATATGTTTGCCTAGTACCGCTGCCGGCTAAACATGACGATGGCGTTGGGCATTACTTCAAGTTATTCTATACCTGTGAGTATGGGGCCTTAGAGTGCGTAAAGTCGACCATCGATTCGCCGAGTGCATGAAATTGTTTCCACAATTGAGCTTACATAAGTATGAGCAGCTATTTTAGTTTCATTTCAGTATACCCTGTTTTCATCACCGCTTTGACTATTTAGCCGCCGTATGGTAAGTTGCATGTGTTTTGGTGTAAGTGCATGCTATCGGCAGTTTCATTTTGTTAGATATATTTAGAGCTTTACTGCGCAGTCAGCACTGAAGCTGATAACTTTAACTTAGACGATTGCGTTGCGTGTATGTCGTGTCGATAAAGAATCGAGTATTGGTGATTTTTCATCAGTGTCCTACATTTTTGCTTGCTCTGTTTAACCATGCACTGTTACCACAGGAAGAAGTGCAGCAGCGTGCTAAACATAACATCGGGTTCGCTCGCTCGCTCATTCATTCATTCATTCATTCATTCATTCATTCATTTTGTGCATTCTACTTCTGCTTGGGCAAGGGGTAATGCCAGGTATTTTTCGCTATCCGCGGTATTGGTTTAAATTTTTGTTGGCCCGGACGAAATTTTCGAGCAGATTTGCCAGCGCTGTGCATTAAAATGAACACGAAAACATGCCGGAACCGCAAGCCCGATAACAAAATCACGTAGATCTAAACCATCTAGTAATCACTTATCTGCCTTCTTTCCCCACCTATGACTAGGGGAAAGTACACTGTAGTGGTAATCGCTTGCAAATGACATCTCGTTCTAAAAAAAAAAAAAAAAAAAAAATCAGTACCCAACAAACCACACCATCTCCCTCGGATCTACCGAAATGACCCAAATGTGGAGCTCATGTGTGTGCATGTGTGTGTGTGTGTGTTTTTCGTTTTTATTTTATCTCACTCTCTCTCTCTCTCTCTGTCCTCTTTCCTACCCCTATTTCCCCACCCTTCTGCAGGGTAGCAAACCGGTCACTCGCGCCAGGTTAACCTCCCCGCGTTTCCTTTTCATATATTTCACTCACTCACTTTCCCAAATTAATGCTTCTTAAAAATTGCCAAAACGTATTCTCTGGGAGCAAATAACTTAAAAGTTACTAAGCACCAAAAATAGCCACCAGAACGTCACTGCGGGACCAACGATTTTCATAAAAACACCATCAAAACAAAACAGCTCACACTTATCCCCAACATGCCCCTGTGGGATCAAAATACTTGCGTGTAAAAAAGCAAAAAAAAAAAAGAAAAGCGACACATGCGCACTTGGTGTTGTGCAGCCGCGGTTTTTCGTTCGGTTTCTGTGCTTCATTGTGTGCTCTGTGGATTCGTGCGGGAGTGTATAGGAGTCATCGTCAAGCTTGCAGGGTTTTTGTGGGTTTTCATCACTACAAAATGTATGTACGGCCATCTCGATGCGACGAAGTTGCAATCGGATATTTGCGTTGTGCGTGAAAGTGGTGTAAATTCAACAGTGCGTGCGAGCGCAATGTTCCGAGTTCACTGCTGCTGTCTTTCTTTCCTTTACACTATACTATGAGTCGAAAGGAAACGCGGGCGCGACGAAATCTTAACATAAGAAGCCGTTTAAGATGATTCGTGACATATAATTCGCTTAATTGTTTGAGGCCGTGGTAATAGAAATAAATGCTGTCTTCCCTTGTGCTTTGTTCTGGCACTATATATATTCACTAAGCGCACTTTTGAAGATGAATCAACACCAAACTAGCCCACCTATAGCTCTCCTGAACTATACAGCTTTACAAACGTGGTTAAAGGGACACTAAAGAGCAAAACGATTTTTTCTTGCATTGCTAAAGTCGTCTTCCCAATACCAAAAACACCACGCTTGCTGCGAGAAGACGCTTAAGAGGCGAGAAACGCGCAAAAGGAAATACAGGTGGCGACGCCACCTTGGAATTCCCGCACCATTGCCATGACGTCACATATGTTTGACGGCGCCTGCTTGGGCCTACGTAGTTCCTAATCGGATTAATCGAAGTACATTGTCCTCTGAGGGGGCCAGAGACTTGACACAACGAGTTTGTGGAAACTTAGTCGAGCCAGTGGCGCCAAAATACGTTAAATGCTCTTTGAAACTCTTTACGTCACGAATTACAAAGTTCAGCGCGAAATTTAAAAATGAAACTTTGAACTTGGTTTTCGCCTCTAATAATAAATCTATGGTGGTGAAATAAACTACACAAGAGTTCTCCGAGCACACTTTATCAATCTAAACCAATTCATTGTTTCCCTTTAGTGTCCCTTTAAGAAGATTCTTCTCGAATCTCGTTTGTTTTTTACATGCGAGAAAGCTTTTAAAATATTATTGAGAGCGCGCAGTTTAGAAATGTAAACGGGAAAAAATATACGGTAGCCTACATATCTCAGTTTCTGCTTACCCGTGTGTGCATGACTCATAATCATGGGCAATCCATCGGTAGGGAGGTGCGAAGAAGACCACTTACCCCCCCCCCCCTCAAGCCACACCAGCACCTGCCCTTGAAGTCCAAGAAAACAGTCCGAGAGAACCAGAGAACCCTCTGGTTCTCTCTGTGGTGCGTTCTCTGGTTCTGCTTTCTTCAAGATATTCAAAAATCGGAGCAAGAAGACAAGCCCTGCAACACAGATTCTTCTATTTGAGCCAGACTGTACAGGATGTACTGAAATTAATCGTTTCCGTATTTACAATAGGTATTATGCCAACCCTCAAGCACCTGGGCAGTTTATTAAAATAATTTTCACAATAAGTGTAATCAATTTCAAAGCAAATCCTGTTCAATTGCACACATTGCACAACGTGCATTATTAGTACAACGAACCGGATTTTTCTGTCTAGCGTCTGGATGTGTAAATGCGCATGCAAGTCAAATTTCGTGCACTTAAATTGTATTCACAGATGTGCCGCTCTTGCCCCAGGCTATAAAACTGGATTTAAGTGCGTGAAATTTGGCTACGTGTGGTTTAGATGTCTTACTGCTACATACAAAAAGCCGCTTCGTCCATTCTGAACAGGCGCCGAGGAATTAACGAGAACACATTCTTAGTAGGCCCCTGGAAAACCTTTTTTTTTTAAATGCATGTTTGCTAGAACGTTTCAAGAGGCGTTTTTTTCTTTTTTTTTTTTGCGCTGTGGAGTTTCCAGGAGATTTGTGGTTTGTTGGGTAGATTTTTCTTTTTATCCGGGAGAATCGGTAAATCACGAACAAAGAAATCCTAGTGCCGTGCCCTCCAGGAAGCAGTGGAAACACTAATGTGTACTGGAGCATTCTGAAGTATTAAAGTGGAACACCTGCGCCCTCTGTAGGAGTACGGGAAAGAAACTAATGCATTAGAGTGGAATATTTTGTTACCGGTGGCCGGGTTTGTACGCGGGACCCCACTCTCCCAAGGTTACCCAAGGCAAGTGTCTTGACCATTTCGGGCTACACAGCGCACATCCATTTTTTTGTTGACTAGGATACCCACATACTATTTCAAAATGTGAATATTCTGAACCCACGTGGATGACTTGTATTTTCTGCCGCAGTGGTTCCCAAGAACAACGTGCCTACGAGGACAGATGAATGGGAACAGCAACGGGAATGTCGACGGCGACAGCGGCGCCTCGAGGCAACAGCAAACGATAATAAAAGTAATAGAAAAGGTTCCGCAGAACCTTCATATTTTGATATAAAACGATTTATATTGCCTTTGAAAAAATATATTGCCAGCAATGCATTTGTGTTTATAAGTGAAGCCGACTTTAAGGGGATGGATATAACTTTGGTCTTTATAAGCTGGCTTTCCCACTTTATGTGTGGCAGTGAAGCCACTCATAACCTCGGTGGCGGTGCCGTATCAATGTGCGCGGTACTCTGCAGTCTGCACAGTGGTTTGAAACATTGATGGGCATGTTCACAACCTGGCCTTGATACCAAACTGGCCCGCACCTTGTCACCTCTGTGTTGCGTGCTAATCAGCTTCGCAGTCCACCCACCTTCACAGAGTGGAATGGCTCCCAAGTTGCTTTTTGCGCGCTAGCTTATATGCCCCATCCATGAAATCGGCGTCGAGGAGTGTGTCCGCGCAAAACAATGGCATCAGAAAAAATCACACCATCTCCCGCTAAAGGGGACCATGAGGCGATGCGAAGCAGCGTTTCGGCATGCGAGCCCGCGTTTCAGAGGGTGAGTGGAGAGCGGCAAAGTGGAAAGGGCAGGGGAGGTGGAGATGAGAAAGGGGAGAGGGATAGTGAAGTGGAGAGGATGTTAAGTGGTGGAGAGGGTTTGCGCATGCAAGTAAGGGTGGTCAAGCCGCACACCACCAGTTTGAACTCCGCCATAAGATGCTTCGCATCTAAAAATTTTACCGAAGGTAACCGATCTGGGAATCGAACCATATGCATTTCCTGCGCGCCAATCAACTATTTTACCAAAACGGCCAATACTGCACTCGGGGGTCGGGGGGGGGGGGTGGAAACTGGTACCATTGCTCCATGCACTCTCTCGAAACCTGAGGACGATAAGGCCATCCTGGTTAACGTAAAGACATTCTACTGGCAATTGCACAAGAGGATAGCACCACTCGCTTGAGCATCGCGAGGAAAACGTCGCTGTAAGTTTTCTTCTTTTCTTTTATCCTCAGCTTCCTTCTTACAGAGACCCGGTATTAAATAACTGATACTCGATTCAGTGACGTTCGCCAGCCATTCTAAGTTCGTTTCATACGAACCGCACAAAAGTCACGACAAATACGAAAAAGGACTCGGGTAATTTCTTGCAAATTTTTAAAAGGACCACATGTTCGCCTAACAAACATAGTATCCGAAAGATTTACCTTATATAAGTCCACTCAGAACACCTATAATTCGAAATATTTTCAGTTTGCATGCCCGAACAAACATTACCCTGATGGTCCCTCTCCCTGGAAGCTGGATTCGGACAGACGATGGATGGGTAGGACGACCATAGGTCGGCAAAAAATGTTGCGCTCACTCAGACTCACTCATGAAATATAGTTTGCCCTTTCATAATAATAATATCTGGGGTTTATTGTCCCAAAACCACGATATTATTATGAGAGACGCCGTAGTGGAGGGCTCCGGAATTTCGACACCTGGGATTCTTTAACGTGCACATAAATCTATGTACACGGGCGGCTACATTTCGCCTTCATCGAAAATGCAGCCGCCGCGGCCGGGATTCGATGACCTCGAGGTCAGCAGTCGAGCGCCATAACCACTAGACCAAGTGGCGGGGCAATTTGCCCTTTGAGCTCATTCGGGCTCAGACTCACTGAATTTTTTCTCAGCCGGACTCACTCGGGCTCAAGCTCACGAAAATATTACTCGCTCGTACTCACTCAGACTCAGACCGAGGGCGCGCTCCAGACCTCATGGCTCTATCTGAGTCTGATGTGAGTCTGAGTGCGTCGATTCATGAGTCCGCTAGCTTAAGAACTGGCTTTTTTTTACTATGGTGTCAATGCTCTTAACACCAATACCTCGCATATTAGGTGCTCTACTTGGCGCCTTTTGATATCGAACCTTCAAATATGGGTTATCAGTGGTTGCAATCCAGTAAGGACAATTTTATTGAAAGTGGTGACTCATACGAGATACTTTTATCAAGAACATCCCGTGAAAGAGTTCGCGGGGGAGGGGGGGACCTGCCCTCCCCCTCCTTCTACGTAAGTTACGCCTCTGATTAATAAATATTGGGCTGGCGTATGAACGCTAGTGCTTTGAAGTACGTGTGAGTCGGCGGGAGTATAAACGTGAGCCGACATAAGGCAGATAGTAATGCTGAAGTTGTGTAGATCGAACCATTGGTCGGCAAAGAAGTGTGGAGCTCACTCAGACTCACCCAAGAAATATATTTTACGCTTAGGGCTCACTCGGACTCAGACTCGCCAAAATTTCCCTCTACCGGACTCACTCGGACTCAGACTCACTAAAATTTTTCTCAACCGGACTCACTCGGACTCAAGCTCAACAAAATATTACTCACGCGGACTCACTCAGACTCAGACTCACGGCTCAATCTGAGTCTGAGTGAGCCGACTCATGAGTGAGTTCGCCGGCCTGTGAGGACGACACATCTCTCTCCCTATTTGGTCTGTCTCACTTGCTTACCACAACAGGAACTGACCTCTCTGGTGCCGCATCAGGCCACTCCTCTCATAATATGCCCGCTACAACATCCTGGTCTCCAGGCTGCAGCAGCGGCGGGTCGCTTATCACGGGAGTTATCAGAATAGTAACGCAGCGAAGGGCAAATAAAACCGGTGGACCCGGACAGGCCGCCACTGGAAGCTGAACGTGGCAACGTTGAACACGCGCACACTCTCCGGTCAAATTATCGCAGCGTCACGTGCTACTGTTGGCGACGTCACAGCACTATACCATCTACGTATGGCCATTTTCTCATGTACGTCATCCCCTCATTTTCTAAAGCGCGCGCCCGCGAGAGGAAGGGCAAGCAGCGTTCACCTTGAAATTTGACCCATTTCCGCGGCGACGTAGCGTTGCAAATTTTGGCAAGACGTGATCGTGAACGCCCAGTGTATGCATTGCGACTCGTTAGCTCAAAATTGTGAAACCTGGTGAGGGGGCCTTTAATGGTATTTAGCGCAAACACTAGACAATAGACAAAGGAGAGGACGTGGCCGCAGCGCAGCGTCCACGTCCTCTCCTTTGTCTATTGTCTAGTGTTTGCACTAATACCATTATGACTGACTTGTTCCAACTCGCCAACAAGCAACGTTGTTGGCGTATCTATCTATCTATCTATCTATCTATCTATCTATCTATCTATCTATCTATCTATCTATCTATCTATCTATCTATCTATCTATCTATCTATCTATCTATCTATCTATCTATCTATCTGTCTGTCTGTCTGTCTGTCTGTCTGTCTGTCTGTCTGTCTGTCTGTCTGTCTGTCTATCTATCTATCTATCTATCTAGCCACCTACGACATAGTGCTCTCGTGGCCGTTTCATTAGTTTGATGTATACCGAAAGTAGTGTGAAGTGACATGACCGTATGAAGAAAATAAATGACAGGTCGTGACATGAAAATCATGACAGGTATGTCATGTACGGCAGGGTTTTACATGACCGATTTCTTCTGGCACTCGCGGCGGGTGTCATTAAATGGGCATATAACAAGATTGGTATCCCAAGACATGACTGTATGACGAGCATAAAGGGCAGGTCGTAACAAGAAAATAATGACACGCATATTATGTAACGAGATTATTTACATGACACGGTTTAGGTGCGCTTGGGGCCGTTGCATTAGTTAGATATATGCCAAAAGTGGAATGACGAGACATGACTGCACGACGAACACAAAGGACGGGTCCTTTGTTTCGGCGTTAGTTACACGGCAAGTTTTTGGTGCGCTCACGGTCACTTCATTTAATGGATACCATAAGTGGTATGGTGCGACATGATGGGCAAGACAAAAATAAGTGACAGGTCGTAACATGAAAATCATGAAATGTGATTATGTCATGATTGAGATCACAAGGTCTTGGTGCACTCGGGGTGGTTTGATTAACTTGATATATATGAAAATGAAATAGCATGACATGAGTGTATGACGAACGTAAGTGATAGGTCATGCATAGTATAATGAGAACTAACAGACAATCAAGCCAAGGAAAGTATAGGGGATGTTATTTGTAGCAACCGTGATACAAATGAGAAGGAAATTAAAGTGGACGAAAAGGTAACTTTGCGCCGGCAGGGACCGAACCCGCAACCTTCGAATGACCTTCGAACCTTCGAATTATGGAATATTTGATCCAGTCGCGTCCCTTCAAATATTCCATAATTCGCGATAGTAATTCTCAACTCAAATACAAAATAATGTAGCGATTGCTACTCGATTCGCACGCAAAATTCAATATTGCTTTAAATCGTTAAAGCGGGCAGGCAACGCTGCAACCACAAGTGACGTGAGAGAAGCACACCACACAAATGTCATAAGGCAGTCAGGGCAGGTAGCCAGAATTTTGTTTTTGGTGAAGGGGGGAGGGGGGGAAAGGAGGCTGTGTTCATCCACCCTTTATGCACCTTCGTGCGTGCGTCTGTGTGTGTGCTGTACATATACACATGAAAAACTGAAAAATTTCTGGGAGGGGGAGGTTGAACCTCCCAACCCCGTCTCCTACTCAGGCTAGGCCAATGAAGGCGCCATTGATGTAATCATAGGCGTATCTACGGGGGGGGGGGAGGCGCTAGCCCCCCACCCCCCCCCCCCCCCCCCCCCATTTTCGACAGTGGTCACTGTCGGCTGCACACTGGGAAACCATCAACTGAGGCGAGTTTTACTTAAACACAGCAATAACTTAATTATATAATGAAACTTGCCCTGCGCTTCTGTTGTGGCGATTGTCTTACGTGTTTCACGACCATAGGCGTGCGCAGGGTTCCCCTTTAGGGGGGGGGGGGGCAAAGGTTCATCGCAGCGCCCCCCCACCCTACAAAGTCAATGTATGGGGAAGATTTTGCGCCCCCCCCCCCTCCTCTTAGGTGACTAGAAGGGTCAATGTACGGGTCGGATTTTGCGCCCTCCCTCTTAGATGATCAGGGGAGGCGGCGCCCCCCCCCCTGGCCCCCCTGTGCGCACGCCTATGCTCACGACCACTCAAGGTAGGTTCCTATGGTGCAGGCCCACAAAAGCGACGCTTTCGCGCTTTGCGCTAGAAGGGTCTCTATAACGTTACAGCAATTTGCCATGATTTTATTCTGCTGTGCCTGGCCTGAAATTTCCACAATCGACGGCTCAAATACGGCCAGGAACCAGTACACGTTTTATGGGTCGATCAAACTCTCTTACAGTTTCAGGAAATTCATTTCCTTTCATTGGAAAGGAATAGCATCACCCCTGCTCCATATCATTGTCATTTTTGTATAAAGTGGCTTTTAATTAGGTGCCCAATGTGGATGCTGACTTCTTTTATTTTTTATTTTATTTTTATTATTTTTTTGACAGAGCTTGTCTATTGTATTTAGTTGTGTCGTTCTTGATCTCATGCGTCTTCTTTGAAATGGATGCTTTGGCAGTACTATTTTGTATGCCCACTCCTGTATGAGCCCTCGGCTTACACCTATTAATAAATAATAAAATAAAATTTCCAATTTGCTATGAGTCGATGAATGTGCAGAAGTTTTGAATGTTTCAGTTGGGCCACATTGGAGGAGCTAAAAAAGGCTTCCGCTTTTGTTGCCGATTAACCTGTTTCGCCCTGCTTATCGTATGGTAGCTTGCAGCAATCACGACAACTTGGAACAAGGCGAGGAATAAGCCAGTGGACGCGAGTAGTACATTAGGAAGCTCAGCTTTCGAGCTTGTCCCGCAGTTTGATCCATAGGATCAGGGAAATGATCAAGGTCCATCGTTTTCTGGACTAAGGAGACTGAATTGACAGCCGGACTAGTTGGTCTTGAGACATCTCGATGTGACTTGTACAGGGCAAAATAAAACTCGGCAGGCAAAGAAGCACACACGCGCAGCGCTGTTTATTTCTCTCCCTCCCCCTCTCTCTCTCAGCAAGGATGAGTTCACAGAGTTGTGTACGCGCACAAACAGCTCAACATCGTTGCACTACAACTGAAAGTATTTATTATTCTCATATGAGTCCATCTCGCCAGCTCCTATAAGTAACCGCTGCCAATGTGACCGGCGGGCAGCCATCTTGAATTACGCTCATAATTAGACACTGTCCGGCTATTCTAAAAAAAATGTTTAGGTATCGTTCAGCACAGTAATGCGCTGTTTATTGTGCAAACGTAATTTTTACACCGCGAGATTTCACAGATATGTCACGTCGCGTAAACCATGCGATTTTATGGCGCGCCGAAAAGTTTTGACGAACGGCGAAGCACCAATGGCCAAAAATATACCCTATTGAAAATAGTGTATTCTATTATTTTTTATATAGTCGTGCATGAGTGTCATTATGCGATGGATCATTTTGTACGTATTTGTTGTATCGCGTTGCGAGCAGGTGCTCTGTGCATGAACCAGAAATTTCCGCCATGTCATAACCTAACGACCAGTGCGGAAGGAAACTATGCAGGGTAGTTTACGTTATAATCAACCACATTTGTTGAAGAAAATTAGTGCTTACACCATTTTGCTTATGCGTATTTACTTGAGGGGCCGGAGGGCCTCCCAAGCAAATACGCATAACAATACGATGAGTATAGGAATGTACTACACCCCAATACCACAATTCTTAATTAAAAAAAGAAACTTGTGGTTTACAAGTAACAACAATAGTTAATATAATAATCTTAATAATATTGTTACGTAGTGACGAGTCGGCTTTACAAGTCGCTATTCACAAGATATATTTGCAAGAGCGGCTGCAGCGCTGACCAGACGGCTCCGACGAGCTCGAGCAGCTAGCGACCTTCGTCCTCTCGTCGGGCACACACGCGCGTCGACCAATATGAATTCCGGCAGCCTACATGTAGCATAACCCCCGGCGGAAAGGCGCCGTCTCGGCGCATCTAGACCGTCAACGTCATTGGGCGAGTGGTACTGCTTCAGGCGTGGCGACGTGTACGATGGTCGCTGGCATGCGGGGTGGATGAAGACGACGAGGCAGCAGGCAGCGATTTCATGGTGACGGGAGTCCCGCACGAGCACTCGGTATGGACCTGTGTACCTGAGGAGAGCAGTTGGTCGGGACAGGCCAACGTGCCGGTGTCGGAGACCACAGCAGAACCAAAGAACCGGGGAAAAGTGTACGTCCGCGGTGTCGTTGATCATACCGACGGCGTTGGTTCTCTTGGGAGGTCAGAAGCGAGTACGAGCGGCTTCGCGTGCATGAGCGGCCCGGCTGATAGCGTCCAGGGCGTATTCAGTGGTCGGAGCTGCTGGCAACGGAATGACTGTATCGAGGGGCAATGTGGGTTCGCGGCCGAACAGCAGGAAAATGGGGAGTAACCAGCCGTGTCATGGCGCGAGGAATTGTAGGCAAATGTCACGTACGGTAGAGCAAGGTACAGTCGGAGTGGTCTGAGGAGACATACTTTGAAAGCATGTCGGTTAGGGTTCGATTCAGACGCTCCGTGAGGCCATTCGTTTGCTGGATGGTACGACGTAGTGAGCTTGTGCCGCGTTTCACATGAACGCAGGATGTCCGCTATGACTCTCGATAGAGAACTGTGCGGCCCGGTCCCGTGAGCAGCTGGCGTGGAGCACCGTGTTGCAAGATCACGTCGCGCAGAAGGAAATCGGCGACATCTGTGGCGCAACTTGTTGGAAGAGCTCGTGTGATGGCGTAGCGTGTGGCGTAGTCTGTGGCCACAGCTATCCACCTGTTGCCAGCAGAAGCAGGGGAAAAGGGCCGAGTAGGTCCAAGCCGACGCGAAAGAAGGGTTCAGACGAAATGTCGAGGGGTTGAAGGCCCCAGCCGGAAGCGTCGACGGTGTTTTGCGGCGTTGACATTTCTCACACGCCGCGACGTATCGTCGGACGGAGCGTGCGAGACCTGGCCAATAGAAGCGACGGCGGATTCGTCGTATGTGCGGGACACACCAAGGTGACCGGCAGTTGGAACGTCGTGAAGTTCGTGGAGTACAGCCGAGCGGAGGTGTTTGGGTACAACAAGCAGCAGAAATGGTCCGTCTGATGAAAGTTGTGGCGGTATAGTGTACCATTCTGGAGTACGACGAGCGATGAGATCGGTCCGAAGGTGAGGATTCGAGGCACTCGATGATAGCCCGTAAGGATGCATCACGGCGTTGCTCGTCGGCTATGTGGGTCAGTTGGGAAACGGTGCACACGCAAGCGTCCGTGTCAGGGACGGTGCGCAACTCGCCAACCGGATAGCGAGATAGGCAGTCGGCGTCCTGATGCAGGCGTCCAGACTTGTACGTCACTGCAAAAGTGTACTCTTGCAGTCGCAGAGCCCAGCGACCAAGTCGACCTGTGGGATCCCTTAATGATGAAAGCCAGCAGAGCGCGTGGTGGTCGGTGACTACGGAGAAGTGAGTGCCATATAAATATGGACGGAACTTGGAGACCGCCCACACAAGAGCAAGGCATTCTCGTTCGGTGATCGAATAGTTGCGCTCTGCAGGTGTAAGGAGGCGACTAGCGTAGGCCGATAACGCGGTCGTGTCCCTGCTGACGTTGGGCGAGGACGGCTCCGATCCCGTGACCACTGGCATCAGTTCGGACCTCAGTCGGGGCGGATGGGTCAAAGTGGGCCAATATAGGTGGCAGTCGTCAAAATTGTGATGAGGCGAGAGAAGGCGGCAGCTTGAGTGGACCCCCACGAAAATGGGACGTCTTTCTTCAGAAGATCAGTAAGTGGTCGAGCGATCGCTGCAAAGTCTTTCACGACCGCCGGAAATAGGAACAGAGTCCCACAAAACTCCGAACATCTTTGGCGGATTGGGGTACTGGGAAACTGGTGACGGCACGAATTTTCTCAGGGTCCGGCCGCACACCAGAAGCATCAACGAGGTGGCCAACCACTGTAATCTGTTGGCGGCCGAAGTGACACTTCGACGAGTTCAACTGGAGGCCAGGCATTGCGGAAGACGTCGAGAATAGCCGACAGACGCTCAAGGTGGGTCTCAAATGTAGGTGAAAATACGAGGACGTCGTCTAGGTAACAAAGGCATGTTGACCATTGAACCCTTGTAGCAGAGAGTCCATCATGCGCTCGAACGTGGCTGGGGCGTTGCATAGCCCGAAGGGCATAACTTTGAATTGGTACAGGCCATCGGGAGTGACGAAGGCGGTCTTTTCTTGGTCTTTCTCGTCCACGGCAATCTGCCAATAACCGGAGCGAAGGTCTATGGATGAAAAGTAGCGTGCGCCATGGAGACAATCGAGAGCGTCATCAATGCGGGCAAAGGATACACGTCCTTTTTCGTAATTCGATTTAGATGCCGGTAATCGATGCAGAAACGCCACGTGTTGTCTTTCTTGTTAACCAGGACGACGGTGACGCCCAAGGGCTTTGATGAGGGCTCAATAATGCCTTTAGCTAACATCTTGTTTACTTCTTCTTGAATAATCTGGCGCTCCGATACGGACAACCCGATACGGTCGACGGTGAATGGGAACAGCATCACCTGTGTTGATACGGTGCTGCACAAGAGAAGTTTGGCCGAGGGGTCGATTGTCAAGGTCGAAGATCTCGCGGTAAGAAGCCAAAGGCGTATGAGGGCGGCTGATTGCGCTGGGGGGAGGTCGGGGCAATCAGGGGCGCAATGCCATGTCGAGGCTTGTGGCATCGGGTGGGCGACAAGGAAGATTGGAGCATACGTCTGCTGCAAAAGAGGTGACGTGGTCATCGGCTAAGGACCGCACGTGGCGATTAAGATGCCCTTGAGGGAGGACTTGCTTCGTGAAGCCGAAATTTATGACGGGGAGATGTACCCGGTTACGGCTATAGTAATGACGCAGTGAGGCACAGTGATGTCACGTGCCAGAAGTACATACAGTAATCGGCGTGACGACGTAGTGCCCATCCAACACGGATGAAGTCGTTGTGAATTCGGCGAATGTTAGGGCTTTAGGCGGTAGGCGGATGAAATCCGTGGTGCAGAGGCTGTGTGGAAGGTCGGGGTGAATATCTGGCTGAAGAGGAAGGTCCAAGCAAAGAGTACCAGCGGAACAGTCTATCAGGGCAGAATGGGTCGATAGGAAGTCCATCCCTAGGATGAGGTCATGAGGACAATTATGGAGCACCGTGAATAGGACAGGAACGTAACGGTCGGCGATGCTTATGCGAGCTGTACACATTCCAGTGACAGGAACAGTTCCGCCATCGGCGACGCGTACAGCTTTTGTAGTAGCAGGCGTGAGGACTTTTTTCAGTCGGCGACAAAGGCGAGCACTGATTATGGACACGTGAGCTCCAGTATCGACTAGAGCCGTCAAAGAAATACCGTCCACATGCACATCGATGAGGTTCTTGTTCGTAGGAAGCGTCAACGGAGGATTTGGTTCAGAAGGAGATGATGCAGCACTACCTCCAGGAGCTGCACGATCTAGTTTTCCGTCGGGTACGATGCAAAGCTGGGCGGCGAGGGGTGGCGGCGTGGTTGGGGCGACGGGGAACGACGGCGTTGAGGGGACGGTGAACGAGCAGGAGGGCGGCTGTTGGGTGTGTCACAAGTAGGGTCTGTACGGCTGGGAGGATACCGGCGAAGATCTTCATATGGGCGGGAAGGCGAGAAAAGTTGGGTCCTATAGGGCGGCGTCCAAGTGGCGCGGCAGTAGCGGGAGACATGACCAACGCGGTGGCACCGGAAGCAGATGGGTCTGTCGTCGGGAGTTCGCCATTCCGCTGGGTTGCGAGATCGTGGAGGAACGAATGGGTCACTTCGAGATGCATTCATGGGCATTGGTCGGGACGAGGGGCGAGAGACCGGACAGGCGACAGGGAACCCGAGGTTGGCGAATTCTTGTCGTACGACCGCCTGAATAACGGAGACCGCGGGGGTTGGTTGTATAGTGGCATGGTCGAATGGAGAGGGCTGGAACGGCGCTGGACTTGCCGCTTCAAGTTCCCGTCGAACGATACGCGTTACACTCCGCTCAAAGGGCGGTGTAGCGGCGGAATCGGAGCAGGTGGACGTGGCAGCCGTGTTTGGCAACCGAGAAAATTGAGGGTGCACACGACGGCTTTTGGCCGTTTCGAAACGGCGGCATTCTTGAATGATGCGGTCGATAGTCGAGACGTGGTGTAGACCAGCAAATGAAAAGCGTCGTCCGCGATGCCTTTCAAAACGTGACCCACTTTGTCAGCTTCGGGCATTGCCTCGTCCACTTTCCGGCAAATAGCAAGCACTTCTTGTATGTAGGAGACATACGACTCAGTAGGCGACTGGACACGGGTAGCGAGCTCTTGTCGTGCAGCTGCGTGGCGACCGGTCGGGTTCCCAAAGATGTCACGTAGCTTCTCCTTGAATGTGTCCCAGCTGGTGAGCTCGGTCTCATGTGTTTCGTACCAGATGCGCGGGGTTCCGTCCAAGTAGAAGAGAACATTCGCGGCATCATGGTAGGGTCCCACCGATGAGTTTGACTGACCCGTTCATACAGGCGAAGCCAGTAGTCGACGTCGAGGCCAGGTTGCGCGGAGAATGTCCCGGGATCCGCGGGGGGTGGGGACCGCGACAAAGGTTGTCGTAGAAGCCGTAGATGGAGATGGGGACGGGTTGTCATTGGAAGCCATGGCGAGAGGCTGAATGACGCGGCCACTGCGGAGCTGCGTGGTGAGGACGGGGAACGTTCACCTCCACCAAATATGTTACCGTGAGTGACGAGTCGCTTTTACAAGTCGCTATTCACAAGATATATTTGCAAGAGCGGCTGCAGCGCTGACCAGACCGGCTCCGACGAGCTCGAGCAGCTAGCGACCTTCGTCCTCTTCGTCGGGCACACACGCGCGTCGACCATATGAATTCCGGCAGCCTACATGTAGCAATATTAACAATGCGCTAGAAACACTGTTTCTACTAGGAGCAAACAAGGCAAAAAATATGATATACCCAAACATGAATATGTGCAAGAAAGTGTAGTACTAATTACGGAAAAGAAAAGGTGCAGTCACGGCTACCTACATTAAAAAAACGCAATTATTAGTGAGCAGCTTCTAGATGTTAATGAAATTACATTGAATGATTAAAATCTATACTACTGGGGAGGCCGCCATCGGCACAATTGTATTCATGCATAAAGTTTGTGTCGGTACCGTATAAAAAATGTTGCTTGCAATACTATACTATGCATATATAACACGTATACGTATGGTTGTCTCAGCGTATGCTACCTAGAGCTGACTGCACTTTTTCTATAATGTTAATAAACTCGGCTAACCAGATTCTATCTCTGTATGTAAGAACTAACATCAACTTGACTACGAATGAAGTTCTCTCTCCTCGCTCTCTCTCTCTCTCTCTCTCTCTCTATATATATATATATATTATTATATATATAGATATATATATATATAATATATATATATATATATATATATATATATTGTCCCTTTGCTTCCAAGCCGTGGTGGTACCTCACTATATATATATATATATATATATATATATATATATATATATTATATATATATATATATATATATATATATATATATATATATATATATATATATATATATATATATATATAGTGAAGAGTACCACCACGGCTTGGAAGCAAAGGAACAAGGAAGAAGAAAGAGAAGAACGAGGTAAGAATAGAACAGCCGGCCCGGCCTGCAGCAAGGGTGCTGTCTCTGTCTCATTCTATATATATATATATATATATATATATATATATATATATATATATATATATATATATATATATACACACACAATATGACCGACGGAGTCGTGCAGGCCCCCTCCCTCCCCTCCTCGCGAGCAAGTTGGTACGCCACTGGATATAATATACTCTTATTTACGATCTGTACCATGCGGTTTCTGCCTATGAGGGTCGTTGCGGCACATTTGTCTGCTACATTAAGATCGTCAACTATGACAAATGGTATATGTTTCTCTCGTCTGACCACCTCAAATTATATTTAAAGGTTTAAATATAAATTTTCGCTGTTACTGGGTTGATGTAGGTTTTGAATCACGTGTGGCGCACACGCTCAAACCACGGGCTGTGGCATGCTGGTATGCGCCACACGTGACTGGGGGAATTGGTTCCATTACGTATAGAACAGGCGTGCCACGCTATTTATGCCATGACCTGTTAATCGTGTTCGTCATACACTCATGTCCTCCTACGCGTTTGGTGTACACCAAGCCAAGGAGGTGGCCACGAGATAGATAGATAGATAGATAGATAGATAGATAGATAGATAGATAGATAGATAGATAGATAGATAGATAGATAGATAGATAGATAGATAGATAGATAGATAGATAGATAGAAATTAAGAAAGAAAGAGGCCAAAGCTCCTTTGGTTTGTTTAAAAAAGAAGCTGCATTGGTTCGATGTAACGCGCGACACTTGTCAAAGTCTGTCACTAAGTCCAAGCATTAGTGCTCATGGAAGTACAACGACTTTTTATAGGAAAAGCTGTTATGAGATAAGGGCTGTAGTTGGGGCCGTAGTTGTCCGCCGCTGGGGTCCGTAACCGCTATCGCACGAAATAGAAAAAAAACGAGATCAGAAAAAATTCCACGATGGAACGGGGTTCGAACCTGGGTCCTCGGCGTTGGAGCCCAGTACTCTACCTCGGAGCCGTGCCAGTGCTTCAAACTGTTTTGCAAAAAGACCCTATACATGGCTTCATGTCGGGAAGGAGCCACATTAACATATGTAATGTGGCGGGTAGAAGAGTGAAATAACAACCAGGCGTCACACAACGCGAATTCTGCAACCAGGCGTCACACAATGCGAATCGCTCAACGAGTGGGTTGTTGAATGGTTCCAACCCATTACAAAGGGCTCTGCCATAATTCTTTATCGTCATCAGCCACAGCATCAACAAAGTGTACATAATGCCTTACAGGTGTTTAGCGGGTACCCCGGTTCTCCGCAGAATGACGAAAAATTGCATAGTGGCTGCTTCCCTACTTCACAAAAATTATGATTTATAGCCTAGTAGGTTCTTCGCAAGTGCACTTGTATTTGTTGCCAAGGGAGCCCATAAGGGCCCGATGATCCATTTCCTCAGGGTCTCAATAAAGCTCTTTCCCTCTCTGTCTCTCTTTCTCACGTTAACTTATGTTATATAGCGTGGTGGGAGAGTGAAATAACGACCGGGCGTCACACAATGTGAATTACGTAACTAGTGGGTCGTTTAACGCTTCCAACCCATTACAAAGTGCTCAGCCATAATTCTTCATCGTCATCAGCAAAGTGCAGATAATGCCTTACAAATGGTACCTCGCTTCTGCGCAGAATGACGAATAATGGCGTAGTGGGTGCTTCCCAACTTCACAAAAATTATTATTTGTGGCGTAGTGGGTACTTTGCTAGTGTACTTGCCCCAAGAGAGTTTATAACGGGCTCTAGAAATGCCGCTCTTCCAGCTTTTGCTGTGACTGTGCTGCGCTTTCCGCGCAGGCCTGGGTTTTTTTTTTTTTCATGCCACTGAGAGCGGAATTACTTCTCACAAAAGGCCCAACCTGCCCAGTCCGCCTGAAACGGCTTAGAGTTCTTTTCGCCCCGTTTCGGAACGAAAAGCATAGTCGGAATAAGCAATCGATATGTTCGAAACGGCAGTTTTTTTAAATCTGTACTCATCGCAGCCGAACTTAGAGCGGCATTATAAATTTATCGGTATCAATAAAAGCTGTTACTCCGTCTTTCTTTACTGCCAGGAAAGATGCCTAAGATAACGTTGACAGTGCCATCTCGGTAACGTCGTTTTTATATCGGCTAACTGAATTTAAAGTAGGTCGGACAGTTAACAAAGCGATTTATTTCTTCTTAGTTATCAACAACGCTTTTCACATACATACGCCAATAGAATTAAATTTGCTAATAAAGCCACACTTCCTCTACTATTTACTCCTCCACTTGTGCGTCTTCTCCATCTTCAACCTCCTCATCCTTCAGCGTAATTATCACAGTGGTCGTCCCAGTGTCAGGCGCGTCAGTCGCTAGTGACATTGCTCGAGCGCATCGTCGCATCCGAAGAGTCGTCGTATCGGAAAACGTTCACCCTCGCATATGACGTCCACGCCGTAGTCTGCACCATGGTCTGCTGCTGGAGCCGAAGATACTGCTGCTGCCGCAGGGCGCCGACTACGAAAGCGGCCAACACCAGAGTGAAGGTGAACGCGGCGACGAGCAACACGACCACGCCGAGATTACTCGGACAGCTAGGATTCCATTCCGCTGCCGTCGTCGTCGTCGTCATGGAAGGGTAGCCGGTGATGTAATCACGGCGTGCGGTTGCACTTCGCGCCTCCTCGCGTCCAGGGCGTCCCAGGGACCTCGTCCTCGCGGGTATGCAGGCTCCGATTGCTTGCGCACGGGAGGTAGTGCACGCTCCACGTTTGCCAAAGTATCGCTGCGACAGTACCTCGTCGGTTGTCCATTCAACGGTCTCTGGGGTGGAGTGTAGTCCAAGGCCGTGTAGTACTGGCTGTCTGCAGACCATCTCTTAGCATTGTCCGCAGCGGTAGCGGCTGGACTGCCCGCGGGACCCCCTATTTCCACCGTTGGTTCGCCCTCCTGGGATCGTGCTGACGGTGATCGGGAAGAATCTGCCCACATTGAGCAGTACTAAACGCTCGATGCGGGACACCGATACGCGTGGTCAAAGAGCGGAAAAGAATTCCGGCGGCCAGCCTTTTAGATTTCTTCTTTCTCGTTCTTTCAGGCATACGTGCTCACGTGCACTTCCTTTCAGTAATCTTATATACTTGTTGTTCATTGAGCGCTTTATTTGGCAGCTTTTTTTATAACGACTTAAACCTCTAGTTGTGGTCGATTTTCAATGCTACGAAGTATATGCGAAATGTGGAAGTACGTTTAAGTTGGTAATTTAGGTTAAGTTGGTTGGTTGGTTGGTTGTTGCTCAGTAACCTGGAGCAACCCACCACAGCAAATAGGGCATGAAACGGGCGGTACGTACCTTAGAATTTGAATTGCTCTGTAGTATGAATAGGTGCAGAAATAAATGGTTTAGAAAACAACTCGTCAATGATATAAACAAGAACGAAATAATAAACCTATGGGATGGAAAAAGGAACTGAAATTAGAAAATAATATTCGTTTCTTTTTGTCTCACGTAGTACATACATACGGCATCACAAACGCTCAGGTAAGTCAGGACTGTTGACCTGCCTTCTCTCCTGTGTCCATGTTCGCACGCCTACCGTCTTTGGTGATGAATGCCCGCCATGCAGCTTAGCTCTCTGTAATCTACGGAAAATTGAGGGAATAGTTTAGCAACAGAAGTAGTCGAATGTACCGAAAAGTTGAGTGGACAAACTGGAACTACGCGTGTATTGAATAGCAGCGTTGAGCTTACGTTGAGTGAAGAAGGGATGACATTTCGCAAAAGTGTAACGTTGGGCGAGTTGGTGCATAGATTAATGTAGTAATTGTGGATGCAACTGAGACGAGGAAGAAAAAACAGAGAAAACAGGATATAATAGAATAGAATAGAATATAATAGAACAGAATAGATAGAATAGAATAGAATAGAATAGAATAGAATAGAATAGGATTTTATTTCATGAGCAATACAGATCAGAGGAGTGAGAGAAAAAAGCTGCTTTTAGGCAGCTTGACAAAGCTCTCACCCCGTGTATCTTGGACTTTCGGTCAGCATTTGGCCATAGACACTATTAATACATCAATGGAATATATACAAGTCATTAAATAACAATTTTGCACACTATTATCATCGAGAAAAGTAGTACAAAAAGAAACAATACAGGTGAATAAATAGTACGTGATGCTGCATACATCTTTATACAGTAATAAATTGTGAAACTTTTTAGTTTATTCAGAATAAAAGAAAGAAAGAACAGTCCTGTCTTCTCCCGTTTTTCTTCCAAGTTCTCAGTTGGCACAAATATTTCGCTGAGAAATGACATTCAGTAAAGAAAAAAAAAGCTTCGTTGTAAGCGGTTACCATGCATCCGCGAGATTATCTGAAGTTCTTTTTGCTCACTGTAACCTGCTGGTGCATTGAAAGTTAGGTATGTGCCAAAGGTGATACCTTAAAACTATAGACTTCACGCCGCTGGACGAGAACGCTTCGTATTCAAGGAGAAGACGAAGAGCAAGAAGATGGCGCCGACACAACAGTCAACATCCGAATTCCTTCACCTTGACTTTCGTGGAAAAATCGATGGTGCTCCAGCAGAAGGGCAGAAATATCTATCACCAGACTACGATGCCGAGTTCCCCCACTGAACTTTTACCTGCACAGGTCTGGTCTGTCTCAGACACATTTATGCCACCACTGCAACGAGAGTGAATCTCTGCACCATTTCTTTATAACATGCAGATTGTACAAAAATCAAAGAAAAAGACTGCTAGAGGAACCCCTCCGAAGGATGGGATTAAATTTATCCCTTCCGATGGTTCTTTCCTTTGGGGCAATTGAATTGGGCCACAGCCACAGGAACGTTTTCGAAGCCGTATGCGATTTTCTACGGGAGACAAAGCGAATTGCTTATTAGGTTATTTAATTTCATTTTATTTTTCATTCATACTGGCTTCAAAAAAAAAAAGAAATATATATATATATTTCTAATGTTTTTCTAGCCTTGAATATTAGTATTCCCTACATATCCTTTTTACAAACATATTTGAAATGTAAAACAATTGGACTCAAAAATAAGGTGCCGCCCGTTTCATGGCCGATCCCCCACAGTGGGTTGCGCCAGGTTGCGAAGGTCCAACCAACCAACCAACCAACAACAGAAGCAGCAGCAATTATTCGTGGTTCCGATGAGTGCGTTTGCATCCGGCACCGCCAGAGAGAAACGCCGCGCAGCCAGCCGTTGTCGCACCACAACCTGTGGGCAAGCAGAAGACGGTGACGAAACGGCAGCGCCGTACGTGGACCCTGACCGGAGGCCGACGTGGAACCCTCGTCCGGTGACACCTTTCGTCGTCATCTACGTGGTCACACTGCTCTTCACTACATTCCTGCTCTGTGCTCCTGCTGACCGTTACGAACTCAAGGACGCTGTCCAACGAGTCCAGCGAGTTGAGACCGGCTGCTGTCGTAGAGTGGACGCATGGTCCCTACGCCGCTGCTGCAGACGCCTCGACGACCGCGTCGAGCTCACGTACGTTCGATGTCCCGCGCAAGGAGGCCCTATTCCAGCATTTAACGACGACTGGCGAAGAACCCCTGGTGGAGGTGGACACTGAAGACTACGACGTCGCTCTGCGCACGAATGACATGTAGTGGATCACTACACCTATAAGAGACTGGATAGGCGGTTACGAATGACTGTTCTTGTGGACAGTGTAGACTCAAATCATATTCCGGTATTTTGATAAAGCTTTGTCACATATACTTGCTTCTTCGAATAAACAAAACATACGAAGGGACTGTAGTGTGAATATTGCTTGATGTTTTCGTTTTGCTTTTAGTTACCCAGAAGATTAACCGCTTACACGTGTGGCAGCAGCGTTATCGTGCCGGATTGTCCAGAATACATCAGAAAGAGCTTCCGTCTCAAATTTTAAGGTACTCGGTACTTGCTGCGCTGTCGTAAGATCAGACACAGTAGCGTTCCAGCGCGGCCATGGACCAGGTTGCTTGCTCTCGGAGAAACTATTCGACGTACTTTTTCAGAGAAGCTGGCAAGACTTTTGCAGCGGTTTCTTCGAACGGCGACGCCTTGCGGAGCGCAGCTTGCTTAACACCGAGAGAGAGGAAACATTTATTTCATCATCATCATCATCATCATCATCATCATCATCATCATCCTGTCTACGCCCACTGCAGGGCAAAGGCCTCTCCCATGTTCCGCCAATCAACCCGTCCTGTGATTTCTGCTGCCACGTTATACCTACAAACTTCTTAATCTCATCTACCCACCTAATTTTCTGTCTCCCCCTCACGCGTTTGCCATCTCTTGGAATCCAGTCAGTTACCCCTTAATGACCACCGGTTATCCTGCCGACGTGCTACGTGCCCGGCCCAATATCCATTCTTCTCTTGATTTCAAGCTATGATATCCTTAACCCCCGTCTTGTTCCCCTGACCCACTCTGCTCTTCCTGTCTCTTAAGGTTACACCTAGCATTTTCCTTTCCATCGCTCGCTGCGTCGTCCTCAATTTAAGTTGAACCCTATTTGTAAGTCTCCAGGTTTCTGCTCCGTAGGATAAGTACCGGTAAGATGCAGCTGTTATATACCTTCCTCTTGAGGGTTAGTGGTAGACTACCATTCATGATTTGATAATGCTTGCCGAATGAGCCCCATCCCATCCTTATTCTTCTATTTAGTTCACTCTCATTGTTCGGCTCCGCGGTTACTACCTGTCCTAAGTAGACGTACTCCTTTACAACTTCCAGTGTTTCGCCACCTATCGCAAAGCGCTGTTTCTCTGCCAAGATTGTTCCACATTACTTTAGTTTATGCATATTAATTTTCAGACATACTCTTCTACTTTCCGTATCCAGTTCAGTAATCATGAGCTGTAATTCGTCTCCCGCGTTACTCATCAATGCAATGTCATCAGCGAATCGCAGGTTACTGAGATACTCTCCATTAACTCTTTTAACTCCATTAACTCCATTAACTATTATCTCTAATTCTTCCCAATCTAGGGCCCTGAAAACCTCCTGTAAACACGCGGTGAATAGCATTGGAGAGATCGTGTCTCCCTGCCGTACGCCCTTCTTTATTGGGATTCTGTCGCTTTCTTTATGGAGGACTATAGTGGCTGTGGATCCACTGTAGATTTCTTCCATTATGTTTATATAGGCTTCATCGATGCCCTGATTCCGCAGTGCCTGCATGACTGCTGATGTCTCCACCGAATCGAATACCTTCTCGTAATCTATGAAGGCTATGTATAGGGGTCGGTTGTATTCCGCGCATTTCTCTATCACCTGACTTTTATTTATGCAGGCCTAAAGGATCGTCCTCGTTGGGTGGTGCCCTTAGTTCAGGGCCCCATTGGCTCGCGCCACACCACGTGCCCGCTGGATCAGCCGACGCTGCTCCTGCGGCTGTGAGCTGGTGAGCGCAGTCTCCCAGGAAGATTGTGAGGGTGAAGGAAAAGGGCGGTAGCCCGGTGGTTGTGGACATTCTCAGGTGCAGTAATACACTGCGGGCTTCGCTCCAGAATAGGGGCAGTATGGGAGATAATGTGTGGGGTGGAAGAGATGAAGGATGTAAAGGCAGGGGAATGAATTAGTCTGAAGCTGCCGCCAGGCAACAGCGTCCTCTAGGTTGAGGGATTTGTGTGGTGGTGGGAAGCACATACGGCTTTGTCGGTAATGCTGTAGCGTTTCAGTGTAGTTTAGTGGTTCTGTTGGTGCATCGTCTGGGTTGGACAGCTCTTCCGATGGCGCCCGGTTTGTAAGCTCTCGAGCTACCACAATAGCGCGTTCATTGCCATGGAGAGAGGCATGTCCAGGTGTCCAGACGATACGCACCCTGTGTCAGCAGTCAGCAAGGCATGTACACGGGAATTCCGAATAAAAATGAAAATATACGATCCCTACTCACAAGAAAGAAAAAGAAACAGAGACGCTCAATTGCGTGCAAAAGATAGAAACGAAATAATTCTGGCTGATGAGAAGCGCGTTTCACTGTGATAGTATTTATATGGACACTTTCGGCTGGTTTTTGCCGTCGCTGTGGCCGTCATGTTTCGTATAGAGTCAAAATCTATAACATCGTCCCGCACATCGCACGTTCAACCCGGGAGTAAAAGCGCGTGAGCGCTGTCGACGAATGCGGCTGAAGCAGAGATGAAATCAGGTGGCCATCTCCATCGCACGGAAGGCGCATGCGATATCACCCCGCGTGAGAGGCCAGGCTTCGATTGCTCCTCAAGTAGAGAGGAAACGACCCGCCCGTCTTGAAGGAGCACAAAAGAACACCGGAGGAGGGCAGCAACCATGAACATTGATCACAAGGGCGGGGTCGCGATGGCTCAGGCGCGCGCTATCTCGGGAGACATCAGCAAACAGCTCGTATGCCCTTCTACGTGCTTTGATACGGCCGCTCGCTGTGCTCTTAACGCTTCGCGTTGAGAAGACAGACTGCACGCATACCACTTCTCTCCCTGGAGCGGCCGTATTCCCTTACACCACGGTCTTTTAGAGTTACGCGAGTTCGGATCCAAAAGAATTAGCTGCCAGCCTTATTTCGTATAAAGATATAATTTGTTGCTATCGAGGCGAACTGCGATTTTTAGGAGCTTGCTCGCCAAGCTTCTTATGCTCGCGCCTTGTCCTCACCTGCGTGGCCGTCGGCGGCACACACCTCGCTCGGCGCAGCTGCGCTCTCTCCGGTGATTTCAAGAATGCTCACTAGATGGCGCCGCCGCTCAAGGCGGCACACACCACGCTCGGCGCAAGCGACTGCTCGAGGGCCGCACCTCTCGTTTCGCTGGCTTCCTTTCTCTTCGCCGGGAGCTCACGTGAACACTCTTCGTTGCCACTCCGCAGCATGAACGGCAGCAGCGCGACGGGCTCGCAACGCAGCAGCAGCTCGGGAAGATCTCGCGTTTCCAATAACCAGCCAACACATGATGTCACGTTACGCTCTCCGATGCGTATCGTACGACTGAAAACGTCCCACCACCATCAGGGGCACCTGTATCAATGTTGCCTTCTCGAACTTTCCATTGCGGCCAATCATCGATGATCCCTTGAAAACATACTTTACTGATCATAAAGTAATCGTCTTTAAAGGGAAACGAGTCCCCAAGCTCATCGAGGGACGCCCTTCCTGTACTTTGTAAAGAACATCTCTTGTGTATATACAATGTTTATAGTTCATCGAGATGTATATATACTTCATCAAAATGTATGTAGAGCATCCAACCGTAAATTAATAAACATTGTGGATGTAATGCATATATAACAACGCTGTCACGTTTATATACGATGGTAGAGGAATGTGTTTGAACTTGGTAAAAAAACATCTTTTGTGTATATATAATGTTTATAGTTCATCCAAATGTATATATACTTCATCAAAATGTATATAGTGCATCCAACCGTAAATTAATAAACATTGTGGATGTAATGTATGTATAACAACGTTGTCACGTCTATATATGATGGTAGAGGAATGTGCACGGAGCATTCGCGGGTTACCGGATCATCTTCGAGCAAGCTCCTCTAACATCATTCACTTCGTGGATATGGCGGTGAATTTTTTTTCACAGCACTGGCGTTTCTTGAGAATCTCCTTTGCGCAAGTCATCACGTTGAGACGCCTGGCGCCTCTCCCAACGCAGAAAGTGTTCAAGGAGCCGTTCGGTTGAATGCAAGCGCAGATAAGTACATTAAGAAGCACTTTATGTAGGGCTTGTTTGGTGCGCCGTCTGCATACCAATGGTTGTTCTAAAGCTCACACTGCATATTGGCGTATTGGTGCAAACTAAGTCAGTCTGTGACCTACTGATCTTTCCTGGACTCCAAAGACCACGTCCCGTAGTGATGGGCAGAAATAATGCGAAAATGGTTGCAATGTATACGGACACATGACACGTGCTCAGTTTATTTGCAAACGTGATTTGCATTGTTTGGCTTTACAGTAGAGCAAGTGCGCCTGAAGGCGAAGATATCTTTTGGAAAGAACATTGAAAAGCACATGACAATCGGTTTCTCTCTAAAATGGCGAAATTTGTTATCAAAATTTGAAACGCAGATCCTCAATTACTTCAGCGTGTCAAGTGACTCACGTCAAACGAAGTGTACGTGCCAGTTACTGTGCACGGTAATACGGTGACTCGACAAAAGCAAAATTTCCTTGCGCGGAATTCACTTGGAATCTGAAACATATTAAACAAGTAGTTGAGATTTGGAGTGCCTACGAGATTTGGAGTGCCTCTAAAGAGTCACAGTTTTGCCGCAAGGGCAAAGCAACGAATGCGATAGCAAGAATGCGCTGCCTATAGTATTTGCATGGTCAGCATGTTTGAACGAATGGTGATGTTTTAATATTGTTTTAAGCTTAAATGTGTTAAATGCTAAAATGACGACATAGCGTATTTTTATGCTGACAAAAGTAGTATTCAAGAAGACTAAGCAGTTTTGCCACGCGTCTGGAACGGTCGTGAATATGGAGAAAACTAAGATTTGGTAATGGGGAACAAAACCCTCTATATCTGCTGGTTATAGTTGGAACAGTGCACCGCTCAGGCACCTTGTGCCTTTGCATCGAATACGGAACACTGGGCCGCACTGCTCGTCAGCACTCACGCTTGTCAAGCGCGCCTCGCAAGCATGGATGGGGTGAGGAGAACTTTCTGTGTTCGCCTGTGCGCAGGTATGCAATGTCTTCCTTTTCGCAAAGGTTATTTACGTGTATCAGGTACTAAACAGGTACTGCTCGTGAGGCTGCAAGGTACTGCTCGTGAGACAAAGATCAGGCTGTGCATAGAGTATTCGCCACTTTCATGCGGAGGTATCAATGGGAACCAACGCGAAGGGATAATTTGTTTCTCCTTCAGTATCTGCTGGGATATTGAATTCATTTGTACACTAACTTATGCCTCGGTTTGTGGTAGGCGTGTTGCTTATAAATGTACCGTGCTTTTAATCAGCCAAGCCATTTAAAAAATACTGCTTTATTGTTAAATTCGAGGCTCTGACTTACTAATGTTTGAAGTTTGAAAAACAGCACGCAGACGAAAACGTGCTCTATTTTCGGAAAAAGACCTAATTCCATTCCCATTCCATTTCGTGCAAAAGGCGCTTAATTCCATTCCCATTCCATTCTCCAACCGTTCTCCCCATTCCATTCCGGGGTAGCGAAAATGTGGAATGATTCCGGAATCCTTCCGATTCCAGAATGGCAACTCCGCAACACTGGTTGGTACTAGCTAATTGGTACTCCATACTCAAATAAGAAAAAAAAACTCTCAGGGTCCTTTATGCATTAGCCTAAGACGACTCGAAAACAAAGACCATCTGCTTCGCTTTTTTTTCTTCTCAGTCGATATATTGATCTTCCCTTGCCACTCTCCGAAAGCTTTCTGCCCCGAAAGTGGTCATGCACTGTCTCCAGGATCGGAGGAATTGCAAGCTTTCAGCACCCCACCTGGTTCTGCACTGCCTCCGTGATCGGCCCACAATTCACAAAGCGCCAGTGACATGCGATGACGTTATCATGTGACGTCATCAAGTGATAATGATTTTTGCATGACTCGTGCTTACGCCGCCGACGCCGACGGTCAATTTTCGCGTTTAATGAGGCATCTAAGGCTTTCGCCTTAACAATACCATAGTCCCTCATTGAGGGACTATGACAATACTAAGTTCAAAAGATTTCTAGGCAAGAGACCGTAACAAACACGGACCAGCGCTAACTTCCAGTTGATTTTTATTTCAAATGAATAGCTTATTCAGAAACAACACATCACAAATTTCGAACATAGCCATGTTCAAAATTG
>NC_051178.1:104804562-104878642 GCF_013339695.2 Rhipicephalus sanguineus | reverse complement strand
GTTTACCTTCCCGTCGCCGCTGGCTGTCCTTAACGCGGTGTATTAACGCATATATGTAACCAGCATAAAGCATAGGCGAGAATTTTTTTCATAATTGTGGTCTTGAGTGACCTAAAAGAAGGCACCCAAAAAGGAATGTGGTGGTTTACTTAAATTGGGCCAAATGAGTTGAGCCCGAAGCCTTTTTGTGTCAATGCCGCTGTCAGACACGCACGCACGCACACGATGCATGCACGCCGGCACACACACACGCCTACACGTGATAAAGACACGCACATACGTACACACACGGACATGCACACACACGCGATACAGACACGCACACACATAGATACACCGATCATACGCACGGGATACAGGCAGGCACGCTCATACACATGCAATATAGATACGCACATACATACACACGCGCGTACACACGTGTTATAGACACACGTGCGTGGACATGCGAACAGACACGCACGCACTTACATACACATGCGCATACACACGTGATATAGACACGCACGCACATACATACATAACACGCGCATATAGACGCGATACAGAACGCACATACATACATACATACGCACGATAAGACACGCACGCTCATACATACACACGCGATACAGGCACGCATGCTCATACTACATACACACCGCGGTACAGGCACGCACGCTCTTAGCTACATACACACGCGATACAGACACGCACGCTCATACATCCATACCACGCGATACAGACACGCACGCACATACATACATACACACGCGATACAGACACGCACGCAGATATACACACGCGATACAGACACGCACGCACATACATGCATACACACGCGATACAGACACGCACGCACATACACAGCGATACCGAAACGCATGCGCATGCACAAGTGATACAGAGTATACAGACACGCACGCGCAGGCGCACGCATACACATACGTGCGTACACGCACAAACACCGCGAATACCAAACGCACGCACATGCACTCACACGTTTAACACGTCGCAACGCACATACAAACGCAGGCGCACATGTGCGCACATACAAACCAAGCATACACCTGCACACACCCGTACACACACGCCTGGAGGGTTGACGCCTGGAGGGTTCATGGCGGGGGGCGTGAGCAGCTGAAAGCGCGCGAAGTTTGCTTGCGCTCGCTTCTCGTGACGTCGGGGTCACCTGACTGGGAGCTATCGCGCGTCGCAGCCATTCAGCGTTGCGGATGCGCCGGCTCCGCGACAGAGAGGGTGAAAAAAGAGGAGGTAGACGGCGCGGCGAGGATGAGCCGGCGTGGATAAAGGAGCGTCGCTACTTTCCAACATCAAGGGGCTTTAATGCCGACCACCTAGGGTTCCATAATGCTACCTTAATCACCCACACGGGCCGCTAGCATTCTGCCTGCAGTGAAATGCGGTTGCCGCGGCCGGGTTTCGATCCCGTGACTTTCGGGTAGGAATTAAGCACGATAACCGCAGCACCACCACTGCTCGTAATAAAGGCAGCTATAATAAACTCAGCCAATGATTAACTTCTGCTTAGTTTTAGAAAATATTAGAGTTGGTTTAAATTCCTGGCAGTGCATTGTAAGACAGTGGTAATAATATGATAAATCGTTGATATTGTAAGCATTGCACGCGAGAGAACTGCGGCTCAAGGAATACTCTAAAAAACCGAAAAATAGTGAGGAAGGAGCAATGAAATGCCTTGCTCTTCCAGTGCACTACTTCCTCCTCATTTGCACTAGGTTTACATATCGCGCCCTCTTGCGGCAATAGCCGGTGTATAAACATTCTGCCTCATCCAAGGAGCTTTTCCAATAGGAATATGCGCACGCCGAGTTACCCTGTGATTCCCGTGCTACGCCCAGCTGTGTATATCAGCCGCCTTCTATGCCGCGGAAAATATATTTCGGTGCTATTAATTTAGCGCTCTCTCAGCAGTATCAACTGCCACTACGGTGAATTGCTAGTATCTAGGATTTATGCAAGCCACGCACGAGTGAAAATTTATTGTTAAAGTTCTATTGCGTTATATTAACTCCGCCGTGTTTTCAGGTTATCTTTGCGGGCGCATGATATGGCGCATACTTTTCTTGCGCGTGTCTGCTTATTTTTTATATCGGGGTTTACGTCCCAAAACCACGACATATTATTAGAGAGGCCGTATTGTAGGGCTGTGGAAATTTCGACCATTGGTGTTCTTTTAACCTGCACTGACATCGCACAGCGCCGGGCCTCTGCCATTTCGACTCAATCGAAATGCGACTGCCGCGGCCGGGATCGAACCCGCGACCTTCGATTCACGAGCCGCGCACCATAACACTGATCCATCACCATGCACTGCACGTGTCTAGCGTTGTTTCATTGCGGTTACGTCCAATCTGTTTTGTAATGAAAAATACAATGGGTCCTGCTTCGCAATACAGTCGTTTGTGTTAACGGAACAACTTAGATGGCACAAAATGCTTTTAGCGTGTTTGAGATACTTGGCAAATGCGAGCTTTTTATTGCGATAGCAATTATATGGACAGTCTCGGCTGATTTTTGCCGTCGCCGTCGCCGCCGTCGCCGTCATGCACGTATATGTATAAGTATGTATATCTCCACATCCCCTCTCCCTTTCCCTCTCTCCACATCCCTCTCCCCCTCCCCCTCTCCACTTTCCCTCCCCTCCCCTCTCCACTTGCCATCTCCACTTTCCTCCGCTTTCCCTCTCCCTCCCCCTCTCCACTTCCCCTCTCCACTTTCCCTCCCCTCCCCCTGTCCACTCTTCCTCTGAAACGCGGGCTAGGCATATCGAAATTCTCTCCTGCGCAGCGCCGCGATGAGCACCAGCGCATGCCCGTCCCCTCCCCCTCTCTCTCCTCTCCTACGCTGCCATCATCTCGCATGCCTGCCGACTGCGATCCCCGCTCGCCCTGTGAGAATGAACAGCCAGGCTACTGGGAAGACAAGACGCGCGTAGCGTTCCTCTTCGGTTTCCACGACGCCAGGTCGGTAGCATGCCCAAAGAACGCCAACGGAACGCGATCGTGCAAGTGCTCCGGCTTCGCATCGCCTCATGCTCCCCTTTAGCGGGAAACGGTTTAATTTTCTTGACATCGCATTCATTGCTTCGCCCTTGCGGCGAAACTGTGACTTCTTTAGTTTCACACGACACTTATAACATTTTACTGTACAAGCAATAGACTAAAAGCTCATTGATTCGACTCCGATTCATTCCGAAAACTGGATAATTCTGACAGGTTTTCAGGTCCCGGCAAGCATATGTACTCTTTAATGGCATGAAACATTCAATAATTCGGTCATATATGGCGACAACCCATCTAATTTGGACGATCCACGGAGGCGCGGCCACCATCCACGGTCTTACCACAATCGCATTTTTTCGAGCAAGGGTTCACCGGCAAACTTCTTTTAACGCGATAGCGTTAAAGAGCTCGCATCGCAGAAATGTCGGCGTCGGCACCGTTGGTTGTGAGCGAAAAATCATCATCTTGTCCGTGACCGAAAAATCAAAAAAGCTGCAAATAAAATAAATAATAAAAGTGTTGCGTCCGAGTGAGAATCCAACCCAGGCCGTCTGCGTGGCAAGCTGGTGTTCTGCCACACAGCCAAAGTTTTAAGATGTAGTCAGCTAACAGCTGGTGGTGTATCACTGTACAGTTCCCTGGTTTACGATTAGTGTATGAAAATACTTTGTAACACAGCCACGCCTCTGCTTCGAGCTGCGCTGAAAGTAACTTCGATGCTTCCCAAAATTACGCGTCCTGTATACAGGTGTCACAGTACGAGATGTAATATCGCAGTAATATTGCGTGATACAAGCGTACATTGCCATCGGGCGTCACACCACGTCAATATCATAACAACTTGGTGGTTTAAAGACAGCCACCCATCACAAAAGGCACACAAATTATTGCGCGTATTCCCTTAAGACCACGTAGTGGGTGCATCGCAGCTTCGAAAAAGGTTGTCGCGCATAATTGCTCCTGGTTTAAAGCATGCTACCCATTACATAAGGCAGCCACCTTATTGCGCGCATTCTGTTAAACACTCGTAGGGTTCGAAGTGCGCACTAGGGGCAGGATATTGCTATCGAGTTCATCTCTTAAAGGCGAAGCTTAAGCGTCCCCCAATTTTTGTTTTAATTTTTACTGGGTGCATGCGGACTGCATGGGCGCTATCTTTTATTGAGTCAGCGAGTCGGGTGGGAGCTGTAGTGCTGACATTTTCGCCGCGTGCCTTAAGAACTGCGTAGTCGCCATCAGTCATTGTAGATGAGGGAGCCAGGTTTATTAAGCAGCAGATGCTGTGGTCAATTGTTTTGGTTCGACTCTAGGCGTAGGCTGCGCGCGTGCATTCAGAACTGCGTGGACCCTATCACCGTTTCTTTAGCGACCACGGTTTCGTCCACAGCGAAAGCGACACACAGTGGCTTCGTTCGGGCTCCGGGTAAAGCGCGGGCAATGTCAGAAAGCTCAAACGTGGTCGAAGAAGTTAAATATGAAGAGGTTTAGCCGCGTTCCGCATACTGGAATAAAACTTGCTTGTTACAATATTATGGACGAACGATCAGTTGCTGGCTCTTTTTTTTTTTCCGGCGAGAAAATTATCGTCACGTGCGCGTGGTGGCGTTGGTGGCGGCGGTACATAGTAAGGGATGGTGTCACAGCAGGTTTCGGCTTAAGACACGGGCGTCTTGAGCCGCAGTCCATTGTAAACAAGCTCACGAGTGATGAAAATGGCGGTTTTCACACTGTTTTTACGCAATATAAGTACTGGAGTTACCTATTTGTGAAGAAAACAAAAAAAAGCATTGGCGTAAGGTGCCTTTGTGGTGGCGTAAGGCGTAAGGTGCCTTCAGAGGTGCCTTTGTGGTACCAAGCCTGTCATTTGCAGCCCTCAAGCAGATCTCACTGGACATTTTGCATTTGTCGTATGCTAAACGAATTCATGTTTACACGGACGTTTCGGTCTCGGGAAGTTCGACAGGTGCCTTTGTGATACCATCTCGATCAATCACCGTCAAGTTCAAGACATCACACATCACGACATCTACGGGCTCCGAGCTCGCCGCTCTTCGAGCCGCTATGGAGTTTGTTATGCAAGAATCCCCTAGCAGATGGGCCATATTCTGCGACTCTAAGGCAACCTTTAATGTGTGCGAAGTCTACGACGTGGAAACTTCCACCAGTTGGTCTCTCAAATCAATGAAATTTGTCATCGCGCCACTAATCAAGGACATGACATTGTTTTACCATGGCTGCCGTGTCAATGTAGCATAAGTGGTAACCACTCGCCGACGACGCGCTGCTCGATGTGCCAACGATGGAGCACCCACACTGTTCATACACTTGTCAAGAGTAGACGCTGGTAGAGAACTTCGTCACATCGCGCGTAATACCACGCTTGCGCACTGGAATTCTCCGCTGTATTCCTATCGTCGCCCGCAGATCCTTGAATCATTACTCCAGCTACAACTGCCATCGAAGATTTCTCGACGTGACGCTACAATGTTGTGCCGGTTGTGGATCGGCATAGCGTTTACCAACTCATTCAGCCATCGCATTGGCATGGTAGATGCATCCATGTGCGAAAGCTGCAAATGTGTAGAGACTATTGAACATCTCTTGCGCCACTGTCCCCAATTTGATGAAAATCGCCGGACTCTCCAGTGTGCCCTGAATAGTGTTACATGGTCGTGACGTCGACGAAGACCGCAGGCGAGATCCAAGATGAAACTCTTAATTGGCCGAACTTCTGGCCGAGAAACGGCAAGTTAATTTACAGCAATACACACGGTCTGCACTGATAGCGATGAACAGAGCGTCGACCGTCGATCAACTGACAAGCGGTGAAGCGCGTCGGCATTTATACACGCGCCGTCGAATATTCGAGCGTTATCTCTGGTAGTTGCGCAAGCTCTAGAATAAATTCGAGTGTTCGCGTCTTGCGCGAAATCATTACAAAACAATCTACAATAATCGCGAAGCTTCTCGATCACTGAGGCGCGGTTTGCGCTGAGCACTGCTGACAGTTTTTGTGGGCGAAAACCGAATACAGCAAAAGTGGTAATAAAAAAACACACGTTTTGTGGCTGTATTCCAAGATCGCCTGAATTAGGTCAGCCGTAAACGCCGTACCTCTGTCGGTGATGAGAACCTCTGGAGCGCCGGGTCGAAGGACGATGCTCTCAACGACGAACTTGGCTACCTCAGCCGCACTGCCTTTAAGAAGGGGCTTTTGTTTCGGCGTAGCGGGTGAGGTAGTCGGTAGCCACGACGATCCATTTATTTCCGTAAGCCTAGGATGGGAACGGCCCCAGGAGGTCATCCTGATCTGCTGGAATGGTCGCCGAGGAGGCTCGATCGGCTGAAGGAAGCCTGCTGGTCTTGTGGGCGGTGTCTTCCGTCGCTGAGAGTCTGGGCACTTCTTACGTAGCGAGTAACGTCGGCGGCAAGCGCGGCCCGTAGTAGTTTTCCTGTACTCGTGCGAGCGTGCGGGAAAATCCGAGGTGTCCAGACGTCGGGTCGTCGTGTAGGGCATGCAGAATTCTGGTCGCAGTCCCGAAGGTACAACGATAGGTAGCTGGATCGGGCCGGAGAGAAGTTCTTCTTTACGAGGACGTCGTTTCTCAAGAAAAATCACGCCAACCCCCGCCTGAATACTTTCGGAACAACGGTCGTCCTGCCCTTGAAGTATTCTACGCGCGTAATACCTGTACTCGTGCGAGCGTGCGGGAAAATCCGAGGGTGTCCAGACGTGGGCGTCGTGTAGGGCACAGCAGAATTCTGGTCGCAGTCCCGAAGGTACAACGATAAGGTAGCTGGATCGGGCCGGAGAGAAGTTCTTCTTTACGAGGACGTCGTTTTTTCAAGAAAAAATCACGCCAACCCCCGCCTGAATACTTTCGGAACAACGGTCGTCCTGCCCTCAAGGTATTCCACTAGACTCTTTAGTTCGGGGTCGGCTCGCTGTCGTTCGGCGAAGTCGTCGGTACTTATGGCTCCCAAGAAGCTCTCATCATCCTGGTCGTCGGGCGGGTGGGGGCGACGGGGGCACGAGACAAGCAATCGGCGTCGGAGTGTTTCTTTCCGGACTTGTACACGACGGTAATGTCAAATTCTTGAAGTCTTAGGCTCCACCGTGCAAGGCGACCTGAAGGGTCCTTCAAGTTAGCTAGCCAACACAAGGCGTGATGGTCGCTCACAACTTTGAAGGGCCTGCCGTAGAGGTAGGGGCGAAACCTTGACGTAGCCCAGATGATGGCGAGGCACTCCTTTTCTGTTGTGGAATAGTTGGCCTCTGCTTTAGACAGCGACCGGCTAGCATAACTGATAACCTTTCCAGTCCATCCGTCCGGTGCACAAGGACGGCGCCGAGTCCTACGCTGCTTGCAACGGTTGTGAATCTCCGTGTCGGCGTATTCGTCGAAATGCGCAAGTATCGGAGGCGTCTGCAGGCGTCGTGTCAGTTCGACTTGCGCTGTTTTCCACTTGAATTCGACGTCGGTGTTCGTGAGCTGCGTTAGTGACTCGGCGATCCGTGAAAAGTCTTTGACAAAGCGTCTGTAATAGGCGCACAAGCCGAGAAATCGGCGCTGCGCCTTCTTGTCGGTGGGTGGCGGGAATGCGGCGATGGCAGCTGTTTTCTGCGGGTCAGGGAGCACTCCGGTATTGCTGATAACGTGGCCAAAAATAGGAGCTCCTCGTACGCGAAGCAGCACTTTTCTGGCTTGAGGGTGAGCCTGGGGTTCTTGATTGCTTGGAGTGCGGATTGAAGTCTCTGGAGGTATTCGTTGCCGAATTGCCGCGCCTGGCCGCTCGAGGCACTTGCATGTATTCGCGGGCTTCTTTCACGCTCGGAAAAACACTTTTATGTAGCACGTATTGAGTAACAGAAAGCTGTATCGGGAGTTTTTCATGTTGCTCTACAGTTTTCTTATTGATACTTTTCATCTATTTTAAATTTCGGAAGTGATTAATTAATTAAGATTTATTATGCAATTATGTGGAATGCAAAAAATATTCTGAGTATCTCTAAGCGACCGCAAACAGCATTACCTGGTTCTGTTGAGCTAGGTGGCATTTGCAATTTTTAAAGTTTGGCTAAAGTTACATGGGACACCCTGTATCCTCCTAAGCACGATATGATGAAAGACTTTTTTTCTTGCCCCCAGACACAAATACATAAGGCACTTTCATTCACAGAAACATACCATCAATCTGTCACAGCCATTAATCTCGCCAAGCACAACAATATCCATACAAATGGTCATGGCTAAATCAATGGCTCTACATATACAAATAAACCTATAAAGCACCTAAAACATGAGTGCATGAGACATACATCTAAAACATTAAAGACATTAAATTTAAACATAAAGACCAGAAGCTCTGGAGCATCACAACACTATGACAAAGTGAGGGCATAAAACATCTAAAAGTTCAATCTGCTGCCATCAATATCCCCAGAACGACCAGGGAATCAGAAGCTGGGCCGTGGCGAAAAGTTTCAGTCAGTATCTGAAACAGACAAAAATGCCATGACAAAGACGATTGTCAGACGCTACTTGTGAAATGGGATTTTTATAGGCATCTACTGTGTAACATCTCATTAGCATGGTTTCAGTCGGCTGCTAAGTGGGAATATACATTTCTACACAACTAAGAACAAGGACAAACATGTGGACAAGGGCAGCAACAAAGATGGTAAAACAAGTAAGGAACTTTGGGGCCTTTCTTCCGAGCTAGTTTGTGCAGTGTACAGGAGCCTGGCTGAAGATAATACAAAGAGTATAAAGGTAGGTCACAAGCTCAACACAGATTTCACCATATCGACTGCTTAGAACACTTACACATTGGAATACAGGCACAACATACATTTTTGTGCACTGTTCAGGATTTTACATGATGCGACAATGTGAATTCCATTACCTGCTGCTTGCTCAAGTTGTCCTTGCTTTGACTTCTGAAACCTGGTGGCAAGGCGCTCGGGGGCATGTCGGAGCCACGATTTGATAGAGGCCTCAACGTCGGCAGCGGTTGCGTTTGGCGCTTTGCGAGCAGCATCTGAAATTTACAAGATTCCTTAAATCATCTCAACATAACAGTTGTCTTGGTGAAAATACAAATTTCAAGAGTCATAAACAGTCTGCTGAGCCTACAAAAAATTGAGAAATAAATTTACTGCCTACTCGAAGTCCTTCCACACATAATAGATTTGTTATATTGAATAGAGTTGGGCACATCAGTGGACACTTGCTTTTCAAATGATAACGAGGCAGAACACGAGCCAAAACAATCAAATGATTGCTTTACATTTTTTATTTCGGCTGCTATTTCAATCACCTCACACTGCCTTGCACTGAAAGGTTGCACAGTGATCTTACACTTATTTATGCCCTTCGCTTTTTACCAGACAAACTATAATATTTTAAGTTTTTAGCCTCTAAAGCTAAGCCTGGACCTTTAGAGTGCTACCAAATTGTAGATTTTTTACCATGTAGGCTTCTTTAGCCAACATTAAATTTAAGTGCACAGTGAAATTGCAGCATCCTTGCAGTGCTGAAATATGCAACCAATAGCAATAGTGATAACTGACACTGCAAACTTACAAAATAGATAAACGGGCAGCACTTAAAAAAACAGACCAATGAGCATGTTTTTGTTTTTCCTGAGGAAGGCTAATTCTGTGTAAAACACAAAAGTAAGATGTATTATACAGCACACCTGTTATGGCTTTAGCAATCTTCAAGGCGGAGAAGCTCAGTTTTCCTTTTCGACCCATCCAGGAAAAATTGTGCCGCAACCTCGTCTGTGATGCAGTATGACAAGATTCTTTTTGTTGCCCAGTAGGCATCTTTCCCACCAAGCTGTGCCAACTCATGAACCTGTGTACAAAAGAGAAGAAATTCTATTCAACAAAGAAACTTGTTGGATGATGTGAATGTTTTAGAATACGAAAAAGAGTATTAAGTCATAAAGCAAGTAAGCAATGTACGAAAAACCCATGACATTCTTGATATTGCAAAACAGCAGTGTTTAACACCTTGATATTCATTATGAGTTCGATGAACTGAAAAAAAAAACATACCCCCTTACCAGGATCTTAAATTTTCCAGCATCGAGCTTGTCGTCGAACTCTTGTAGTTCTTCAAGACTGCTTAGCGGATGGCCTAAGAGCTCTGCGCATTCGGTGACTGAAGAAGTGGGAAGCATATCGCACAACTTGTTCAGGGTGTCCGCTTGCTGTTCCAGCATGAAGCGAAGCGTGTTCAGCAGTCGTAGCACATGCCGCTGGAAGTCTGAAAATATTGTAAATAAACGCTATTAAAACTTAGTAGGGTTCAAGAACATTTTAAGCAACCATTTTACTGAAAACTGCATTCATATCTTTCAAAATGTGCGTACTCTTCTCTACACAACAATCATGAGGCGAGTTTTCGTGGCCGTTCTTGCGCTGTCTGTTCACCTGAAAAGCACAATTTCAATTCATTAGTAGTTTGGAGTAACTGGCTAATGATTTATTTAACTTTGACCTCCCTTATCTGGCACATACCTTCATCAACAGTGTGGTTATTAGACGTACCTTGTGGCGAGTTTGTCTCTGACAACTGGGTCCCTGCAGTGTCGAAGAACGAGAGCAGTGAGCCACAAGAGCCGCTCTACTTGTTAGAAATTCTGATGTGCAACAGATAGTGACAAAGAGCCTAGCAGAGCAAAGAAATTACCGATAGCAAAGGTTTACTAGTTCAATTATAAAACTGAATTATGGAGGTTAACATATTTTGGTTCATCCACTTGCTTCTACAATGCTTGAGAATTCATTTATGCATGGCTCTTAAGAAGCTTTACAGCTATCTGTGGTTCTAACCTATAGGTTAGAACGACAGAAAGTTGCTAAATTCGTTACACACAAAAAATAATAAATACGCACGTAAATCGTAATTTTGTAACGAGACAGCTGTATATGTGTGAGAATACCTGCTGTGCCTTTGTCTCCCTGGCCAAATGTGGGCATACTTGTTGCTTCACTCGAGGTTATTCCTAGAAAGCAATACGTGTAGTCCATCACGTAATGATTCCTATTAGCATTAATCGCAGCCATACACTGGCTGTGGAGCACAGTATACTCCTATATAAAACAAACTTACAAAAGCTCCAGTATTTATACTGAACTTCAAAGCTACAATTCCACAGTTCATTGTTGCAGAATGAATTTCTTTTGTAGCAATCTGCTACAATTGCATGAATGTCACAATTCTATTCATGCTATACTCCATGATAAACATTTCTGGCAAGTGAATAAATGCCAGAGGGGCAACTAGCAAAGTTTCAGTGTACATGCAAGGTAAATACCTTGTTCACACTTGTCGAAAACAAGTGCTGACTAGACATTCAATGTGAAATTACCAGAAAAGCATTCCAAGCGTTGCATTTATTTACTGTGAAGTTGGCAGTGCACTGCTGAAACACAGGGGAGAGCGAGATGGACGAAGCACTTCGTCCCATCTCGTCCTACTTGTGTGTTTCAACCGTGCACTGCCACCTTCGTTATGAATAATTACCAACACGCCCACTCGCCCATCATTTTAATTTCACTGTTTGGAAATATGCTTTGTAAATTTTAAAATCCTATTGATAAAGGAACATGAGCATTGTCAATAACAGGCTAGCTACGAATGCATCTAGCAGCCTGCTTTTCTCTTCTAACGAGGAGTTATTCAATGCTGGTATCCAAATATTCAATGCAGATGAAAGAAAGGAGGTGGTGCATTGTAACATCAGAGGGTTGAGAAAAAATTGGCCTCATGCACCAACTGAGTGCTTGCAAGGCTAAAGCTACGTCCTTAATGCAATGATCTTGAAAAGTAATGGCAAATACATTTTACAATACCAGATGGAAAAATTATTTGGGATAGGTGGCAGTCCTGGCTGGCTTGTGGCAGAGTCTTCCTCCTCCTCTTCACCGTCAGAGTCACTCCAGACTGCTGGTGGCCGTCTACGCCTCTTCAATGGAGGCATTTCAGTTTCACTGGCCAGGTCTGAATCGAACTGAATGTCATTTAGCTTTTTCCGGGCATGTTCATAGGTAACTGAAAAAGTGCAAAATGTGATCAATATAATCACCCCTGGCTTAAGGCGTAAGGTGACTGAAATGCGCTTACCGAACAAACCTTTCACAGCAATTTCATACTGCTTCCACCATGACTGTGGTGGATGCTGCTTCTTTGCCATTTTCCCAGCCTTCTCTGCTTTTACATTATGCGGCCAGACGCACACGCTCCCGGTGACCCAAGTAGTTGGCACAATTTCAACCTCTTTAGAGGCAGTGAACTCCACAATAGCATAGCTCATCTGGAAAAGAATTCTGAATTGTAGTGCCACCATTGCACAAAACAGCACTTCCTAATTTTTTGTCAAGAAAGCATTTTAACTTCGCAAACAATACAAATTTTCATTACTATAAGCACACTGTTGCTTCAAATAAGAATAGTACCATGGAAACTATGTATATAAGTGACCATTACATGCTCAATCATGATCAGGCTTTCACAATTACACAATAGCAGAGAGCTACTCAAGAATTAAGTTGAACATAGAATACACTGACCTGGCCTAGGAGAAGCATGTTTCAAAATAATTTTTCAAGCTTTGTCAAGCTATAGCTCTCAGCGTTTGGCAAGCTACAAAGGCAGACATCTGCTTATACGACAAAAATATAGTCATGTTGGCTGTTCAAAAATAAATTTTGTACCAAAATGCCTTCATCGCAACATGATAAAACCTTAAGTCAAAGCATCGTTGACAAGCCATAGGAAATGTATTTGCACATGAAGCCAGACATTTAGAATCGGGAGATGAAAGGTTTACATGTCAACAGCAGAAAACAAGCTCCACACTTCAACTTCAAAGTTCAAGTAATAACGCTGTGTTAGATACCAAAATAAGATGCTACATGACAGGCCACAACAGTTTTTATAGAACTGTTGTCAATGGTCCTGCTAAAACGCTTTAAAGGATCCCCACGTAAGATGCTTGGAAAACAATCTATACTCACCAACATTTCTTGGGAATCGAAACGAGCAGCTGTGAGCCAACAAAGGATCTACACATACTTTCGAACAGCTGCAGATGCCCAAATTCCTCAATATTGTGGCACGGTCTAGTGGCATGAAGAATTATTTTACAGCAGCCAGAAAAAACTTCAGTAAGGCCTCTCATTCGCTACCACACTCATACAAGAGCTTGTGTGAAGGCAAATAAGAGTATTCAGGGAAAAGTCAGCACCAGAACAAGTTCCTCACTGCTACGAGGAAAAAGCACAGAACACGACACTAAAATGAGCTAATCTTGGAACACATACTAAATGGTATGCAACTCTGGCATTACTACAAACTGCGTCTTCCATGGGAGCTTGACCATTTTCGCACATTGCTCACAGGCCACACTTTGAGGTCTGAAAGACCTGAAACAATATAAATATCAAGTCTTGAAGATTCAAAGGGGTGTGCGTAGAAATCTTTTTTATGCAAAAATTCTTGACCAATGATGCAAATCTCTTCTGTACCCCTCATGGAAGCAATGTTTCTTGCAATAATAATATGTTCACCCTGCATGCAGCAGTTGTCCGGCTCTTCTATGCCCAGCACAAAATTTTGATACTTCAGAGTTTTGAAGCATGGAAGGCAGCATGTAGGAAGGAGTGGACCATTTTCACAAGGTTGTCTGGGAGTAAGATCATGTTGCCTGCAAGGCACTTCAGAAGCAGCTGATTGTGCCTCTGCCATTCTATTTGCAAGTTGTTGTAATGGTTTCCCATGTTTGTGAAGGTGTCTCTTTAATTGCTTCATATTGTTTTCAAAGGGAAACGCACTGAAGCAGTCCAACGCACCATGGCGTTTGACGTCATCAGACAAGTGTAACAAGCAATGAACATTGAACGACATGTGCTCTTTTCCATACAAATGGGCAAAACTGGCAACAAAATGTTTCAGGAGTGCCCCGGCATAGTCAGCATGTTGACTGCACAACTGCTTGTTAACCAAAATTGACAGCGAGGCATGGAGAAGCAAGAAATGTTTATAAATGTCATCTGCGAGAATGCCGTTGAGAAGAAGAGGCCCTGTGTAGAGCAGAAGAAGCCTAAATTCAACAGCCTTCCATCTATCTAACTCATCGACACCCCTAGGCCTACGTGGGAATTCACGCGGGATGTAGCGACGCAAGGCAGTGCTTTGCTGATTGAATGTATGACGTTGAAGTGGTCCCAGTCGAACATTTAAAGGACCTGAAAGCCACAGGGAAAAAAGCTTTTTCACAACACCTAACAGAACAACATGCATATAGTCGAGAGGAACATCGCACACAGTGTCAAGAGGCAACTCAACAAGAATTGATGTTCCTCTGTGATGCTCGGAGTCGTGCTGCTGCCTGAAGCTAGCATTTGTGCGGAGGGGACAGTATGAATCGGGGAACACAACCTTGCCTCCAATGTATGCACCCTCAACACAGCACTTGGGACAGCCATTGTAGCCACTGTGGCCTTTGGTCATCATTACGAAAGACCGTGCTGGCGCATCACAAACAAGAGCCTTCAGACAAACCTCAATTGGCTTGCCATTCACAACAAGCCCATTCGCCAGCAAATACTGCAACTCATCAACAAAAGCTCTCAAAAAGGCATTGGATGAATGCGGCTTTGAAGGCCCCGCATAAGCCCCGATAACAAATGGCCCAAAGCCCTCACCACAGTTACTAACTCTACATTGTATAGGCCAAAGTTGCATTCTTGAGCTTTTTGCAAGGGGCAGACCATCTACATTGACAATGAGCGAAACAATACTAGGAGGGTCTTTCACGAACTTCAACGAATGTTTAAGCCCGGCAGCGAGACCAAAATGACAATATTCGCCCGGAGACAGGGCCACCACGGAGTACTCGGTGTTTTCTAGTCGCGGCGTTTTGAGGAGTGCACGCGCGTCATCAGGGAGGTCAAGTTCGGAAAAGATGCTGTAACGTTTATGCAGCTTCAATAGCTGGTTTAATGCTTTGCGCTTTATGTTATTCTCAACTGCCCATTGACGCAGAGCCTCTCGAAAGCTTTCTTTTTGCGGTGCTACTTCTTCTGATGAAAGAACGGGCACAGAAGAAAAATGCGAGTTTTGACATGAGGCTCCAGGCAAATCATCTGAATCACCTGACGAACTATTTGACGATTGTGTGGAATCGGCATCACGATTCGCAAAATGGGCGATTTCATGCGAGGCACTACTACATTCACTATGCACAGCTAAGTCATCATGTTTTGCAACTGCCAAACGTTGTGGCTCTCCTCTACATGGCTGGGTGGCGGAAGCCGCACACGCATTGTCTCCCAAACACTCCTGCACAGCGCACAAGGGTTCAATTAGCAGATGTGTCCTCCTTGCTTCCCGCGATGCCTTCTCCGTAACGAGCTTTTTGCGAGGCCTCTGCATGTTTGTAGAAATCCTAACAAAATTTGATAGTCACAACTGTCACATGGCTTCTAGCGACTACAAGCAAGAAAGCAGCTGGTTGCATACAAGGGATAACAGCCTTGACAAGCGCGCGGTCCCGCTCACCTTGGTCAAGTAATACTCAGACAAGGAGCTCGTCCACGGCCGCAAGTCAGACACGGGATCTCCAGTCGTGTAGAACCTCTACGGAGCGTGAAGCCAGGTACGCAGTTCTCGAAGAGGAAGTTGTTGAAAAGCCCGCTTCGCGTTACCAAGAAATCATACAAAAGAAATGGCGGCCGTCCCCTACAGTGTATCCCGCGCTACTGTGATGGCAGTGATGATGATAGACGCAATTTTAGTTTTAAAACGACATAAACGTGAGCTCAATAGTGTAATAACTCCACTGTGCATAATTTTAAAGTTATAAAATGCGGTAAAAACAAATTTACTAGCAGCTGAAATGAAAAACAGTGGCGATTAAACAGTGGCGGCCTACGTTTATGGATGGCGGTGGCAGTTATAACAGTTGGCAACTATGATCAAGCAATGGCGGCGCGCAGCAACAAATTGTAAACACGCAAGTAGAGTGACCTATTGGAGAGTGCCCGGAACGATCGAACAGCACGCATACAAAACCCCGCCGACGCATGCTTGACAGGCTCCGCTGTGCGCTCAAGGCTCATTCACACTAGGCCGACTCGGCACCGATTTTGGTCAGCCGACTGTGCGACAGCAGTCTACATGACGGAAAATGCTGTCGCCTACCTGCGCTACCTGCGCGTCAACTTCGGTGCTAAACTGAGAAAAATAAAGGTTAATAAAGCAGTAAAAATAGCGCTAATGGCACACGGTTGGTCAACTCATTATTTATGTTTCAGCCTTCGCGCGGTCATGCATAGTCAAAAGATCTGATGGCAAGCTGCGCTAAGTTAGACGACAAAATGCAGTCCCGTTCGAAAACGTAGACCTATAAGGCCATACAGATATATGTTTTCAAACATGCATGCGATAAAACGACGTACTCGGGTGCGACAGAGGCGACGTCCCTTGGCGGTCCCTGGGTTATCCGGGTTGAAAACATCCGCTATGAATCCAGTGAGGACATCCCTGGGACGGCCGAGAAAAGGACCAAACGGACGTTCGGAAATAGCCGAAAACATACATCCGCTGTATGTCCTACGGACGTCGGGTTTTGGACGTGGACGTTCGGCTTTAGACGGGACGTCCAACGGACATTCATGGCCCATTGGGTAGAATGCCCGCTTCCCACTCAGAAGGCCCGGGTTCGAATCGCAGCTGCAGGTGGTGGGTTTTTATTCTTAGTGTCACCTTTTCTAGCTGTATTGGTTTTCCTTTGTTTCCTAAAACTAGCTTAAATTGCAACGTGTTGGTTCAAAAAGTAACGCAAAATGTGAAGTAACATAGGAGAAATTTGAGAGCGAGCGCAGTCATTTGCAGCGCCACCGCCCGGGATTGAACAAAAACGCAAAGTATGGCCTCCAAGATTATAGCGGAGATGAGACTTGAAACAAGATTTCACATTTTACGTTACTTTTTGTAGCAATACGTAGCAACAGAAGCTAGTTTTAAGAAAGAAAGTAAACAACCAACGCAGCTATAAAAGGTGACACTAAGAATAAAAACCCACCATCTACAGCTGCGATTCGAACCCGGGTCTTTTGAGTGGGAAGCAGGCATTCTACCTCTGCACCACTTTGCCGGAGCCGCGCGCAACTCTTAAACGATGACACATTGCAGACTACCGATCGCAGCGCTGCGGGCGGATTGACCCTGTTTGGGCTTCACTTTCTGTACATTGGTGCTGCGGCCGTTCCGAGCACTCCCCTGTTCTAGTACACTCTATCTTAGTCTAACCTTGTCCCATGTCAGGCGTAACCGGCAGTCGGCAATATCTCCCGAACAGTATAATAGATGGCGCTGTCTCATAGAAGTACATACAAACTGCAGTTGACTGATGATATTCTAGATGGCGCTGTATACACAATCTGTGTTGGTCCAATAGAAGTGTGTGCAACAGTGCGCTTGTGCGAATCGCCACTAGATGGCGGTGGAAGTGCCGCTACTCTAGGGTGCGTTGATGCCCACGCTACTCTCCGATCGGCTGCTGCGCGGGCTGTGCCTGGGTGCGCGGGGAACGAGTGCCTCTCTCAGTCTCCTGGATCGTCGCCGTACGTGTCGGATCGTTGGTGGGACACGGATGAAGCGGAGCGGCGGGCGCGGAGGGCCGCGGCGGCTCGTGCTCGTCGCCAGGATCCCGCGGTGCGAGCCCGGGGAGCGGCGGCGAAGCGAGCGCGGCGCCTGGCGGATCCTGTGACTGTGCGCGCCAATGACGCCGCGGCGCAACGTGCACTCCGAGCATCGGACCCCGAAAGGCGAGCCCGAGAAGCGGCGGCGAACCGAGCGCGGCGCCTGGCAGACCTTGATGGTGCTCGTGCGCGGGAAGCGGCGACCAAACGGCGCCGGCGGTCTCACATTCAAGGAGCCGACGCGCGGTTCGAGCGGGAATTTCTCGCTTATTCGTTTGGCCACAGTTGCGACGTGTGTGATCGACTTTGGTTCGATAATAACCTCACCGCGGTGTTTCACACTCTTTATATGACGTACTGGGCGAATTTCACGGAAGAGTTTCACGGTGTTAGGAATGGGGTTTTCGTGACGTGGAAAGCCGGGAGGCTGGCGAGCCGATGTAACCGAAGATCGGACTTGTCGTTGAGGAGCAGAGCAAGGAGGCGAAACGTTTATGAAACAGTGACAACGTTTATAGCAGGTATAGCAGGTTATAGCAGGTTATCGCAGTTTATAGCGGTACAGAGCCTGCCAGCTCGACCAAGTCGGCTGGGGCGTCTCTCTTAAAAACGGACCAGCCCGGTCTTAAATAGGGGACCAGTCCATTGTTGACAGGGTGGCTCTTTGGTCCCAGGTGTGGACAGGGAGGCTCTTTGGTCCCAGGTGTCGAGCAGCCTTTCCATCATCCTCAGGAATGCTGCTTTCCGTAGCTGGGTAGCTTGGAAGAACGACTGGCATCAGTCGACGGGGCCGGCTGGGCGAAGACGCCGTTTTCTGAGATTGCAGACAAAGCATGCAGGGGTTGATCCCTGCTTCCTGGTAGCAGGTGCTGGCTTTTTTTTCTTGGACGCAGGGCAGACGCTGACCGCGATGCCGTGAACTTCCAACGAAGTGCACGTGTTTATTCGTTTCCCCGTTCGGTCAGGTGCTCTGGCACAACAACGGTTTACCGATGATTCCCTCCGGAGCTTCGCCCGACTCATCATCATTCACCCCGTGGATATGCTATGATTTCTTTATTCTCTTTTCTTTAGTGCCGCGTCACTACATACGTCATGGCGGGGCTTTTGAATTCTTTGAGGTCGATGCGCCACGTGGTGGCGTTCACGCGAAATGAACTACTGGTGTTCAGAAAAAGTGCACATGCCCCATAGTGGGTAGGAGCCAGTTCTAAGGAGCAAGCAAGCCAGCAAGCAAACCGACCAACAACCATCGCAGGAATGTACGCCCAGCGATATGTTTCATCGCTCCCGCGCTATAGTCTGTCGGCGCCTTCTCTAGGCTCGTCGTCCCCAGCACCGGTGACCCGTCCGGGATGCACCAACACGCCTATCGATTCGCTGGGCGTCCAGCACTCGGAGTCGTCCTCGCCCACGACCTCGCTGCTTCTCCAAATGTGGGGCTACGACCAAGCCCACGCGCCGTCCAGTAGCGGCAGAGCAGTTGACTTACACCCGACCTCTCCGACGAGGCCGGGACACCTCAATGGCTGCGCGTCGTCACCGACCTGCAGTTCCTCCGTAGGACGACTGTGACCGTTTGCGGGCTGGCCGTTCTCACCTGCTTCGTCGCCGTCCTTCTAACTGCGGCAAATCAGCTTCGGACGCACGAATGGGTCGACGAACATGTGTCGGACAACTGGACCAAGCCGGTGCGGTTACTGGTAGAAGACCGTTGGTTGATGTCCTACCGTGGGCCTACCGACGTCGGTAAAAACCAAAGTACAAGATCCTTGGTTGCGACGTCATCGAAAGGCGCCGTTGCATCAGTTTCGGGCGCAAACGAAACGCCGATGCGAGCGCAAATTGCATAGTGGCTGCTTCCCTACTTCACAAAAATTATGATTTACAGCCTAGTAGGTTCTTCGCAAGTGCACTTGTATTTGTTGCCAAGGGAGTCCATAAGGGCCCGATGATCCATTTCCTCAGGGTCTCAATAAAGCTATTTCCCCCTCTCTCTCTCTTTCTCACGTTAACTTATGTTATATAGCGTGGTGGGAGAGTGAAATAACGACCGCGCGTCACACAATGTGAATTACGTAACTAGTGGGTCGTTTAACGCTTCCAACCCATTACAAAGGGCTCAGCCATAATTATTCATCGTCATCAGCAAAGTGCAGATAATGCCTTACAAATGGTACCTCGCTTCTGCGCAGAATGACGAATAATGGCGTAGTGGGTGCTTCCCAACTTCACAAAAATTATTATTTGTGGCGTAGTGGGTACTTTGCTAGTGTACTTGCCCCAAGAGAGTTTATAACGGGCTCTAGAAATGCCGCTGTTCCAGCTTTTGCTGTGACTGTGCTGCGCTTTCCGTGCAGGCCTGGGTTTTTTTTTTCTTCCATGCCACTGAGAGCGGAATTACTTATCACAAAAGGCAATAGCCCAGTCTGTCTGAAACGGCTTAGAGTTCTTTTCGCCCCGTTTCGGAACGAAAAGCATAGTCGGAATAAGCAATCGATATGTTCGAAACGGCAGGTTTTTTTTAAAATCTGTACTCATCGCAGCCGAATTTAGAGCGGCATTATAAATTTATCGGTATCAATAAAAGCTGTTACTCCGTCTTTCTTTCCTGCCAGGAAAGGTGCCTAAGATAATGTTGATAGTGCCACCTCGGTAACGTCGTTTTTATATCGGCTAATTGAATTTAAAGTAGGTCGGACAGTTAACAAAGCGATTTATTTATTCTTAGTTATCACAACGCTTTTCACATACATACGCTAATAGAATTAAATTTGATAAATAAAGCCACATTTCCTCTACTATTTACTCCTCCGCTTGTGCGCCTTCTCCATCTTCAACCTCCTCATCCTTCAGCGTAATTATCACAGTGGTCGTCCCAGTGTCACGCGCGTCGTCGCTAGTGACATTGCTCGAGCGCATCGTCGCATCCGAAGAGTCGTCGTATCGGAACACGTTCACCCTCGCATATGACGTCCACGCCGTAGTCTGCACCATGGTCTGCTGCTGCTGTAGCCGAAGATACTGCTGCTGCCGCAGGGCGCCGACTACGAAAGCGGCCAACACCAGAGTGAAGGTGAACGCGGCGACGAGCAGCACGACCACGCCGAGATTACTCGGACAGCTAGGATTCCAGTCCGCTTCCGTCGTCGTCGTCGTCATGGAAGGTGTAGCCGGTGATGTAATCACGGCGTGCGGTTGCACTTCGCGCCTCCTTGCGTCCAGGACATCCCAGGGACCTCGTCCTCGCGGGTATGCAGGCTCCGATTGCTTGCGCACGGGAGGTAGTACACGCTCCACGTCTGCCAAAGTATCGCTGCGACAGTACCTTGTCGGTTGTCCATTCAACCGTCTCTGGGGTGGAGTGTAGTCCAAGGCCGTGTAGTACTGGCTGTCTGCAGACCATCTCTTAGCACTGTCCGCAGCGGTAGCGGCTGGACTGCTCGCGGGACCTCCTATTTCCACCGTTGGTTCGCCCTCCTGGGATCGTGCTGACGGTGATCGGGAAGAATCTGCCCACATTGAGCAGTACTAAACGCTCGATGCAAGACACCGATACGCGTGGTCAAAGAGCGGAAAAGAATTCCGGCAGCCGGCCTTTTCGATTTCTTCTTTCTCGTTCTTTCAGGCATACGTGCTCACGTGCACTTCCTTTCAGTAATCTTATGTACTTGTTGTTCACTGAGCGCTTTATTTGGCAGCTTTTTTTATAACGACGCAAACCTCTGGTTGTGGTCGATTTTCAATGCTACGAAGTATACGAGAAATCTGGAAGTACGTTTAAGCTGGTAATTGTCGCGCGTATGGTTGGTTGGTTGGATGGTTGGTTGGCTGTTGCTCAGTAACCTGGAGCAACCCACCACAGCAAATAGGGCATGAAACGGGGGGTACGTACCTTAGAATTTAAATTGTTCTGTAGTATGAATAGGTGCAGAAATAAATAGTTTAGAAAACAACTCGCCAATGATATAAACAAGGACGAAATAATAAACCTATGTGATGGAAAAAGGAACTGAAATTAGAAAATAATATTCGTTTCTTTTTGTCTCACGTAGTACATTATATACGGCATCACAAATGCTCAGGTAAGTCGGAACTGTTGACCTGCCTTCTCTCCTGTTTCCATGTTCGCACGCCTACCGTCTTTTGTGATGAATACCTGCTAAGCAGCTTAGCTTTCTGTAATCTACGGAAAATTGAGGAATAGTTTAGCAACAGAGGTAGTCGAATATGCCGAAAGTTGAGTGGACAAACTGGGACTAACGCGTGTATTGAGTAAGCAGCGTTGAGCTGCGTTGAAGTGTAGAAGTGATGACATGTAGCAAAGTGTGACGTTGGGCGAGTTGGTGCATAGATTAATGTAGTATTTGTGACGCAACTGAGAACGAGGACGAAAAACAGAGAAAACAGGAAAGGGCGCCAATCCTGCCTTCTCTCGTTTTTCTTCCTCGTTTTCAGTTGCGCCAGAAATATTTCGCTAAGAAATGACATTCAGTAAAGAAAAAAGAAAGCTTCGTTTGTAAGCGGTTACCATGCATCCGCGAGATTCTTGGAAGTCCTTTTTCCTCACTGCAACCTGCTAGTGCATTCAAATTTAGGTATGTGTCAAAGGTGATACCTTAAAACGATAGACTTCACGCCGCTGGGCGTGAACAACTTCGTCTTCGAGGAGGAAGACGAAGAGCAAGAAGATGGCGAGCTGCATTGAATGGTCCAGTTGTTCCTGTCCTTCCTGTAGTGGCCAGTATAACTGCGATTAGATATAGAAAATTTTCACTTCGTGCAGACGCCATAGAATCAATAACAGCTAGGACAGAATTTAGTCATTTAATATTTCCGTGGAAGATCCAATGGTGTCCTACTAGACAATTGGAAGTATTAGTAACAAGACTACGATGTCGTGTGCCCCCGTTAAATCTATATTCACACAGGGCTGGTCTGGCGGTATCGCCCCTATGTCACTTTTGTTTAGAAATAGAATCAATAGAGCACTACTTTTTATCATGTCGCAGATACAGATTACTCAGAAAAAGACTTCTTGATATCCCATTCGCTAACCTCAGGCTGCAATTCACAATTGACAATGTGCTTAGCTTCGGTGCTTCAACTCTTGGCTTCAGCCCCAGAAATGCGTTTGATGCCGTGTGTAGCTACCTTCAAGAAACAAAACGAATACGGCTTTAAATTTCCGCTTGTATAAGTATTATTATAACAAAAAAGTTTTGATATTATTTTCATTATTATTGTGCTTCCTCTTCTTATTATTTTTATTCTAATTTCTATTCGGAACAATGATTAAAGTGTCTGATCTGTATGTTTAAAAAACTATTATTGCACTCTTTCATTGATGCGTACGTGTTTTTTTTTGTATATTCATTGCTATTATTTATTTATTTATTCTTTTTATTGGCATCAGCATTCAATACTCAAAATATTTAAAAAAAAATTTGTAAGACAACTTCTTGGCCAATCCCCCTGAGTGGGTACGAGCCATGCAGTAGAGGACACTACTACTACTACAGACAGAGGAGTTCGGCACTTCTCGATTCGTGGAGTTGCGGTCGACACCACAAGGTGGCGGCGCAGACGTCACGCAGATGAAAGAGCGGCTGCAAAATCTCCGACAGAACCAGGTCGGCGAAGTACAGCAGCTGAAGACCGAACAACTGCTCAGAAGACCTCAAACAGCAACACCGCAGTACGTGGTCAAGCTGAAGAACCGCACTGAGACAAAAGAGCAGAAGGCGGTCGACAAGAACAGGGCAGTTGACGAGGTCAGCACTCCACAGCCACGGCTACCGCTACGCCAGAGGAATCTGCCACCCCGCCCCAGAGCGGAAAACAAGCTGCTGACGCCTCCAGTTGAACCAAGACCCTGGCCACTGGAACAGGCTGACGAACAGTTCTCAGGGGCGGCAAAGTCACTGCCACAGTTCCTCGAAGTACCCGACTCTAAAAAGGCTGCTAATCCATCCACAGACGTCGAATACACGCGGTCGAGTCAGAGAGAAACAGCGAAGAGCAATATGGACAAACAGATATAAAAAATAGTGCGTTTTGTAAAGAAGCAACAGCCAGAGCTTCCTGATCACGAGATACGCATCAAGATAGACCAGCTGCGCCACTCTCTGGGTGGTCTATCTGGGATGACGTTTAGCGCCGTCGTGGAACTGCTGCTTGGAAAACCGAGAGCCGAGCTTGAAGACAAGCACTGAAAGGAAGGGAAGACACCACCTCACGAAAGAACAAAGTAAAGCTCGGCTTGCTGCGGTTAAGAGGGCGCAGCTCCCACGCAGCCCTGATGCGTCTTTTACTAGATGCTTAAGTTCGTTTACTCGTATTTTAATAAAGTGTTCATTTTCACTACTTTTTCATCTGTGTGCGTGTGTTTGGTGTAATATTCTGTGCTTTATATTATGTAACTCCTTTTCTTCGAAATATGCCACCAAGAAATGCGCATCTCTTTTTAAGTGCATTTTATCCTAGTATCTCCGTAATTATTGCCAGTATTACCCGTGTTTTTACCATTGCGAAAGCTTGTCGATTACTAATTTCCTGCAAAAAAAAAAAAAAAACGGCAGGCCTGCGCGGAAAGCGCAGCACAGTCACAGCGAAAGCTGGAAGAGCGGCATTTCTAGAGCCCGTTATAAACTCTCCTGTGGCTACTAATACAGGTACATTAGCAACGTACCCACTACGCCACGAAGCGTAATTTTTCGGAAGTTGGGAAGCACCCAGCACGACATTATTCGTTGTTCTGCGGAGAAGCGAGGTACCATATGTAAGCGATTATGTGCAGTTTGTTGATGCGGCGGTTGATGACGATGAATAATTATGGTTGCGCACTTTGTAATGGGTTGGAAGCTCTAAACGACCCACTAGTTACGTAATGCATATTGTGTGACGCCCGGTCGTTATTTAACTGTCACACCACGCTTTATAACACACGTTAACCGGAGAAACGTAGAGCGAGAGAGAGAGGGAATTGACTTTATTGAGACCCTGAGGAAATGGATCATGGGAGCCTTATCGGCTTCCTTGGCAACCAACAGAAGTGCACTTGCGAGGAACCCACTACGCTATAAATCATTGTAATTTTTGAGAAGTAGGGCAGTAGGCACTGTGGAAATGGCGCTACAGAAATATGAAAGTGGTATACGCACAGTCATATGTTGAAGAGTCGCATATCTAATATATAACCACTTGTTTACAGTTGCGTAATGATGGCAACAGCAACATGGGTGTTAGCAACACCAGACGCGGTAAGCTGATATGTAGTGCTTATATTCTTCAATACTCGATAACGCGAATCCGAACACGACAAAGAAGGAAGACAGATGCACAGGACAGGCCTTACTCCCAACTAAACTTCATTCAGGAAAGTTTCCCTAGATATATACACAGTCGAGCTGCACGCGCAGGCGCAATGCACGTATATTACCGTCACAATTACAGTTGTTATGCTTATACTTGTCCCTTATGACAGAGAACGCGCGCACGTTTCACGTACCCGTGTGTATATGTAGAAGGGGTTCTTGACAGTTCTTGAACAAGGGCATCATCATCGTGATCAGTGAGCACCAGCAGCTGGACCGGACTTGTTAATCGGATCCGTTCGTGATCGCGGCTATGAGGAGTCTAAGAGTAGCGAAGTGCGAAGTATAGTGCAGCTGGTGGAAATCCTGGATGCCTCCTAAGATGAAATGATCTATGATGCCTCCTGTCGTGGACGTGGCAACGATGTCTTTTGATGCCCTCACCAGATCCAATCTGTCTTTCACGCAGTATAAGGACCAAGCGTTGCTGTGTCTTGATAAATCAATGTTGAAGTCACCGGTAATGATGAGAGGCCTGGTTCTGTCAGCAGATTTGTTGTAGGAAGCATTGACGCCAGTTTTTGCGTTGTGGCATACTTTTCTTCTTCTTCTGGCACGACGCACTTGGGACATAAACTAGTAGTGGGTAGTCTGCTGTGGAGAAGGAAGAGGTAGTTGGAACAATGGCGGAGATACAATAATAAACCGCGCTGTGTTTTCGGAACCGCGTTTCAGTGTGCTATAGCGTAATCCAAGTGGTCCACGTTGCGGACCACGTGGACGATTGGATGGCAGTTGAGCGTCTTCCAGGGGGCTCTGTCAAGAGTTTCCTCACTTTCCTTGCGTCCGCCGCGGTGGTGTAGCGGTCAAGGTGCTCGGCTGCTGACCCGAAGGTCGCAGGTTCGATCCAGGCCGCGGCGGTCACAATTCCATGGAGGCAAAATGCTAGGTGCCCGTGTTCTGTGCGATCTCGGAACACGTTGAATACCCGATGGTTTTCGGACATAAAAACTTAAGAATTATTATTATTATTATTTTCACTTTCCTTGCGTGTCAATGTGTGTGTTCGCAGTTACTGCGTTGGTTGTGACAGTATCACCTGTCGCACATACCCGCATAACATTAACTCTGGTTTACGGGTATGTGACACACGTGACTGAGAAAAAGGGTTTCATGACGTAACTGACAGGTACTTTGCGTTATTCATTTCATGACCAGTGAATCGTGTTCGTCACACTCTGATCCCCTGCTATGCAAATTTTGGTATGTCACAAGTGATGGAGACAACCAGGAGAGCGCCCAGACGTAGGCGGCTAGATAGATAGATAGATAGATACGTAGATAGAAACGGCCAAAGTGGCAGAGGTTCGCTAAGAAATGCTTCGCATTTAAAAAAGAAAACTTGGAGGACGCTTGAGCTTTGCCTTGAAGAGTAGAACGCGATGGCGTAATAGGCCCCGTGCGCATCGCCTTTTAAACTGCCAGCCTGGCTCCGGTTCTCGGTGCATGCCTCAACCACGCCGTAAGGAAACGGCCGTCTGTGCGCGTATCATTGGCCGTTTCAAACTATCCTATAATACCTACTCCACGTACAGTTGCGCAGTGCCCACGACACCACAGTTCTTCCTTTTGCGAATCAGCCAAGGGCCCACTACATGTCCGTAGGGCAACACGCGAACCTACGCAGCCGCTCACATTGTTCTTGCTCTTACTGATGACCATGATTAAGCATGTCTGAGCACTTTGTAATGGGTGGGTCTTTAAAATGCCCACTCGTTGCGCAATTCACATGCTTTGACGCCTGGCGTGATTCTACGCTTCTGCCACGCAACATTACATGCGCTAAGGAGATTCATCCCCCTACATGACGTTCATATAGTGTTTTCTGTCGAAGCAGATTCAAGCAGTGGCGTGGCTCTATGGTAGAACACCTGATTGCGACGCTGAAGGCCTAGATTTGATTCAGACTCAAGCCGAAGATTTTTATTATTTTTTATTTGCGCCTTTCCCGATGTTTGGGTCACAGGCAACGCTAGTTTTTCGCTCACAACCAACGACGCCGATACCGACGCCGACACCTTAATTTCCACAAAACGAGCTCTTTAGCACTATGGAGTTAAAACAAACAAACTTGGAGGACGCTTGAGCGTCGCTTTCTCAATCGCAACCCTTGATTCGCTTCCCGGAGGACACTTCAACAATGCTGCAAGGAAACGAACGTCTACACGCGTAACATTAGCCATTTAAAAGTATCCTACAGTGCCTACTCCAAAGTGCCCACTACGCCATAATTCTTCCTTTCGCGTATCAGCGACGTACCCAGTAAATGCGTCCGTAAGGGAACGCGCTAGCCTACGCAGCTGCTCACTTTCTTGATGCTTTTGTTGCGGCTGATAATCAAATATGTATGAGCGCTGTGTAATGGGTTGGCCTCTAAAGCCCTCACGCGTTGTGCAGTTCAGATGTCTTGACGCCTGGCACGATGCTACGCTTCTGCCACGCAACATTACATGCGATAAGGAGACTCCTAGTATTACATGACATTCGTATGAGGTTTTCATTCGTGAGCAGTTACAAGCAATGTCGAGGACTGACAATAAAGAAGGACAAAGAAAGAAAATGACGTGGCTCTGTGGTAGGACACGTCCTTGTCTCGCAGACGGCCTGGGTTCAATTCTCATTCGAGTCGAAGTTTTTTATTGTTTATTTATTTGCATGTAGCTCGAATTTTCGCTAGCCACAACGCTGATTTTTCGCTCACAACCAACAGCGCCGACATCGACGCCGACACCGGGAGTTCTGCAAAACGATCGAGCTCTATAACGCTGTGCGTTAAAACATCGCGATCTACATCGCGCTGACCCTAGTATGACCGAAGAAAAGAAAAGAATGTCAGCTTCCTTATGCGGGTTGTAAAACAAGAACTCTTCGCTGGATTTATCAGGAACCCGCCGAAGACGGTCGTAGAATTTGCTTCGGAAGCGTCGACAATCGAGAAAACGCTTGAGATGCGGACGCAGTAATAGAACCGCAGTTTACTGACGCCAAGTTTCGCCGAAGCCCAAGCTTTATGGGCCGACAACCTGCATGGGACGATCAGAGCGGTCGTGTGTGAAGAGCTGCCCAAGATGTTTCCTAGATCGCAGTGTTGTACACGTTCCTCTAAAACAGGAACGACCGATCGTTCCTCGTTCCTCTCCAATCTTGGAACGCGTTCCCGTAACAAGTTCCTTGAATGCAAAAGGAACTCGTTCCAGTTACATTTCAAAAATTGGAACGTGTCGTTACATTAACATTACATTTGAAATTTTAATCAAATTATAATGTCGTATAACCCTGCAGATGCGCAATAAAGTGCGCAATTTAAAGCTCACATCAAGCTACATATATTTTACGAATTTTATATCACCGGTAGCAGGTTATATGTAGATAAAAGGAAACTAAAGAAACGCTGCTGGACGAATTTTTTTACAGACCACCGGCTGTGCTACAGACATAGCTAACAGCAACTTTCCTGCTCGTCTATTGCAAGTGCAACACCTGTGGCACTTTTCACGTAAGTCTTCCAATGCGCAGTCAGAATGTTGCGCTTCAGATATTCAAGTAGAAATTTCCGCACATGCACCAATATAATTAAGTTTCTTGCACAGGAAACCGCATCTAAAAGAACAATACGTAGGCGTTTAATGAGTGCTGATTCAGTATTGCAGTGGGAGTGGAAAATAATGTCCAGGATAGATATTCGCGACTTAGTAAAGTCCCCTGTTCGTACTCGGTACGAGTTGCATCTCGATGTCTGTATGAGTAACTCGGGGGACGAATTGCAACTAATGATTACTAAATTGGACAAGGTAAGCAGAGCGGTAGATCTGAAAATAATATGCAGAAAACTAACGTAATTCACAACAGTCTCGGAAGAGAACAGCGTTTTGCGATAGGTAGCGAGGCACTGGAAGTTGTAAAGAAATACGTCTACTTAGGACAGGTAGTGATTGCGGAGCCCAACCAGGAGAATGAACTAGAAGAATAAGAATGGGGTGGAGCACATTCGGCAAGCATTCTCAAATCATGAATGGTAGTTTACCACTATCCCTCAAGAGGAACGTATATACCAGCTTCATCTTACCAGTACTTACCTACGGAGCAGAAACCGGGAGGCTTACGAAGAGGGCTCCACTGAAATTGAGGACTACGCAGCGAGCGATGGAAAGGAAAATGATAGGTGTAACCTTAAATGTCTGGAAGAGAGCAGAGTGGTTCAGGGAACAAACTGGGGTTTAGGATATCATAGTTGAAATCAAGAAGAAAAAATGAGTATGGGCCGGGCACGTAGCACGTCCGCAGGATAACCGGTGGTCATTAAGGGTAACTGACTGGATTGCAAGAGATGGCAAACGCGTGAGGGGGAGACAGAAAATTAGGTGGGTAGATGAGATTAAGAAGTTTGTAGGTATAACGTGGCAGCAGAAAGCACAGGACCGGTTTGATTGGCGGAACATGGGAGAGGCCTTCGCCCTGCAGTGGGCGTAGACAGGCTGCTGCTGCTGCTCCTGCTGCTGATGATGATGATGAGTCGAAATAAAGAAGGAGAAATGGACATGGGCAGGCCATTTAGCGCGCAGGCATGACAACCGCTGTTCATTAGGAGCAACTGACTGGATTCCAAGAGAAGGCAAGCGCGCAAGGGAGAGATGGGAAGTTAGGTGGGCAGATGAGATTGAGAGGCTTGCGGGTATAACGTGGCAGCAACAAGAACAGGAGCGGTTTGATTGGCGGAACATGAGAAAGGCCTTTGCCCTGCAGTGGGCGTAGTCAGGCGGGCGATTATGATTATTATGTTGATGATGCTGATGGTATCCAACAGCCGAACCTGTTTTCTCGTCAGCACTTCGTTGGCAATGTTGAAGAGCCGCTCCATCAAGCGCTTGAGGGTACTGCCGTGTTCTATACAAGTACGAACAATATCAACCGAAGTCGTAAGGGCGAGGGCAGGCTCAGCGGGCGCAACAACAATGTAGCGCTGGATGTATGCGTATCGTATGCGATGACAGACGTCATCGGTGTGGCGGCTGTCGAAGTGAACTATAATAAATATTATAGACCTATTGCCACGGGGGCAACTCGCATGTAGAAGGGATGCCTGCCCAAACGCAAACATCGAAGGCACCGGACAGGCGCCACTGCGGCACCCGCGTCCACTGCGTTTCGGTCCTCTTCGCCGCTATCCACGCAACCGGGTGACAGAAGACACCTTTCCCGCGCCCCCGGCGGACGCCTTATTCAAGTGAGAGGCGAGCTGTAGAATTCTTGCGCCTCACACGGTCGTCTATCCGACCTGTTCTGCATGATGTGCTGCGTGCGTGCGCCTGTTCAATGCCGAGGAACGTTTACAGAAGGAATGTCGTTCCCTCTGCCGTTCCTACGTAAACGTAACGAGTTACCGTTACAGTTCTACCGATCCTCAATGGAACGGTGGCGTTCCTCCGTTCCTCCAAAAAGGAATTAGTTCCTGGAACGTCGTTCCTGGAACGCCGTTCCATACAACACTGCTAGATCGCAACCCGAGGTGCATTCAATAGCCGACAGGAAATGCAGCAATCTGTGGGAGCACCTGAACCAGCGCAGCCTGAACCACAAGCGATGAGGTACGCTGCTGCAGTCCGCCGTACCGCTCCGTCTCCGTGCCTTTATCCGGGCGTTATCCGTGCCCACGTCAAGACGCCGCCCCGCCGCAGTACCGCCGCCGCAACGGACACCATACCGTCCGCCTGTTGGCCAGCGCTACTAGCCAAGGAAAACCGACGTTTGGCGTGCCCCTGACAACCGCCCGCTCTGCTACCACTGCAGGCAAGCCGGCCACACCTGGCGCCGCTGCCAGTACCACCAGACGGGACTACGTGGCTTCGCCGTCAACGCACCGCTTCTATAGCCTGGTGAGCGGCCACGCGACATTGCCGACTACATGGCCGACACTGAATGAAGAACACGACGTCTGCCGAGTTAGCCGTCGCGAGGGCGCTCCCTGTTTCCTCAGCGACGACCATACACTGACCCAACCCGGGGCGGTCGGTTAGTCCATATCCGGAAAACTAAAAACAGCAACCGATGGAGCTGCAGTTGCTGTCCGTCGAAAGATCGAAGGTCCTCCACCACCGACGACTTCACTGCGACGCAATCTCCAGAACACGGCGGCAGTCCAAAGAAGCCCTGTAAACGAAACTTCGCCACCGAAGGAAAACCCCACGACGTCACATAGCAGTAGCACACTAAGCCGACGCAGCCGTGATCCGACGCCGTTAGTTAACAGCAACGGAAGTGGCGAACTAGCGACCTGGACGTCCTTATCGAAGGCCGCAAAGTCACTGCTATAGTTGACACCGGAGCTGACTGCTCCGTCAAGAGCGGATCCTTCGCCGCCAAGATAAAGAAAGTTAGGACTGCATGGAGAGGCCCCCAAATCCTATAGGCCGGAGGACACTTAAAGGTACACTAAAGGCAAATATTAAGTCGACGTTGATTGTTGAAATAGCGGTCCAGAAACCTCGTAGTGCTGCTTTTGTGCCAAGGAAGTCCTTATTTTGAAATAAAATCACGTTTTTAGTGGTCCGCATCGCGTTAGCGCGCTTCAAATCTCCCGCCTGAAAATACGACTTTCATACGTCACTGCTGCCATGCCCAACGTTGCCCGCTTTTACTGCGCGGCCGCCGACACTAGTAGCAGCCGAGCGGAAGTAGCGGGACCCACAGTAGCAACAACGGCGCTGCGGCAAAGACTTGCTCGGATGGGCACATTCAAAGCCTTCACCAAGTTGCGGTTGGTCTCGTAATCCTCAGTACGAAAGTGCAGCGAGCACACACGCAGAGGTTTTGACTGTTTAGCACACTGGCGCAATGGCATGACACTAGCCACTTCGAGCGTAAGGGTTCATTTCGCGGCACTCAGTGAAAAGACACACCGGTTTCCTTGCTGCAGCACTGGCGTTGTGCACCATTCGGGCATCCGGCAATATCACACGCATGCGGCATTTTGTCGAACTTTCTGTCAGAGCGACTTTCACGAGCGCGCAAAACACGCACGGCAGTATGCGATCCCGAAACTACCACTGAGACGGGCGAGGCGCAGTTCGGCGAAAACGGAACCTTTGAACCACGCGCACCGTTCCCCATGGCACCGCCACGGAGGTTTTGTTTTCCATGTATCAAGCGGAAACGAACAAACAGCATTTTATTACGTCTTTTGATGCTCGGAATGTTCTTTTTTACTGCTGCTAGTTTGATTACTAGTGATTTATTGTAAGCCGACTTCCATACGTCATCGGGATCACTTCGAAAATGTCCCACTCGTGGCGCTCATCATGTGATACATTTAGCTTAATTTCTCGGTAAGTAGGAGACTGCTGTTGATAATATTGCCGTTTTAGAAGTTGTCATACATTGGGCTTTCACTCTGACATAAATTGTTATTTGCCTTTAGTGTCCCTTTAATAATGCCGACAGGAATCTGCACCGCACGAGTCACTTTTCATGACCGGACTTATCCTGCGACATTCGTCATCTTGAAAAATTGTTCATGAGTGGCAATTCTCGGTATGGATTTAAGCCAACACGGTGCTGTCATCGGCCTGAGATCGAGTCGATAACGCTATCCTCAGAAGGAGCGTTACAGTCGACAAAACGCCAGGAAACTATGCCTTGAATGAGCTGGAAGATCAGGTCACCATTCCGCCTCGCTCCAGCGTCATCGTGTTTGTCAGCACAGAAAAATCAACACACATACAATGCGTCATCGAGGGCGCCAAGCACCCATCGCTCAACCATGAGATATGTGTCGCAGATGCATAGCTGAACTGCACGAAGGGAAAGCAAAGGTGGTGGTTATACCAATTTCGGTCATGAATGCAAGCACGTCAACAAAGGTATGACGATCGCCCGCATAGAAGAAATTGTGGAAGCCAGCGACGCTTTTGCCCTAACAGACTCTACCAAACATACTCCGACGATACAAGCTCCTCAACGAGCTTTCGACGACAATCCGAGTGTTTCCATACATAAGCAAGAACAGCTAAAAAGAACTGCTCCGGCAATACAGGGACGGCTTCTCGACGTCATAAAAAAATCAGACAAACACCGATCGCGAAACATCGGATAATAACCGAAGAGCGTGCTAGAACAGTTTGCCAGAGCCCGCACCAAGTTTGAGCGCAAGAACGAGAAGCCATAAAGCTGCTAGTCGACGAAATGTTGCACGACACAATCAACCAGCCATCCGTCAGTCCATGGGCGTCTCCGGTGGTCTTAGTGAAGAAGAAGCACGGAACCTTGCGGTTACGCGTCGATTATCCTCGTTTGAACAAGATCACTAAGAGGACGTGTTCCAGCTCCCCCGGATAGACGACACGTTCGACCGGCTGTGCAACGCAAGGTACTTCTCGTCGATGGGCTTGAAGACGGGCTACTGGCAAATTGAAGTCGACGAGAGGGTTTGAGAGAAAACCGCATTCGTCACGCCAGACGGCATCTTTGAGTTTAAAGGACCCGTCACCAGCCTCTGAAAATACAAAAAAAAAAAAACGAGCGCCTTATTCTCTCCTGGCGTTTCTCGTCTTTCTGGCGCACTACGTTATGCAAGAACGGTGATTCACGTGACCTCATTACGGTACATACTCTCGATTGTTCTATAAACACGAAAAAAGCAGTTGTGAATTGTTGTGAAGTTGCAAACACCTTTGTGGTTTTCCCAAGGAACTCTGCTAACGTATACAACAAAATTATCTTGTTCGCAACCAAACATAATGCTTCGTGCCGGCTCTGCAAAAAAAAATTGGGAAGCAGCACGTAGCTGCAATATCCCACTAACTTCAGCAATGCAGAAGCCAAGGAAGAAGCACAACTGAAGAAATGATTCACTGGAAGCATCGCGGGCGCAGTTATCGCGGCCAGGCATCCCGTGCAGAACGCTGCGAGCTTACCTGGCCCAGTAGGGGTAAAAATTGTCAATTATTTGCCAGTCGAGCAATTAGCTAGTCGCCTTTGAAATAACGCCGACACACAGCGCTCTCCTTTCTGCGTGCTGAGGTGAAGCGACAGTTTCAGGGTGGGGGGTACTGTTTCTTTTTAGGGGCGTAGCTCCTCTTAGTCTAACCTTGTCCCATGTCAGGCGTAACCGGCAGTCGGCAGTATCTCCCGAACAGTATAATAGATGGCGCTGTCTCATAGAAGTACATAGAGTCACTAGAAAAATTTCAGAGTATCGCATCTGTTTTCCGCGCGCCGCCGCCGACGCGATTGGCTTACTCGCATCACGAGACCTCTTGCCGCCGCCATATCCCTTCCAAGCGCTTTGGGTGCAGGCGCGTTGAATGCAGAGCGCGGTCGGACATTTAGCAGTACCACGGTCCCTAGAAGTACTTCGTCGCTTTTTTAAACGCGTCATGCAGATGACAGAGTAGCTCACCAGTAACCGAACGTTGCTGAGCTACTCCGGGAATTTCGTATATTTTTTTAATTCCGTGTGGAAAACATTAACGTCAAAGAGCGTCGTACGTGGCTGCATAGTTGGCCGCGGAATGAATTCGCACCCCTCGAAGAACACTCCTTTCTGCAGTGAACTACACAAACCTTGCTGGAAAAGATGTCATGCAACAGGATACTTCACCTTTACGGTTCGCTATGTTCAGCGATATTGAAAACTACATACTCGCATGATCCATACCTTTCTATTTGCTCGGCTGTTTATATCTCGATCTGTTGAACAGATTGTGCGTGCATTTCGAGTTATGTGTCACGCACGAGAGCGAAATCGAAGACTTATTAAAATAATAACTGTTTCCTGTATACCTTGAAGGCAATTGTTGTCGCGTGATCATTTGCGACTGCGCAAAACTGAAGCGTGGAACTCTGTTGATAAACTTGATATAAGGCAATGTTATTCAGCGTATTTTATTTTTTTTAAATGTTGCTAATGCTGCATTGCGCCGAGCGCACCCTTACAATACTGTTTAGTGGGTGAGAAATGGTCACAGCAAAAAAGAAAACAAAAACGGCTTATCCTCCCACGCATTGAGGGAATCGATTTCATGCGAGCCCTAGCTCGTATACACATACTGTGTTGCAGTAGCATGCGCGTTAAAAATTTTCGGGATGTGCTATTTCTGATCAAAATAAGATAAAGCACTGCGCCGAGGAAGTTTTAACAAGAGTGCATTACGAAAAAAAAAAAGTTGAAATTAAAAGCAGTGCAGCAACCGAAACCTAGCTGTTTAAGCGCTGGCAACGCCAAAAAAAAAAAAAAAAACTTTGTCGGAACACAGCAAAATATTCGCAAATGCACTGTAACGTTGGAAATATTAAGGAGACAAAAAATAGGAAATGAAACAACTGAGTAGTGACGTCAATCATTTTTGATGGCCTATTTTCTATGTATCTGTTAGGAAATGACAATGTATTCGCAAAATAAAATGCACCTTACCTACCGCACGCCGATTCGCCCGTGCGTTCGGCTGCTTCCACTTACCGTACACACACCACTTCTATTACAGATAACACCCAGCTGAACAGCAAGCATGATGTGCAAGTAAGGTATGCGTCAGCGATCAGTCGAAGGACGCAATACTGAATGTTCTCGATGTTCGATAATGTTCTCGAATGCGCTATGAAGTGAATCTCAACACCGAATGCAAAGCTAGCGCAAAGAGTCAACGTTCACCAAGTGTCGAAATAAAGGGCATCTCGTGCGGTCATTACGCTAATGCAACTATACAGCTCCGGACCTTGCGAACACACCCGGCCGTGAAACGAAAAGAGACCGATGAAGCCACGAAGAGAGTTCGCGAGCACATGGCAACATTCGCCGCACAGCTTACCGCGCAGTCGATTCATGACTGTCGATGACTCGAAATCACTTCTGATATCCTTTTGAAGAAACACACACACACATATTGCAGTTACACCGAGCGTAACACGGCATCGAGGCGAAAAGATCGGTCACTTCTCAACACACGCTACCAACGCGCCGGACGGTCCGGAAGGGATATGGCCGCCGCAGCCCAATGTTGCCCGCGTGCAGCCTACCTTTGCGGTACTCTGAAATTTTCCAGTGACTCTAGAAGTACATACAAACTGCAGTTGACTATGATATTCTAGATGGCGCTGTGTTGGTCCAATAGAAGTGTGTGCAACAGTGCGCTTGTGTGAATCGCCACTAGATGGCGGTGGAAGTGCCGCTACTCTAGGGTGCCTTGATGCCCGCGCGCTATCGAGGCACTCTACGCTACTCTCCGATCGGCTGCTGTGCGGGCTGTGCCTGGGTGCGCGGTAGTGCGCGGGGAACGAGTGCCTCTCTCAGTCTCCTGGATCGTCGCCGTACGTGTCGGATCGTTGGTGGGGCACGGATGAAGCGGAGCGGCGGGCGCGGAGGGCCGCGGCGGCTCGTGCTCGTCGCCAGGATCCCGCGGTGCGAGCCCGGGAAGCGGCGGCGAAGCGAGCGCGGCGCGTGGCGGATCCTGTGACTGTGCGCGCCAATGACGCCGCGGCGCAACGTGCACTCCGAGCATCGGACCCCGAAAGGCGAGCCCGAGAAGCGGCGGCGAACCGAGCGCGGCGCCTGGCAGACCTTGATGGTGCTCGTGTGCGGGAAGCGGCGACCAAACGGCGCCAGCGGTCTCACATTCAAGGAGCCGACGCGCGGTTCGAGCGGGAATTTCTCGCTTATTCGTTTGGCCACAGTTGCGACGTGTGTGATCGACTTTGGTTCGATAATAACCTCACCGCGGTGTTTCACACTCTTTATATGACGTACTGGGCGAATTTCACGGAAGAGTTTCACGGTGTTAGGAATGGGGTTTTCGTGACGTGGAAAGCCGGGAGGCTGGCGAGCCGATGTAACCGAAGATCGGACTTATCGCAGGTTATCGCAGTTTATAGCGGTACAGAGCCTGCCAGCTCGACGAAGTCGGCTGGGGCGTCTCTCTTAACAACGGACCAGCCCGGTCTTAAATAGGGGACCAGTCCATTGTTGACAGGGTGGCTCTTTGGTCCCAGGTGTGGACAGGGAGGCTCTTTGGTCCCAGGTGTCGAGCAGCCTTTCCATCATCCTCAGGAATGCTGCTTTCCGTAGCTGGGTAGCGTAGAAGAACGACTGGCATCAGTCGACGGGGCCGGCTGGGCGAAGACGCCTGTTTTCCGAGATTGCAGACAAAGCATGCAAGGGTTGATCCCTGCTTCCAGGTAGCAGGTGCTAGCTTTTTTTTTCTTGGACGCAGGACAGACGCTGACCGCGATGCCGTGAACTTCCAACGAAGTGCACGTGTTTATTCGTTTCCCCGTTCGGTCAGGTGCTCTGGCACAACAACGGTTTACCGATGATTCCCTCCGGAGGCTTCGCCCGACTCATCATCATTCACCCCGTGGATATGCTATGATTTTTTTATTCTCTTTTCTTTAGTGCCGCGTCACTACATACGTCATGGCGGGGCTTTTGAATTCTTTGAGGTCGATGCGCCACGTGGTGCGGTTCACGCGAAATGAACCACTGGTGTTCAGAAAAAGTGCACATGCCCCATAGTGGGTAGGAGCCAGTTCTAAGGAGCAAGCAATCCAGCAAGCAAACCGACCAACAACCATCGCAGGAATGTACGCCCAGCGATATGTTTCATCGCTCCCGCGCTATAGTCTGTGGGCGCCTTCTCTAGGCTCGTCGTCCCCAGCACCGGTGACCCGTCCGGGATGCACCAACACGCCTATCGATTCGCTGGGCGTCCAGCACTCGGAGTCGTCCTCGCCCACGACCTCGCTGCTTCTCCAAATGTGGTGCTACGACCAAGCCCACGCGCCGTCCAGTAGCGGCAGAGCAGTTGACTTACATGCCGACCTCGCCGACGAGGCCGGGACACCTGAATGGCTGCGCGTCGTCACCGACCTGCAGTTCCTCCGTAGGACGACTGTGACCGTTTGCGGGCTGGCCGTTCTCACCTGCTTCGTCGCCGTCCTTCTAACTGCGGCAAATCAGCTTCGGACGCACGAATGGGTCGACGAACATGTGTCGGACAACTGGACCAAGCCGGTGCGGTTACTGGTAGAAGACCGTTGGTTGATGTCCTACCGTGGGCCTACCGACGTCGGTAAAAACCAAAGTACAAGATCCTTGGTTGCGACGTCATCGAAAGGCGCCGTTGCATCATTTTTGGCCGCAAACGAAACGCCGATGCGAGCGCAAATTGCATAGTGGCTGCTTCCCTACTTCACAAAAATTATGATTTATAGCCTAGTAGGTTCTTCGCAAGTGCACTTGTATTTGTTGCCAAGGGAGCCCATAAGGGCCCGATGATCCATTTCCTCAGGGTCTCAATAAAGCTCTTTCCCTCTCTGTCTCTCTTTCTCACGTTAACTTATGTTATATAGCGTGGTGGGAGAGTGAAATAACGACCGCGCGTCACACAATGTGAATTACGTAACTAGTGGGTCGTTTAACGCTTCCAACCCATTACAAAGAGCTCAGCCATAATTATTCATCGTCATCAGCAAAGTGCAGATAATGCCTTACAAATGGTACCTCGCTTCTGCGCAGAATGACGAATAATGGCGTAGTGGGTGCTTCCCAACTTCACAAAAATTATTATTTGTGGCGTAGTGGGTACTTTGCTAGTGTACTTGCCCCAAGAGAGTTTATAACGGGCTTTAGAAATGCCGCTCTTCCAGGTTTCGCTGTGACTGGGCTGCGCTTTCCGCGCAGGCCTGGGTTTTTTTTCATGCCACTGAGAGCGGAATTACTTCTCACAAAAGGCAATAGCCCAGTCCGCCTAAAACGGCTTAGAGTTCTTTCCCCCCCCCCCCGTTTCGGAACAAAAAGCACAGTCGGAATAAGCAATCGATATGTTCGAAACGGCATGTTTTTTTTTAATCTGTACTCATCGCAGCCGACCTTAGAGCGGCATTATAAATTTATCGGTATCAATAAAAGCTGTTACTCCGTCTTTCTTTTCTGCCACGAGAGGTGCCTAAGATAATGTTGATAGTGCCATCTCGGTAACGTCGTTTTTATATCGGCTAATTAAATTTAAAGTAGGTCTGACAGTTAACAAAGCGATTTATTTATTCTTAGTTATCACAACGCTTTTCACATACATACGCTAATAGAATTAAATTTGATAAATAAAGCCACATTTCCTCTACTATTTACTCCTCCGCTTGTGCGCCTTCTCTATCTTCAACCTCCTCATCCTTCAGCGTAATTATCACAGTGGTCGTCCCAGTGTCACGCGCGTCGTCGCTAGTGACAATGCTCGAGCGCATCGTCGCATCCGAAGAGTCGTCGTAACGGAACACGTTCACCCTCGCATATGACGTCCACGCCGTAGTCTGCACCATGGTCTGCTGCTGCTGTAGCCGAAGATACTGCTGCTGCCGCAGGGCGCCGACTACGAAAGCGGCCAACACCAGAGTGAAGGTGAACGCGGCGACGAGCAGCACGACCACGCCGAGATTACTCGGACAGCTAGGATTCCAGTCCGCTGCCGTCGTCGTCGTCGTCATGGAAGGTGTAGCCGGTGATGTAATCACGGTGTGCGGTTGCACTTCGCGCCTCCTCGCGTCCAGGACGTCCCAGGGACCTCGTCCTCGCGGGTATGCAGGCTCCGATTGCTTGCGCACGGGAGGTAGTGCACGCTCCACGTTTGCCAAAGTATCGCTGCGACAGTACCTCGTCGGTTGTCCATTCAACGGTCTCTGGGGTGGAGTGTAGTCCAAGGCCGTGTAGTACTGGCTGTCTGCAGACCATCTCTTAGCATCGTCCGCAGCGGTAGCGGCTGGACTGCCCGCGGGACCCCCTATTTCCACCGTTGGTTCGCCCTCCTGGGATCGTGCTGACGGTGATCGGGAAGAATCTGCCCACATTGAGCAGTACTAAACGCTCGATGCGGGACACCGATACGCGTGGTCAAAGAGCGGAAAAGAATTCCGGCAGCCGGCCTTTTCGATTTCTTCTTTCTCGTTCTTTCAGGCATACGTGCTCACGTGCACTTCCTTTCAGTAATTTTATGTACTTGTTGTTCATTGAGCGCTTTATTTGGCAGTTTTTTTTATAACGACGTAAACCTCTAGTTGTGGTCGATTTTCAATGCTACGAAGTATACGCGAAATGTGGAAGTACGTTTAAGTTGGTAATTTAGGTTAAGTTGGTTGGTTGGTTGGTTGTTGCTCAGTAACCTGGAGCAACCCACGACAGCAAATAGGGCATGAAACGGGCGGTACGTACCTTAGAATTTAAATTGCTCTGCAGTATGAATAGGGGCAGAAATAAATGGTTTAGAAAACAACTCGTCAATGATATAAATAAGAACGAAATAATAAACCTATGCGATGGAAAAAGGAACTGAAATTAGAAAACAATATTCGTTTCTTTTTGTCTCACGTAGTACATACGGCATCACAAACGCTCAGGTAAGTCAGGACTGTTGACCTGACTTCTCTCCTGTGTCCATGTTCGCACGCCTACCGTCTTTTGTGATGAATGCCCGCCATGCAGCTTAGCTCTCTGTAATCTACGTAAAAATTGAGGAATAGTTTAGCAACAGAAGTAGTCGAATGTGCCGGAAGTTGAGTGGACAAACTGGAACTAACGCGTGTATTGAATAAGCAGCGTTGAGCTACGTTGAAGTGAAGAAGGGATGACATTTCGCAAAGTGTAACGTTGGGCGAGTTGGTGCATAGATTAATGTAGTATTTGTGACGCAACTGAGAACGAGGAAGAAAAACAGAGAAAAGAGGAATAGAATAGAGTAGAATAGAATAGATGTTTATTTCATGAGCAATACAGATCATGAGGAGTGAGAGAAAAAGCTGCTTTTAGGCAGCTTGACAAAGCTCTCACCCCGTGTATCTTGGACTTCGGTCAGCATTTGGCCACAGACGCTATTAATACATCAATGGAATATATACAAGTCATTAAAATAACAATTTTGCACGCTATTATCATCGAGAAAAGTAGTACAAAAAGAAAACAATACAGTGAATAAATAGTACGTGATGCTGCATACATCTTTATACAGTAACAAATTGTGAAACTTTTTAGTTTATTTCAGAATAAAAGAACGAAAGAACAGTCCTGTCTTGTTCCGTTTTTTGGGCCACAAATATTTCGCTAAGAAATGACATTCAGTAAAGAAAAAAAAAAGCTTCGTTTGTAAGCGGTTACCATGCATCCGCGAGAATATCTGAAGTTCTTTTTGCTCACTGTAACCTGCTGGTGCATTCAAAGTTAGGTATGTGCCAAAGGTGATACCTTAAAACTAGAGACTTCACGCCGCTGGACGAGAACAGCTTCGTATTCAAGGAGGAAGACGAAGAGCAAGAAGATGGCGCCGACACAACAGAAGCAGCAACAATTATTCGTGGTTCCGATGAGTGCGTTGCATCCGGCACCGCCAGAGAAACAGCCGCGCAGCCAGCCGTTGTCGCACCACACCGTGGACAAGCAGAAGACGGTGACGAAACGGCAGCGCCGTACATGGACCCTGACCGAGGCCGACGGGGAACCCTCGTCGGTGACACCTTTCGTCGTCATCTACGTGGTCACACTGCTCTTCACTACATTCCTGCTCTTGCTCCTGCTGACCGTTACGAACTCAAGAACGCTGTCCAACGAGTCCAGCGAGTTGAGACCGGCTGCTGTCGTAGAGTGGACGCATGGTCCCTACGCCGCTGCTGCAGACGCCTCGACGACCGCGTCGAGCTCACGTACGTTCGATGTGCCGCGCAAGGAGGCCCTATTCCCGCATTTAACGACGACTGGCGAAGAACCCCTGGTGGAGGTGGACACTGAAGACTACGACGTCGCTCTGCGCACGAATGACATGTAGTGGATCACTACACCTATGAGAGACTGGATAGGCGATTACGAATGACTGTTCTTGTGGACAGTGTAGACTCAAATCATATTCCGGTATTTTGATAAAGCTGTGTCACATGTACTTGCTTCTTCGAATAAACAAAACATACGAAGGGACTGTAGCGTGAATATTACTTGATGTTTTCGTTTTGTTTTTAGTTGCTCAGAAGATTAACCACTTACACGTGTGGCAGCAGCGTTATCGTGCCGGATTGTCCAGAATACATCAGAAAGAGCTTCCGTCTCAAATTTTAAGGTACTCGGTACTTGCTGCACTGTCGTAAGATCAGACACAGTAGCGTTCCAGCGCGGCCATGGACCAGGTTGCTTGCTCTCGGAGAAACTATTCGACGTACTTTTTCAGAGAAGCTGGCAAGACTTTTGCAGCGGTTTCTTCGAAGCGACGCCTTGCGGAGCGCAGCTTGCTTAACACCGAGAGAGAGAAAGCTTTTATTTCATCATAATCATCATCATAATCATCATCATCATCATCATCATCAGCCTGTCTACGCCCACTGCAGGGCAAAGGCCTCTCCCATGTTCCGCCAATCAACCCGTCCTGTGATTTCTGCTGCCACGTTATACCTACAAACTTCTTAATCTCATCTACCCACCTAATTTTCTGTCTCCCCCTCACGCGTTTGCCATCTCTTGGAATCCAGGCAGTTACCCTTAATGACCACCGGTTATCCTGCCGACGTGCTACGTGCCCGGCCCATATCCATTTCTTCTTCTTGATTTCAGCTATGATATCCTTAACCCCCGTTTGTTCCCTGACCCACTTTGCTCTGTTCCTGTCTCTTAAGGTTACACCTAGCATTTTCCTTTCCATCGCTCGCTGCGTCTTCCTCAATTTAAGTTGAACCCTACTTGTAAGTCTCCAGGTTTCTGCTCCGTAGGTAAGTACCGGTAAGATGCAGCTGTTATATACCTTCCTCTTGAGGGTTAGTGGTAGACTACCATTCATGATTTGATAATGCTTGCCGAATGAGCCCCATCCCATCCTTATTCTTCTAGTTATTTCACTCTCATGGTTCGGCTCCGCAGTTACTACCTGTCCTAAGTAGACGTACTCCTTTACAACTTCCAGTGTCTCGCCACCTATCGCAAAGCGCTGTTCTCTGCCAAGATTGTTCCACATTACTTTAGTTTTATGCATATTAATTTTCAGACCTAGTCTTCTACTTTCCGTATCCAGTTCAGTAATCATGAGCTGTAATTCGTCTCCCGCGTTACTCATCAATGCAATGTCATCAGCGAATCGCAGGTTACTGAGATACGCTCCATTAACTCTTTTAACTCCATTAACTCCATTAACTATTATCCCTAATTCTTCCCAATCTAGGGCCCTGAAAACCTCCTGTAAACACGCGGTGAATAGCATTGGAGAGATCGTGTCTCCCTGCCGTACGCCCTTATTCTTTATTTGGATTCTGTCGCTTTCTTAATGGAGGACTGTAGTGGCTGTGGATCCACTGTAGATTTCTTCCATTATGTTTATATAGGCTTCGTCGATGCCCTGATTCCGCAGTGCCTGCATGACTGCTGATGTCTCCACCGAATCGAATGCCTTCTCGTAATCTATGAATGCTATGTATAGGGGTTGGTTGTATTCCGCGCATTTCTCTATCACCTGACTTTTATTTATGCAGGCCTAAAGCATCGTCCTCGTTGGGTGGTGCCCTTAGTTTAGGGCCCCATTGGCTCGCGCCACACCACGTGCCCGCTGTATCAGCCGACGCTGCTCCTGCGGCTCTGAGCTGGTCAGCGCAGTCTCCCAGGAGGATTGTGAAGGTGAAGGAAAAGGGCGGTTGCCCGGTGGTTGTGGACATTCTCAGGTGCAGTAATACACTGCGGGCTTCGCTCCAGAATAGGGCCAGTATGGGAGATATTGTGTGGGATGGAAGAGATAAAGGATGTAAAGGCAGGGGAATGAATTAGTCTGAAGCTGCCGCCAGGCAACAGCGTCCTCTAGGTTGAGGGATTTGTGTGGTGGTGGGAAGCACATACGGCTTTGCCGGTAATGTTGTAGCGTTTCAGTGTAGTTTAGTGGTTCTGTTGGTGTATCGTCTGGGTTGGACAGCTCTTCCGATGGCGCCCGGTTTGTAAGCTCTAGAGCTACCACATTAGCGCGTTCATTGCCATGGAGAGAGGCGTGTCCAGGTGTCCAGACGATACGCACCCTGTGACAGCAGTCAGAAAGGCATGTACGCTGGAATTCCGAATTAAAATGAAAATATACGACCCTTACTCACAAGAAAGAAAAAGAAACAGAGACGCTCAATTGGGTGCAAAAGATAGAAACGAAATAATTCTGGCTGATGAGAAGCGCGTTTCATTGTGATAGTATTTATATGGACACTTTCGGCTGGTTTTTGCCGTCGCTGTGGCCGTCATGTTTCGTATAGAGTCAAAATCTATAACATCGTCCCGCGCATCGTATGTTCAACCCGGGAGTAAAAGCGCCTGAGCGCTGTCGATGAATGCGGCAGAAGCAGCGATGAAATCAGGTAGCCATCTCCGTCGCGCGGAGGTCGCATACGATATCACCCCGTGTGAGAGGCCAGGCTTCGATTGCTCCTCAAGTAGAGATGAAACGACCCGCCCGTCTTGAAGGAGCACGAAGGAACACCGGGGAAGGGTGGGGGCTGTGTCGCTCGAGCAGCAACCATGAACATTGATCACAAGGGCGCGGTCGCGATGGCTGACGCGCGTGCTATCTCGGGAGACATCAGCAAACAGCTCGTATGCCCTTCTACGTGCTTTGATACGGCCGCTCGCTGTGCTTTTAACGCTTCGCGTTGAGAAGACAGACTGCACGCACACCACTTCTCTCCCTGGAGCGGCCGTATTCCCTTACACCACGGTCTTTTAGAGTTACGCGAGATCGAATCCAAAAGAATTAGCTGCCAGCCTTATTTCGTATAAAGTTATCATTTGTTGCTATCGAGGCGAACTGCGATTTCTTCACAGCACTGGCGTTTCTTCAGAATCTCCTTAGCGCAAGTCATCAAGTTGAGACGCCTGGCGCCTCTCCCCAACGCAGAAAGAGTGTATTCAAGGAGCCGTTCGGTTGAATGCAAGCGCAGATAAGTACATTAAGAAGCACTTTATGTACGGCTTGTTTGGTGCGCCGTCTGCATACCAATGGTTGTCCTAAAGCTCACACTGCATGTTGGCGTATTGGTGCAAACTAAGTCAGTCTGTGACCTACTGATCTTTTCCTGGACTCCAAAGACCACGTCCTATAGTGATGGGCAGAAATGATGTGAAAATGGTTAATTGGCTTGTTTGCAATGTATACTGACACATGACACGTGCTCAGTTTATTTGCAAACGTGATTTGCATTGTTTGGCTTTACAGTAGAGCAAGTGCGCCTGAAGGCGAAGATCTATTTTGGAAAGAACATTGAAAAGCACATGACAATCGGTTTCTCTCTAAAATGGCGCAATTTGTTATCAAAATTTGAAACGCGGATCCTCAATTACTTCAGCGTGTCAAGTGACTCACGTCAAACGAAGTGTACGTGCCAGTTACTGTGCACGGTAATACGGTGACTCGACAAAAGCAAAATTTCCTTGCGCGGAATTCACTTGGAATCTGAAACATATTAAACAAGTAGTTGAGATTTGGAGTGCCTACGAGATTTGGAGTGCCTCTAAAGAGTCACAGTTTTGCCGCAAGGGCAAAGCAACGAATGCGATAGCAAGAATGCGCTGCCTATAGTATTTGCATGGTCAGCATGTTTGAACGAATGGTGATGTTTTAATATTGTTTAAGCTTAAATGTGTTAATGCTAAAATGACGACATAGCGTATTTTTATGCTGACAAAAGTAGTATTCAAGAAGACTAAGCAGTTTTGCCACGCGTCTGGAACGGTCGTGAATACGGAGAAAACTAAGATTTAGTTAATGGGGCACAAAACCCTCTATATCTGCTGGTTATAGTTGGAACAGTGCACCGCTCAGGCACCTTGTGCCTTTGCATCGAATACGGAACACTGGGCCGCACTGCTCGTCAGCACTCACGCTTGTCAAGCGCGCCACGCAAGCATGGATGGGGTGAGGAGAACTTTCTGTGTTCGCCTGTGCGCAGGTATGCAATGTCTTCCTTGTCGCAAAGGTTATTTACGTGTGTCAGGTACTAAACAGGTACTGCTCGTGAGGCTGCAAGGTACTGCTCGTGAGATAAAGATCAGGCTGGCATGGAGCATTGGCCACTTTCATGTGGAGGTATCAATGGGAACCAACGCGCAGGGATAATTTGTTTCTCCCTTCAGTATCTGCTGGGATATTGCATTCGTTTGTACACTAACTTATGCCATGGTTTGTAGTAGGCGCGTTGCTTATGAATGTATCGTGCTTGTAATAAGCCAAGCCATTTAAAAAATACTGCTTTATTATTAAATTCGAGGCTCTGACTTACTAATGTCTGAAGTTTGAAGTAGACGGAAAACGTGCTCTATTTTTGGAAAAAGACCTAATTCCATTCTCATTCCATTTCGTGCAAAAGGCGCTTAATTCCTATTCCCATTCCATTCCTCCAAGCGTTGTCCCAATTCCATTCCGGGGTAGCGAAAATGTGGTAATGATTCCGGAGTCCTTCCGATTCCGGAATGGCAACTCCGCAACACTGGTTGGTACTAGCTAATTGGTACTCCATACTCAAATAAGAAAACAAAAAACTCTCAGGGTCCTTTATGCATTAGCCTAAGACGACTCGAAGGCGAAGACCATCTGCTTCGTTTTTTTCTCTTCTCAGTCGATGTATTGATGTTCCTCTGCCACTCTCCGAAAGCTTTCTGCTCCGAAAGTGGTTATGCACTGCCTCCAGGATCGGAGGAATTGCAAGCTTTCAGCACCCTCACCTGGTTCTGCACTGCCTCCGTGATCGGCCCACAATTTACAAAGCGACAGTGACATGCGATGACGTTATCATGTGACGTCATCAAGTGACGATGATTTTTGCATGACTCGTGCTTACGCCGCCGACGCCGACGGTCAATTTTCGAAGTTTAATGAGGCATCTAAGGCTTTCGCCTTAACAATACCAAGTTCAAAAGATTTCTAGGCAAGAGACCGTAACAAACACGGACCAGCGCTAAGTTCCAGTTGACTTTTATTTCAAATGAATAGCTTATTCACAAACAACACATCACAAATTTCGAACATAGCCCATGTTCTAAATTGTTGGCATTTAGCGTCCGGCCTACTTTTTCTGTCTCGTCTGTGTTATTAGCAATGATTTCCCCGATGGATTCATACCAACTATTTACAGTTCAAGTTCCCTTATGTCATCTAGTTTTCATTTTTACGGTCATTTGTCCCCGTTTAACTGTACACATTTCTTCATTATCTTCTTCCAATTGGTATAATTGCATAATAGCGCTGTTTTTACATCATTCCAATAAAAATCTCTCTTAGGTTGCATCTTGCAGCTCGATACGCGCCATCATCATCACCATTATAGCTTTCCATTGGGCAGCCCAGACGCGAGTTGCGCGTGCTGCTCGTGTCCAAATCGTTCCACGACAACTTCCAGAACGTGCCTGCTAGAACCAGCGCTGCCGAAGCTCAGTCTTCTCCACCAGAGCCTGACCAGTGACTGGGGATGCCAACCGACGCTGCTCTCAAACGCTCCAGAACGAGGAAGTTCAAGGCCAAGGCGAGGTGTTCTTTCGGTTCGACAAGCAGCCATCCAGCAACCTGCCATCCCGCATGAAGGCGGACCTACCGGACCTGTTCGCCCGTCTCGAGGTGCAGCGGAATGGTGAGGAAGGTGTTCATCGTAGCGACGATTCTGAAGACCGGACCAAAGGTGCAGCTTCCAATCGCTGCTCCAATGATGAGATTGTGCCGACCGCAGAGAAAGCGGTGAGCGAAATGCGCACATATGAATCGTCCCCTCACAGCACCAAGCCTATGGACGGGAATGAATGGGAAGACAGCCCAAAGAAATCTACCACAGGCGCAAGCCGATTTAACCTCGAGGGTGACCTCATCACGAGTGAAGAAGCAGAGTCACGCGCTCTCATCGACTCAGATGCGGTGGATATTGCGAGACTGCTGCGAAAAGCTCTGAAGAAGAACGGACCGTCCCTCGAAGAAGAGCTGCTGAGCGCACTGAGCCCATCGCAGGTTCAGTATGTGATCTATGCGTATGGGACCTTGGCTGCATTTATGGACCATCGCCCGGAATTCGAACAAGCCCAAGTATGATCAGTACATATTTGTGTACTACGAAGACATAGACGGCGAAGAATGTGGCTGCAGCGGGTCATCACATACCCAGGACGAGGCCAGCCCCGGACGCTATTCAAATGGTTCGAGCGATGGCGGCCGCCAGCACGCCGACGACGGCGAACCGGAGCGCGAGCGCTGCAGCTCGTCGAGTCGCAGCTGCTTGGAGTCAGCCATGGAAGAGCAATCGGAAGAAGAAAAACATGTACTCAAGGACGCCTCTTGTCAAGTACCAGGTCAAGGTCAAGGTCTACAAGCGGTGCAAGAAACATCAGATGCCGACGCACAGACAAAGGAGTTGGACATTTCTCGGTTCGTGGAGTTGCAGTCGACACTGCAAAGTCGAGACGAAGACGCCACGCAGCTGAAAGAGCGGCTGGAAAATGTCCGACAGAGCCAGGTCAGCGAAGTACAGCAGCTGCGTTTGAAGATCGAACAACTACTCACAAAGCCTCAAGCAGCAACACCACAGTACGTGGTCAGGATGAGAAACCGCATGGCGACGAGGGAACAGAAGCCGGTCGGCAAGAACAGGGCAGGTGGCGAGGTTCACCCGCCAAAGCCACGGCCACCGTTGCGCCAGAGGAATCTACCACCTCGTCTCAGGCCGGAAAACAGGCTGCCGACGCATCCAGTAGAATCAAAACCCCGACCACTGACACAGGGTGACAAGCAGTATTAGAGGTAGGAAACACCGCTGCGTGCGCAAGGGATGCACGAACTGCCCGGCTGCGAGAAATCGGCTAATGCATGCACAGACGTCGTATCCATGATGTCGAGCCAGACAAAAACAGCAGCGAAGAGAGGTGCGGATAAACAAATATATCAAATTATCCGTAAGGCAAGGAAGCAACAGCCGGACCTCACCGAGATTGAGATCCGAGAGACACCTCGTCATTTGCGCCTCACGAAAGGTGGATTGTTAGGTATGACGTTTAGCGCCATTGTGGATGCTCTGCTCGACAAAATTAATCCTGACAAAATTAATGGAGACAACATTCCGTCGCTGTTTATTCCATCCTCTTTTTACCCGATGAGGTGGCCACCGAGCACGCGCCATCTACTGGCCCCGTAGTTGGCAACGACACCATATATAACGTATCCTCCTTTGCGAAAAAAAATAAACACGGTTATTTATTTCTGTGTAATGTAGTCCAACTTCTTTGGTGTCTTGTTCTTACGCGTGCTTCTTACGCGCGCTTCAGATCCCGACAGGTTGGGACTTCCGTACTCTCTGCAGCAGGTGGTTTAGGGCTATCCACTCCTGACGTGCCAGCTTGTGATGGATGATTCACAGCTGTGCTATTTGATTGATTGGATGCCGTTGACCAGTTCATGAAAGCAGAGATGCCGAATTTCATTTTGCGGACAGCTGCAGGGTGAACGGCGGCTAACTTAAACGCCTTCCGCAATCGCCCATCTTCCTACAGGTACAAGGCCGGTTCACGCTTTTCAATGACCTTCTTGCGCGCTGAGAAATGCGGAGACAGCTTTCCATGAACTTCAAATAATTTGAGCCGTATGTGATCACCAATGACGAAGTTGGGTTCCTTGGCTCCGCATTTTTCAGCGGCGCCATGCAATGGCGCTGTTGCCGGCAGCGACGCCTTGTATAACAACAGTAGCAGAGTGAGCTGGAAGAGCTGCCATCATAGAGCGAGTACAGTTGCAAGACAACCGTATGCCGCAAATCATCATCTTGCGAAGTAGCGAGGTGCACACTACACGTCTGTAAGGCTGTACGCGCACCGACGTTGCACACTGTGCTGTGGCTGATGATGAAGAAGAATTATGGCGGGGCCCTTTGTGATCGATGGGAAGCTTTAAAGTGATGAAGATGTTATGACGAAGAAGAATACGGAAGATCCGACGCGTTGCGGAAATCGGTTTCATGCGAAGCAGTCAGCGAGTACTTCTATGCTGTATTTCATGGCTCTGAGCTAAGCGTTACGAGGTAGATGGACGTGTTTTTGTAAGTGTAGTAGCTGTGTGCACATCGTGGGCTTACCAGGGAGGTCGACAACACTGGCGTTCAAGGGGTAACTTATCGTGCGACGTAATGTCAGCCCTGACGTTATAGAGTAGATATGACTCAGGATTATCGAAACTAATTGCGCTTTGTGGTGTAATCATGTGAATATCATACGTAACTTTCGTTAATGTAACTTAGAGGGGAGGCGGCTTCGGCCAGTTGGTAGGTCATGTAAGTTGGAAGTTATCTCTCGTCTTCGTGTACCTTTTGTCTTTGTGCTGAGTTCGCGCTATTACAATTGTCATTTTCGTTAATGTATTCGTCCCGGGTCGAGCAATGCTTCAATATAGCTTGCTGAATCATAGGAATACAAATGTAATGTTTATTACACTGCTATACAAGCGGAGCCAACACTGGAACCACATACATTAATCTGATATGACACCTATATCGTAGGAATACATATGTAGTGTTTATTGCTTTCTTGTAAAATTAGATAGCCAGCACCACAACTAAAATTGACGTTGCACCGACATTACGCCTGCATAGGCTGTTTTTCTAAACCAGCTTAAGACCTGGCGTGGCTCTGTGGTAGAGTACCTGATTGCCACGTAAAATGCTTGGGTTCGATTCGTGCTGGGATCTATATGTTTTATTCTTTCCATTCGTCGGGTCAACGCTGCCGATGTCGGTTTTTATTAACGCTCTCTCGAATTGCCAATGTCTGTTCTCGGCGTTTCTGGGTATAGATATCAGCTGTCAATCACCTGTGGCGCATACCCGTACACCGCGGCCCGTGGTAAACGGGCATGTGCCACACGTGTCTGGAGGAAAGGGTTTGACGACGTACGCGACAGGATTTTCTCGTTATTCATGTCATGACCCGACAGTCATATTCGTGAAATCTTCCTACCCTCCCATGCCGATTTTGGTCTACACCAAGTCAAGGAGGCGATCATGAGAGCACCCAGACGGTGGCTAGATAGATAGATAGATAGATAGATATAGATAGATAGATAGATAGATAGATAGATAGATAGATAGATAGATAGATAGATAGATAGATAGATAGATAGATAGATAGATAGATAGATAGGATAGATAGATAGAAGCGCTCAAAGTGCCAAGGTTCGCTAAGAAATGCTTCGCATTAAAAAAAGATGGTGAAGAATTATGGCTGAGCGTCTTTAAAGGGGCCCTCTAACACTTTTCCTGACCTCATTGTTTTACAGTTTTTACTTTCGGGTTGCGTAGACTGGAGGCTGAAGATATTAGTGCAGCAAGAACGGCAGCGTAGGGCACGCAGTCCGAAGTTATTCAGCCTAGAACACTCAAAATACAATAAATGGAGTGCCTACCCTCAACTCGATTTTCGCGGGGTCACCTGACCACGTTTCACTCGCCCTGTGACGTCTGATGGCGCCCCAATGAAATGAACTGAAAGATCTACGTACGGGAAGCTTGCATACAATGTTGGCCGTTCTTCCAACATATTGATGACGCCGTTGCGATAGTAACAAACAATGTGGTGCATTAAAGGCCACTCCGGCGATTTTTCGAGGTCGATGGATCTCAGTGAAATTAGTTGGGTACGTTCCTTTGCACGTTTTCCATCATTTATGCCAAATTAGAGGCTTTAGAGATGCGCAGATTGGTTTGCAAATGAATTTTAAAGATTGTCTGCAAACGCCCTACTGGCTTCCCACAATTATTGGCAACATTGCGTCTGTGACGTCAGTATTGGGAAGGCGGCGGAAGTGACGCGAGCCGAGGGCAACCGCTAACTTCGGCGCTTCGGCCGTACAGCGAGCGTCTGCTGTGCACAAGGCGACAGACGCGTTAGTTTGGCCGGCGCTTCGCTGGTCGTCCCGGCTGGCACAGTTTTCATACTCCGTGCCGGCGTGACCGGCCATGCCTTGCACGACTTCCGGTTCGTTCGTAACAACGTCTACGTCATACGTAGACGTATACACTGCGGTTGGGTTTCGTTTCGGTGTTGCGCTTTTTGCTTATTTAAAATTATTCTCCAATTTGCCGAGTATTTCTGCTATCGGGCCCGTAACAGGAGCGTCTCAGGAACATAAAAACACCATTACTTTGACATGGCCAAAAAATCGCCGGAGTTTTAAGAGCGAAGTGCGCGTGCGAAACGAGGCAGATCGTGAACGCCTCTATCATGTTTTCTAGTTTTAGTCGTGTTTCTTGTTGCGACGGCGTCTATATCAACGCTCTTACATTTTTTTCCCTTTAGTTTCTACAAACAACGGCGCCTGGAGCGTCCCGAGCGCGTTTCCCTCCAGCGCCGTATAGCGCCGTGGCGTTCGGCGCATTCTTTGCCGGGCGCGACCTTTAAACGAGACCATTTAAAGCTGAAATGTCTAAGATCGTCTGTCTAGTTGGTTGTTCAGGTGAAAAACGCATGCTGAAGAAAAACTAAACCCATAATAACCCCTTTTGTGATGCAACGCCCGCTATTACTTCTAACGTTACATTTATCCAATCATAGGCCAGCGCTCATCTTCGTCATTTCCGCCCGCAATAGTTCTGGCGAGCGCCACTACGCGTTGATGCTGTCAGCAGCGATGTAGGCGCTTCAAAAAAAGTGTTGGAGGGCCCCTTTAATGAGCGGAAAGCTTTAAACCACCCGCTTGTAGCGCAATTCACATTATGTGACGCCTGGTGTGATTATATTCCTGCACCACGTAACAATACATCTGCTAACGCAGTTCGTCGTCCGATATGATACATGTAGAGGGTCGTTTCTAGAAGCAGTTCAAAGCACTGTCGTGCCTCTGTGGTAGAACACTTGACTGCCACTCAGAGTGCCCGGGTGAAGTACCGGCGCGAATCTTGAATTTTATTTCTTTTAACAGGGAAGCTGTTTAAGGCAACCGTAATTTGTGCGGCCTATCCTGTGTTGCCTATCAGGTATGTGCCACAAGAATTGGGTACATCCCACTACACACCACTGGTCCACTAAAAATGAAGAAGACAACAGTTAGCCCAATAAACGGGTATGTGCCACAAAAATTTATGCGGCCTATCAGAAAACTATCATCATCATAAACGGGTATGTGCCACAGAAATTGGGTGAACCCACTACTCACTAATGGTCCGCTGCAACAGAAGAGGGCCACAGTTAACGCAACACCAGGGAACGGGAAAGGCAACGGCGGCTGCGAGAAGACCCCGAAGCGATGAAAGGCCTACGCCACGACGACATGACGGTAGCTGTGAACGCTTGGTTTCAGCGTGAGTTTCTGTTTCTGGAGTTTAGACATCAGTGTCGTGACTGTGACTGTCTGAGAGGTGCCACTGCTTGGTTTCAGCGCGAGTTTCTGCCTCTGGAGTTTGGACATGTGTGTCGTGTCTGTGGCTGTCTGTGGTTTAACTCGAACCTCTCTGCGCTGACAATGAGCGTAGAAACAACCTAGCATCACCTAGCTAAAGCCTACCAACAACCTAGAAGCAATGAGGGAAAAACCTAGACGCCTAAAACACCGAAAGAAGGACGAGGAAGCACAGGGAAAGAGCGTCACTCGCAACTGGTTCATTCTCAGAAGAAACGCAGAAAATATATATGCCGTTGCAAGTTGCGAGTGACGCTCTTTCCCTGTGCTTCTTCCTCCTTCTTTCGGTGTTTTAGGCGTATCGTTTTTTCCCTAATTACGATGAACCAACTAGCCCAGCAACAAGTACTTCTAAACCTAGAAGCAACCTTGAAAGAACACTCATCACCTAGCTAAGGCCTAGAAACAACTTAGAAGCCAGCAACCAGATTAGTCTTCAGAACCGTGCGGTTTCGCTGTGTCAATCCTTGCGCGGCTTAGTGGAAGCTTCGCCAATTTTTAACATTAGAAGTCATATTTGTGAACTTAGCATGGAAACATAGGCGTATATACCGGGGGGGGGGGGGGCAAGGGGGGCGCTGGCACCCCCCCCCCCCAACTGAGAAAATTTCGACAGTGGTCATTGTCGGCTGCACACTGGCAAACGAACAATTGAGACGAAATTTTCATTCAATGTAGCAATCACGTAATTATATAATGAAATGTCATAACATATCTGTCCTAGACTTCTGTTGTGAAGATTGCCTTCCGTGTCTCATGACCACGCACTGTAGGCTTTCTGTGCAGCGGGCCACCTATGCGGCGCTTTTGCGCCTTGCGCGGGAGCATTGCAGAGCAGGCTACCGCGGAGCAGGGGCTCTATAACGTTAGATCACTCTGCCATTGTTTTTCTGTTGTGGCTGACCTGAAATTTACATCACAGGCGACGCAAGTGCAGGTGGGAAGCAGCAAACGCTTTATGGACCGATCAAACGCTCTTTCTGCTTCAAGAAATTTATTTTTTAGGGGCGAAGCTCCTTATAGCATCACCTGGTCTCGGTCGTCGCTCCATGCGGCGTGTCCCCGCCGTCGCGTCTCCCGTATCATTCAAAAGATGGCGCTGTCCCATAGAAATGTGTGCAATATGTGTGCAAAAAAAAAAGAAAAAAAGAAAAAAAAAAGCAGCGGCACCCTGCACGCTAGATGGCGTGCAGTAATCAAAGCGGCGTATCGCTTTGATTACTGCTGGGTGAAACCACTGAACATTTCAAGGTGTAATCATGATTTCAGGAGCTTCGCCCAAGCTCTTCATCATTCACCCGTGGATATGCTGTAATTTTTTTTCTTCGAACACGAATAGAATCTCTGCTGCCCTAATTTCAGCTGCCTCGAGTCGACGAGTGCGCAGAAGTGTATGAAGGGGGCCGAGTCGGGAGAGCTAAAAATGGTTTCCGCTTTAGTCTCCAATTTACCTGCCTCGCATACAGCTTATATAATGGTAGCCTGCAGCGATCGTGGCGGCTTGAAACAATGCGATAAATAAGGCTGTCGACTCGAGCACAGTGGGAAACACAGCTTTCAAGCTTTCCCCGCAACGTGATCGACCTGATCAGGGAGATGGTCAGAGTCCGCAATTATCTGAGCTAAGAGGACTGCCCACCTGCGAAGGCTCTCACCTGTTCCTAATAATGTTTATTTCTCTCTCTTTCCGCAAAGAGTTCACAGAGAGCTGCAGGTATGTGTACAAGAGGCTCAACATCGTTATACTACAACTGGAAATATTCATTATATGCATATTAATCCATCTCGCCAACTGCTATAAGTAGTCGCTGCCAAAGTGATCGGCGGGCAGCCTTCTTGAATGACGTTCAGAAAGAGTCACTGTCCGGCAATTCCGAAAAAAAAGAAGCTTCATCTCAATAATACGCTGTTTAGTGTGCCCACATAACTTTCACGCACCGAGTGTTCGCAGATTTCTGATTTTGCGTAACAAGCAGGCGATTTTATGGTAAACCAAATTTTTTTTTGCCAATAGCAAAGAATCAATATGCAGTATTGGAGATAATTTATTTTCTTACGTTTTACATAGTCGTCCATAAGTGGTCATTACGCGATCGGTCATTGTCACGGCATTTGTTACATCGCTTTACGAGCAGATGCTGCGGGCATGACCAAGAAAATTTCGACCAATCATAAACAGCTAACAAGCAATGCAGAAGCAAACAAAGCAAAGCGGACTAGTTTAACTTTACAATCGCCCACTCACGTAATCGCCGTCTTGGCTACGGCTTATTTACTTGGAGGGGCAGGAGTAAAGAGACACTTGCCCTCTTTCACCACACCGCATCCACCACTTACAAAATAGGAGGGTCACAAACGACACCTAGTATGTATATTCGTAGTCATTCAGAACACTATACTACCAGCTCAGTGTGGTTTTGATAAAAATAAATTCACTGAACTTGGTGTTCCTCGTCAGGAATATTTAGTATTAGCGAACTCTTGGAGTAAAAAAATTGGCACTCGGCTTATTCTTAAGACTTCTCTGAAGCACTTTGCTTTGTCAACCGCATGATTTGTTTAGAAAGTGAAAATTTAAGGTATTAGAGGAGTAACACATTCTTCGTACTCATACTGTTTATAAAGCCGAAGTCGGACTGTAGCTTGCAGATGGAATCGTCAGTCGAAAAAATGGTCAAATGTGGAGGGCCCCGCGGAAGCATTTTGGGATTTTTTCTGCTTAATATATGCCTTGATGAGATCGCAAGCACTGATAACAAGGCCAAATTTATAATTCATGTAGATGATACCAGATTATCTTTGTGGAAAATTTAAGTACAACTTAGTAACAAGTGCTAATCAGACCTCAACGCGTATGATTTGTGTTTATGAATACTGCTTAAAACTGCCATACTGAAGCTGTAATGGGTGTCATTCACCATAAATGATGGCAGCGGCATTCTGAACGCGATGAGCTTGTTTATTTTATGTTCGTGAAAAAACAACAAAAAACGCTCAACATGGTTCAGGCTTTCTTTAGGCTACTTCCTACTGCTCAACATATCACCTATCCCATTTGTGTGAATAAGTTATACATATGCGTCATCATCGTCACAATCCCCATTACAATTTTTGAGTAGGCTTTCCAGGGCGCGTCCATTGTGCCCGATACAGCTTTTATTACTGAGTCTATATAGATTCCTTAAATATTCCTTACTTCAAGATCCCATGACAATGAAATTACCATTTCAAGAATACGGTCATCATTTTTTTGTTTGGGATTATAAATGGTGTCCCTCTCGCAAACTGGAAGTGTCTATTACAAAACTTCGATAAGTATTTACCACCATTTAATTGTTATTTATACAGGTCTAGTCTAGCGCCATCTCCTCTATGCTATTACTGTCAAGAGCCTTAAAACATTGATCATTTTTTACTTACCTGTGGTCGTTTGACTAGCCATAGAAAAAAATTTCGAAATTTTAATCAGGAACTTAAGAATTACTCTGAATTCTCACAATGTTATTTCCCTTGGGGCGTCTTCTCTGGGCTACAGCAACATGAACGTCTGCTTAGCCCTATGCGCATTTCTTGGCGACAGAAGAAGAATTCTTTGTTACTGTTGTTCCGAATCAAAATTTGGTACTTTGGAATTACTCTCACTAGTTAATTGTTGTTCGTATTCTTGAATAATTTTGTCTTTATTTTATACAGACTAGTCGTTCTTTAATTTTTCTATATACCCTACGCGATCGGTTTATTCCTCATGCTTCGTCTGAATTCAATTCGAAAATTTCTTCTTATATTAACCGATGGTTTCGTGGCCAACACCCTGTAGTGGGTAAGAGCCAAGAATCAAGGAACGAGCAAGCAAGCGAGCGAGCGGCACGTAGGCTTTCCAAGGCGCGAGCGGCACGTTCTGCTCGCGGTGAACGTCAGCCATCGGAATTCAGCCACCGCAAGGAACGCTCTTCTGCCTTTCCACCAAAGCATCGCCAGCTCCAGGAGATGTCAACCGCTGCAGCTCCTATTCGCGCCAGCAAAAGGAAGTTCGTGGTCAGGGCGAAGCCGTCCTCCGACTCGACAAACAGCGGTTTTGGCTACCTGCCGTCTCGTGTGGAGGTGAACCTTCCTGAATTGTTCGCCCATCCTGAGATGCATACAAGATCTGACGATCCTGCAGGTACGACGGAGGAAGCTGCTTCCGCGCTCGGATCTAATGATGAGATTCAGGCGAATCCAGAGAGAACGCCAAGCCACAAGTTCGAAGTTGAACTGACATCGCAGAGCAATTCACCAGTGGAAGAGAGTGAACGGGAAGACAGCACCAGGCCATTCGTCAAAGATGCAACCATCCTCCATGCAAAGGATGACGGTACTGTGGTCGAAAAATCACATTCGAGAGCCCTCACCGAGTCAGACGTAGCAGATATTGAGAAGGTGCGAAGAGTGCTGCAAGTTCACGGCCCGTCCGACCAGGGCGAGCTGTTGAAAGCATTGAGCCCTTCGCAGGCTCAGGATGTCCTCCAACTATACGGGACCCTTACTGCATTTATAGAGCAGCTCCCGGGATTTATACTACTTCGTGAGGACCTGTACACATTTGTGTATTACGAAGAACCCGACGGTGAAGAATATGACTGCGGCGGATCATCAAATCTCCAGGACGAAGCTGATGACGTAGCGCATTCAACTGACTCTGACAATGGTGGCCACCAGTACACGGTATCGGATGACTGCGAACTTCAGCGTGCGCGTTCGAGCTCATCAAGCAGCAGTTGCTACGAGTCGGCCGTCGAAGAACAGCACGAAGAAGAAAATAATGGACTCAAGAACGCGTCTTGTCAAGTATCATCCTCTCCTCGTTGCCACTCGCGCGGTCTACAAGCTGTGCCACACACATCAGATGCCGAAGCACAGACAGAGGAGTTGGGCACTTCTCGAATCGTGGAGTTGCAGTCGACACCACAAGGTGGCGGCGCAGACGTCACGCAGGCGAAAGGGCGGCTGCAAAATCTCCGACACAACCAGGTCGGCGAAGTACAGCAGCTGAGGACCGAACAACTACTCAGAAGGCCTCAAGCAGCAACACCGCAGTACATGGTCAAGCTGAAGAAACGCACTGAGACAGAAGAGCAGAAGCCGGTCGACAAGAACAGGGCAGGTGACGAGGTCAGCCCTCCACAGCCATGGCTACCGCTGCGCCAGAGGAATCTACCACCGCGCCTCAGACCGGAAAACAAGCTGCCGATGCCTCCAGTTGAACCAAGACCCTGGCCACTGGAATAGGCTGACGAACAGTTCTCAGGGCCGCAAAGTCACCGCCACAGTTTCTCGAAGTACCCGACTCTGAAAAGGCTGCTAATCGATCCACAGACGTCGAATACACGCGGTCGAGTCAGAGAGAAACAGCGAAGAGAAATATTGACAAACCGATATCAAAAATAGTGCGTTTTGTAAAGAAGCAACAGCCAGAGCTTCCTGATCACGAGATACGCATCAAGATAGACCACCTGCGCCATTCTCTGGGTGGTCTATCTGGGATGACGTTTAGCGCCGTCGTGGAACTGCTGCTTGGAAAACCGAGAGCCGAGCTTGAAGACAAGCACTGAAAGGAAGGGAAGACACCGCCTCACAAAAGAACAAAGTAAAACTCGGCTTGCTGCGGTTAAGAGGGCGCAGCTCCCACGCAGCCCTGATGCGTCTTTTACTTGATGCTTAAGTTCGTTTACTCGTATTTTAATAAAGTTCTCATTTTCGCTACTTTTTCATCTGCGTGCGTGTGTTTGGTGTAATATTCTGTGCTTTAATTATAATATGTAACTCCTTTTCTTTGAAATTACCACCAAGAAATGCGCAGCTCTTTAAGCGCATTTTATCTCAGTATCTCAGTAATTATTGCCAGTATTACCCGTGTTTTTACCATTGCGAAAGCTTGTCGATTGCTACTTTCCTGTAAAAAAAAAAGAAAACTTGGAGGACGCTTGAGCTTCGCCTTGAAGAGTAGAACGCGATAGCGTAATCGGGCCCCGTGCGCATCGCCTTTTAAATTGCCAGCCTGGCTCCGGTTCTCGGTGCATGCCTCAAGCACGCCGCAAGGAAACGGCCGTCTGTGCGCGTATCATTGGCCGTTTCAAACTATCCTAAAATACCTACTGCACGTACAGTTGCGCAGTGCCCACTACACCACAGTTCTTCCTTTTGCGAATCAGCCAAGGGCCCACTACGTGTCCGTAACGCAACACGCGAACCTACGCAGCTGCTCACATTGTTCTTGCTTTTACTGATGACAATGATTAAACATGTCTGAGCACTTTGTAATGGGTGGGCCTTCAAAATGCCCACTCGTTGCGCAATTCACATGCTTTGACGCCTGGCGTGATTCTACGCTCCTGCCACGCAATATTACATGCGTCAAGGAGATTCACCCCACTACATGACGTTCGTATAGTGTTTTCTGTCCAAGCAGGTTCAAGCAGTGGCGCGGCTCTATGGTAGAACACCTGATTGCGACGCAGAAGGCCTAGATTTGATTGAGACTAAAGCCGAAGATTTTTTGTTGAGACTAAAGCCGAAGATTTTTTATTATTTATTTTATTTGCGCCTTTCTCGATTTTTGGGTCACAGACTAGGCTAATTTTTCGTTCACAACCAACGACGCCGATACCGACGCCGATACTGACGCCATAATTTCCGCATAACGAGATCTTTAACACTATCGAGTTAAAACAAACAAACTTCGAGGACGCTTGAGCGTCGCCTTCTCAATCGCTAGCCTTACTTTGCTTCCTGAACGACACTTCAACCATGCGGCAAGGAAAGAAACGTCTATACGCGTAGCATTAGCCATTTAAAAGTATCGTACAATGCCTACTGCAAAGCGCCCACTACGCCACTGTTCTTCCTTTTGCGAATCAGCGACGTGCCCAGTATACGCGTCCATAAGGGAACGCGCTAACCTACGCAGCTGCTCACTTTGTTGAGGATTTTGCTGCTGCTGATAATCAGATATGTATGAGCGCTGTGTAATGGGTTGGCCTCTAAATCCCACACTCGTTGCGCAGTTCACATGTCTTGACGCCTGACGCCATGCCTGACGCGATGCTACGCTTCCGCCACGCAACATTACATGCGATAAGGAGACTCCTAGTATTACATGACATTCGTATGAGGTTTTCATTCGTGAGCAGTTACAAGCAATGTCGAGGACTGACAATAAAGAAGGACAAAGAAAGAAAATGGCGTGGCTCTGTGGTAGGACACCTGCTTGTCTCGCAGACTGCCTGGGTTCGATTCCCATTCGAGTCGAAGTTTTTTATTGTTTATTTATTTGCATGTAGCTCCAATTTTCGCTCGCCACAACGCTGATTTTTCGCTCACAACCAACGGCGCCGACATCGACGCCGACACCCGGAGTTCTGCAAAACGATCGAGCTCTTTAACGCTATCGCATTAAAACATCGCCATCTACATCGCGTTGACCCTAGCATGACCGAAGAAAAGAAAAGAATGTCAGCTTCCTTATGCGGGTTGTAAAACAAGAACTCTCGCTGGATTTATCAGGAACCCGCCGAAGACGGTCGCAGAATTTGCTTCGGAAGCGTCGACAATCGAGAAGACGCTTGAGATGCGGACGCCGTAATAGAACCGCAGTTTACTGACGCCAAATTTCGCCGAAGCCCAAGCTTTATGGGCCGATAACCTGCATGGGGCGATCAGAGCGGTCGTGTGTGAAGAGTTGCGCAAGAGGTTTCCTAGATCGCAGTGTTGTACACGTTCCTCTAAAACAGGAACGACCGCTCGTTCCTCTCCAATCTTGGAACGCGCTCCCGTAACAAGTTCCTTGAATGCAAAAGGAACTAGTTCCAGTTACATTTCAAAAATTGGAACGTGTCGTTACATTAACGTTACATTTGAAATTTTAATCAAAATGTAGTGTCGTATAACCCTGCAGATGCGCAATAAAGTGCGCAATTTAAAGCTCACATCAAGCTACATATATTTTACGAATTTTATATCACCGGCAGCAGGTTATATATAGATAAAAGGAAACTAAAGAAACGCTGCTGGACGAACTTTTTTACGGACACCGGCCGTGCTACAGACATAGCTAACAGCAACTTTTGTGCTCGTCTATTGCAAGTGCAACACCTGTGGCACTTTTCACGTAAGTCTTCAAATGCGCAGTCAAAATGTTGCGCTTCAGATATTCAAGTAGATATTTCCGCACATGCACCAATATAATTAAGTTTCTTGCACAGGAAACCGCATCTAAAAGAACAATACGTAGGCGTTTAATGAGTGCTGATTCAGTATTGCAATGGGAGTGGAAAATAATGTCCAGGATAGATATTCGCGACTTAGTAAAGTCCCTTGTTCGTACTCGGTAAGAGTTGCATCTAGATGTCTGTATGAGTAACTCGGGGGACGAATTGCAACTAATGATTACTAAATTGGACAAGCTAAGCAGAGCGGTAGATCTGAAAATAATATGCAGAAAACTAAAGTAATGCACAACAGTCTCGGAAGAGAACAGCGTTTGCGATAGGTAGCGAGGCACTGGAAGTTGTAAAGAAATACGTCTACTTAGGAAAGGAGAATGAACTAGAAGAATAAGAATGGGGTGGAGCACATTCGGCAAGCATTCTCAAATCATGAATGGTAGTTTACCACTATCCCTCAAGAGGAACGTATATACCAGCTTCATCTTACCAGTACTTACGTACGGAGCAGAAACCTGGAGGCTTACGAAGAGTGCTCCACTGAAATTGAGGACTACGCAGCGAGCGATGGAAAGGAAAATGATAGGTGTAACCATAAGAGTCAGGAAGAGAGCAGAGTGGTTCAGAACACAAACTGGGGTTTACGATATCATAGTTGAAATCAAGAAGAAGAAATGAACATGGGCCGGGCACGTAGCACGTCGGCAGGATAACCGCTGGTCATTAAGGGTAACTGACTGGATTCCAAGAGATGGCAAACGCGTGAGGGGGAGACAGAAAATTAGGTGGGTAGATGAGATTAAGAAGTTTGTAGGTATAACATGGCAGCAGAAAGCACAGGACCGGGTTGATTCGCGGAACATGGGAGAGGCCTTTGCCGTGCACGCAGTGGGCGTAGACAGGCTGGTGGTGGTGGTGATGATGATGATGATTCGAAATCAAGAAGGAGAAATGGACATGGGGAGGCTATTTAGCGCGCAGGCATGATAACCGCTGTTCATTAGGAGCAACTGACTGGATTCCAAGGGAAGGCAAGCGCGCAAGGGAGAGATGGGAAGTTAGGTGGGCAGATGAGATTGAGAGGCCTGCGGGTATAACGTGGCAGCAACAAGAACAGGACCGGGTTGATTGGCGGAACATGGGAAAGGCCTTTGCCCTGCAGTGGGCGTAGTCAGGCGGACGATTATGATTATTATGTTGATGATGCTGACGGTATCCGACAGCCGAACCTGTTTTCTCATCAGTACTTCGTTGGCAATGTTGAAGAGCCGCTCCATCAAGCGCTTGAGGGTACTGCCGTGTTGTATACAAGTACGAACAATGTCAACCGAAGTCGTAAGGGCGAGGGCAGGCTCAGCGGGCGCAACAAGAATGTAGCGCTGGATGTATGCGTATCGTTTATTTCATGACAGACGTCATCGGTGTGGCGGCTGTCGAAGTGAACTATAATAAATATTATAGACCTATAGCCACGGGGCCAACTCGCATGTTGAAGGGATGCCTGCCCAAACGCAAACATCGAAGGCACCGGACAGGCGCCACTGCGGCACCCGCGTCTACTGCGTTTCGGTCCTCTTCGCCGCTATCCACGCAACCGGGTGACAGAAGACACCTTTCCCGCGCCCCCGGCGGACGCCTTATTCAAGTGAGAGGCGAGCTGTAGGATTCTTGCGCCTCACACGATCGTCTATCCGACCTGTTCTGCATGATATGCTGCCGTGCGTGCGCCTGTTCAATGCAGAGGAACGTTTACAGAAGGAACGTCGTTCCCTCTGCCATTCCTACGTAAACGTAACTAGTTACCGTTACAGTTCTACCGATCCTCAATGGAACGGTGGCATTCCTCCGTTCCTCCAAAAAGGAATTAGTTCCGGGAACGTCGTTCCTTGGAACGCCGTTCCGTACAACACTGCTAGATCGCAACCCGAGGTGCATTCAATAGCCGACAGGAAATGCAGCAATCTGTGGGATCACCTGAACCAGCGCAGCCTGAACCACAAGCGATGAGGTACGCTGCTGCAATCCGCCGTACCGCTCCGTCTCCGTGCCTTTATCCGGGCTTTATCCGTGCCCAGTCAAGACGCCGCCCCGCCGCAGTACCGCCGCCGCAACGGACACCATACCGTCCGCCTGTTGGCCAGCGCTACTAGCCAAAGAAAACCGACGTTGGCGTGCCCCTGACCACCACCCGCTCTGCTACCACTGCAGGGAAGCTGGCCACACCTGGCGCCGCTGCCAGTACCACCAGACGGGACTACGTGGCTTCGCCGTCAACGCACCGCTTCTATAGAGTGGTGAGCGGCCACGCGACATTGCCGACTACATGGCCGATACTGAATGAAGAACACGACGTCTGCCGAGTTAGCCATCGCGAGGGCGCTCCCTGTTTCCTCAGCGACGACCATACACTGACCCAACCCGGGGCCGGTCGGTTAGTCCATATCCGGAAAACTAAAGACAGCAACCGATGGAGGAACGGTTGCTGTCCGTCGAAAAATCGAAGATCCTCCACCACCGACGACGCCGCTGCGACGCAATCTTCAGAACACGGCGGGTGTCCAAGAAGCTCTGCAAACGAAACTTCGCCACCGAAGGAAAACCTCACGGCGTCACGTAGCAGTAGCACACTAAGCCGACGCAGCAGTGATCCGACGCCGTAAGTTAACCGCAACGGAAGACGGCGAACTAGCGACCCGACGTCCTTATCGACGGCCGCAACGTCACTGCTATAGTTGACACCGCAGCTGACTGCTACGTCATGAGCGGATCCTTCGCCACCAAGATAAAGAAAGTTAGGACTGCATGGAGAGGCCCCCAAATCCTATAGGCTGGAGGACACTTAATAATGCCGACAGGAATCTGCACCGCACGAGTCACTTTTCAAGACCGGACTTTTCCTGCGACATTCGTCATCTTGAAAAATTCCTCATGAGTGGCAATTCTCGGTATGGATTTAAGCCAACACGGTGCTGTCATCGACCTGAGATCGAGTCGATAACGCTATCCTCAGAAGGAGCGTTACCGTCAAACAAGACACCAGGAAACTATGCCTTGAATGAGCTGAAAGATCAGGTCACCATTCCGCCTCGCTCCAGCGTCATCATATCTGTCAGCACAGAAAAATCAGCACACATAGAAGGTGTCATCGAGGGCGCTAAGCACCCGTTGCTCAACCGTGAGAAATGCGTCGCAGAGGCATAGATGAAGGGAATGCATAGGTGATGGTCATCAATTTCAGTCACGAATACAAGCACGTCAACAAAGGTATATGACGATCGCCCGCATAGAAGAAATTGTGGAAGCCAGCGACGCTTTCGCCCTAACAGCCTCTACCAAACCTACTCCGACGATACAAGCTTCAACAAGCTTTCGAGTCAATCCGTTTCCATACATAAGCAAGAACAGCTAAAAAGAACTGCTCCGCCAATACAGGGACGGCTTCTCGACGTCATGAAAAATCAGACAAACGCCGATCGCGAAACATCGGATAATAACCGAACAGCGTGCTAGAACAGTTTGCCAGAGCCCGCACCAAGTTTCAGCGCAAGAACGAGAAGCCATAAAGCTGCTAGTCGACGAAATGTTGCACGACAAAATCAACCAGCCATCTGTCAGTCCATGGGCGTCTCCAGTGGCCTTAGTGAAGAAGGACGGAACCTTGCGGTTGCGCGTCGATTATCGTCGTTTGAACAAGATCACTAAGAATGACGTGTGCCATCTCTCCCGGATAGACGACACGTTCGACCAGCTGTGCAACGCAAGGTACTCCTCGTCGATGGGCTTGAAGACGGGCTACTGGCAAATTGAAGTCGACGAGAGGGTTTGAGAGGAAACCGCATTCATCACGCCAGAGGGCATCTTTGAGTTTAAAGGACCCGTCACCAGCCTCTGAAAACACAAAAAAAAACGAGGCGCGTTATTCTCTCCTGACGTTTCTCGTCTTTTCTGGCGCACTTCGTTATGCAAGAACGGTGATTCACGTGACCTCATTACGGTACATACTCTCGATTGTTCTATAAACACAAAAGAGCAGTTGTGAATTGTTGTGAAGTTGCAAACACCTTAGTGGTTTTCCCAAGGAACTCTGCTAACGTATACAACAAAATTATCTTGTTCGCAACCAAACATAATGCTTCGTGCCGGCTGTGCAAAAAAAAAAAATGGGAAGCAGCACGTAGCTGCAGATCCCCACTGCTTCAGCAATGCAGAAGCCAAGGAAGAAGCACAACTAAAGAAATGATTCACTGGAAGCATCGCGGGCGCAGTTATCGCGGCCAGGCATCCCGTGCAGAACGCTGCGAGCTTTCTGGCCCAGTAGGTCGAAAAATTGTCGATTATTTGCCAGTCGAGCAAATAGCTAGTCGCCTTTGAAATAACGCCGACACACAGCGCTCTCCTTTCTGCGTGCCGAGGTGAAGCGACAGTTTCAGGGGGGGGGGGGGGGGTAGGTACTGTTTCTTTTTAGGGGCGTAGCTCCTCTTAGTCTAACCTTGTCCCATGTCAGGCGTAACCGGCAGTCGGCAGTATCTCCCGAACAGTATAATAGATGGCGCTGTCTCATAGAAGTACATACAAACTGCAGTTGACTGATGATATTCTAGATGGCGCTGTACACAATCTGTGTTGGTCCAATAGAAGTGTGTGCAATAGTGCGCTTGTGTGAATCGCCACTATATGGCGGTAGAAGTGCCGCTACTCTCCGATCGGCTGCTGCGCGGGCTGTGCCTGGGTGCGCGGGGAACGGGTGCCTCTCTCAGTCTCCTGGATCGTCGCCGTACGTGTCGGATCGTTGGTGGGGCATGGATGAAGCGGAGCGGCGGGCGCGGAGGGCCGCGGCGGCTCGTGCTCGTCGCTAGGATCCCGCGGTGCGAGCCCGGGAAGCGGCGGCGAAGCGAGCGCGGCGCCTGGCGGATCCCGTGACGTGCGCGCAATGACGCCGCGGCGCAACGTGCACTCCGAGCATCGGACCCCGAAAGGCGAGCCCGAGAAGCGGCGGCGAACCGAGCGCAGCGCCTGGCAGACCTTGATGGTGCTCGTGCGCGGGAAGCGGCGACCAAACAGCGCCAGCGGTCTCACATTCAAGGAGCCGACGCGCGGTTCGAGCGGGAATTTCTCGCTCATTCGTTTGGCCACAGTTGCGACGTGTGTGATCGACTTTGGTTCGATAATAACCTCACCGCGGTGTTTCACACTGTTTATATGACGTACTGGGCGAATTCACGGAAAAGTTCACGGTGTTAGGAATGGTGTTTTCGTGACGTGGAAAGCCGGGAGGCTGGCGAGCCGATGTAACCGAAGATCGGACTTATCGTTGAGGAGCAGAGCAAGGAGGCCAAACGTTTATGAAACAGTAACAACGTTTATAGCAGGTATAGCAGGTTATAGCAGGTTATCGCAGTTTATAGCGGTACAGAGCCTGCCAGCTCGACCAAGTCGGCTGGGGGTCTCTCTTAACAACGGACCAGCCGGTCTTAAATAGGGGACCAGTCCATTGTTGACAGGGTGGCTCTTGGTCCCAGGTGGACAGGGAGGCTCTTTGGTCCCAGGTGTCGAGCAGCCTTTCTCATCCTCAGGAATGCCGCTTTCCGTAGCTGGGTAGCTTGGAAGAACGACTGGCATCAGTCGACGGGACCGGCTGGGCGAAGACGCCGTTTTCCGAGATTGCAGACAAAGCATGCAGGGGTTGATCCCTGCTTCCAGGTAGCAGGTGCTGGCTTTTTTTTCTTGGACACAGGGCAGACGCTGACCGCGATGCCGTGAACTTCCAACGAAGTGCACGTGTTTATTCGTTTCCCCGTTCGGTCAGGTGCTCTGGCACAACAACGGTTTACCGATGATTCCCTCCGGAGCTTCGCCCGACTCATCATCATTCACTCCGTGGATATGCTATGATTTTTTTATTCTCTTTTCTTTAGTGCCGCGTCACTACATACGTCATGACGGGGCTTTTGAATTCTTTGAGGTCGATGCGCCACGTGGTGCCGTTCACGCGAAATGAACCACTGGTGTTCAGAAAAAAGTGCACATGCCCCATAGTGGGTAGGAGCCAGTTCTAAGGAGCAAGCAGGCCAGCAAGCAAACCGACCAACAAGCATCGCAGGAATGTACGCCCCCCCGAAATTTTTCAGTTTTGCCTGCGTATATAGGCACGCACACATACAAGCGCACGCACGAACATACATAAAGTATGGTTGAACCCCCCCCCCGAAAAAAATTTTTGCCATGCCCCTGATATTCACGCCTACTCACACTCATAGGCACTCACTCACATTCATACTCACACTTACAGGCACTCACTCACGTTCATACTCACGCCTACTCACACTCACAGGCACTCACTCACGTTCATACTCACACTTACAGGCACTCCCACGTTCATACTCACGCCTACTCACACTCATACTCACTCACTCACGTTCATACTCACGCTTACTTACACTCATAGGCACTCATTCAAGTTCATATTCACACTACAGGCACTCACTCACGTTCATAATCACGCCTACTCACAGTCATACGTACTCAGTCACGTTCATACTCACACCTACTCCTACTCATAGGCGCTCACTCACGTTCATACTCACGCCCACCAACACCCACTGATGGGCATACTCACGCCCATACACGCGCACACTCACACCCAGTGATGTTCATACTCACGCTTCCTCACACTCATAAGCACTCACTCACGTTCATGCTCACACGTCACGACCATTGGTACTCACTCGTGTTCATACTAACGCCCGCTCAGACTCAGAAGTGTTCACTCACTTTCAGTAACGCCTCTCGCACTCATTGGTACTCACTCACGTTCATACTCACGTGCACTGACTATCATACCTACTCACTCACGTTCACACTCACACGTACACACACTCATAGCACTAACTGACGCTCTTACTCACATCTACTCCTACCAATTCACGTTCACACTCACGCCATCTCATACTCATAGGCACTCACTCACGTTCATACTCACGCCCACTTACGCTCATACGTACTCACGTTCACACTCAAGGGTACTCACACTTATGGGCACTCGCTCACGTTTATACTCATACCTGCTCATACCCATCGGTACTCACCGGCCCATTCACACTGGTAAGTACCGACTCACACCTACTCACACCGGTGCTCACGTTCATACTCACACCTACTCACAGCCATTTGTACTCACGTTCACCCATGTACTCACTCCATGGGTTCTCACTCACATTCATACTCTCATCTATTACACTCGTATGTTGCCTTCATACTCATTCCTTCTCATATCCCTCGTCACTCACTCATACTCACACTCACGCCTTTGAAATTAGTGTACTCATGAATGAACATGCCAGCTTTCCGCTCTACTTACACTCACATGCGGCCCCTGATGTCCATATTGAAGTACACTCCCGTTCACAGATACTCGCGTTTACGTCATAGCTCCAATTTCGATCATACCACTCACACTAAGTCCCTAGATTTCCTTTTTGCTTAAGTACCGACAACTGCCACTTCCCTGCCATCCCTTGCTAGACCTAAGCGACCCCGCACCACCTCCAGCCACCAGCTCTCTCACGCGCAGCTGGCGTCCGACGCCATTTTCTTCTAACTTGGAAGATTTACAAAGCCATGTGCGTCTAAGTACATTAGCCGCGCATCTTTCAGCGGACAATATGCTAACGCGACGCGCCTTTCTCCTCCCGTCAACCCCTGTCATTAGTGAACGGGGGACGCGTTTCACCGGGTGCTGGAAAAGCGTTAGGAAGAACATGGCTACCGAAAACGAGCGTTAGCCAATGAGATTCGTCGACGACGCTTCAATGGTTGTCGGTACTTAAGAAAGAACAGAGAAAAATCCAGGGACTTTACTCATACTACTCAACCTCGCCGGTCTCATTCACATCTCTCTGCCACACTGGACAAAAGTTTTGTATGCATTCGCATCTAGATGATCATCTCTCATATATTCTCGTTATAACCGAACGTGCAGATTTGTAAGTTTGTAATGGATAGTCTCAGGGACAAACCGCGGATGTTAACACTGGTTAAGAGAAATGTGCTATGTATATGTATTATTATTTTTTTATTTGAACTTATTCAGACAGACATTGTCTGGGATAAAGGGGCTAAAGGCAGATGCAACTCCCTGACAAAGGCCCCCCTACCCATACATTGCTCAGGGGATGTCATATGGGACGTCGGGACCGCGGAAAATTTGTTCGAATTAACCGAATGCCGAATTATCGAAAGTATCAAGGAAACAATAAACAAGTGTGTAATACATCAATGCATTTGCATTTTCTGATGACCACTAAAATTCATGGTACATATCTGGCATAAAAGCAATGCAAATGCCGCAAATTTCTTCATTCGGAACTCCGTTCACAATGTGACCGCGGCTCAAGACAGCCGTGTCTTAATTAACGCTAAACGTGATCTGCCCCCCTCCCTATTACGTACCGTCACCGCCACCACGCGCACGTGAAGATAACTTCTGCGCCGGAAAATGATCGACAAATGATCGTTCGTCATCGTAATGTCGCAACCGAATTTTATACCAGCATGCGCACAGCGGCTGAATCTCTTCACCTTCAACAGCTTCCACTATGTTCGAGTTGCGTGACATTGCGCGTGCATTGCCCGAAGTGAAAACGAGGCTACTGAGTGCCGCATCCGCTGTGAACGGATGTGCGGTTGCTAAATTAAGACACGATCATAGCGACCACGCAGTCCGAAGGCGCGTGCGCGGCCTGCGCCCACAGTCGAAACGAAACTGCTCGGCAGAGCATCCGCTGCTGAATAAACCTGGCTCGCTAATGCACAATAATGAATGGCTACTACACAGTTCTGAAGCGACGCGGCGAAAACGAAACTACTGCTTGTCGCAGCTTTGACCGCAGTCGCCGCTGGTGCTATGGACGCGATCATAGATATATCACCCACGCAGTTCGCGTGCGCCGAGCAAAATCGAAGACAAAGAAGTGGGCCGCAGCCGTCGAAGTCTGTCGCCAACAACGCGATTATGGCTAGATCGTGGACGGCGACCACGCCTTTATGAAGGACCGCAGCCATTTGAGCTGTTAGCGAATGCCGTTTTTCCTCCTGTGAGTCGAACTCCGAGTCGAACCTCGGATTCCTTGGTGCGCTCCGAGGATCGTCCGAATTAACTGGGTTGCGGGCAAATATGATCGAATTAACCAGAGTTTGATACCATTAAACAATGCATAAGCTTGCCGCGACTAGAGAACACGTCCGAATTATCCAATTTTCCGAATTAACGAGGAGCGAATAACGACCTTTTAGCGTATAACTTTTCATTTTCGTCGACTGACCAAACAGCAAATGTATGGGGCGCTTATTTGCTAGCTCCACCTTCACTGCTTATGCCAGGGGTTTAAAACTCACATCAGCTAACGAGCCGGTCACGAAAATTATTCCCGCAAGGGCCAGGACACAATGACGAAGGTAAGAGCGGGCGGCGGGTAGGAATAGTTTGTACAAATGTCAGGTCATGCATAAACATGTCCCGCCGTTATGTCAGGGACAATTTCCTCCCCCCCCCCCCCCTGTCGCCCCTGAAAGTGCGTTGCGCTTGCACGCTCCTCGACCAATATAGCATTGCATGCTTAGGTTGGTTTTGTCGGCGAACACAGTGAAAATCCAGCGCACAATCACGACGTCGAGGAAGAAGCACCCCACCACAGCGCTGATCGGCCTTGTGCCACATCGTGATTTCTGTGCGCCACACCAGCGGCCGCGTTAATCCTTGGTTTATGCCGCTTTTGAGACATGGCGAGTTGACGCCGCAGTATGGACGTCTCCGTTACGTCATAAAAATGTGTATCTGCTGCACTGAATCGGTGTACTTCATATAATATTATTCGTATTAAGGCGAAAGTCTTATATGCCTCGTCAGTATGGACGTCTGCGTTACGCCATAAAAATGTGTATCTAGTACAGTGAATCGGTGTACTTCATATAAAGTTATTCGTATTAAGGCGAAAGTCTTATATGCCTCATCAAGCGGGAAAAGTGACCTGTAATGCCATGTGACGCTCCCTCCTAGTCCTTTTCCGTCGTCCATGTACAAGCCAAGCCAATCAGTAAACAACACACACACACACACAAACACACACACACACACACACACACACACAACACACAACACCACACACACACACACACACACACACACACACACACACACACACACACACACACACACACACACACACACACATACACACACACACGAGATCACGGGAAATACATCATCTCCTCATTATGCGCTCGTGTCGACCACCGCCACGGGACCGGCGAGGCTGCCATCGTCAGAGGCGGAAGAAGAGATGGCCATAGCCCTAGCAATACTCCATTGTGGCAACGAGGACACACTTGTCGTGAGTGACGCCAAGACGGCGGTCCGAAACTTTACCAAGGGATGGGTCTCCGTCGAGGCGGCGCACAAGCTGAACGCCACAGACGCGGACTTCAAGTCCGGCGCGATCACCACCAAATCTCTCAAGTGGTTCCTGCGCATGTGGGAGAGCTGGCAACGAACAAAGACCCGACCTCCCGTCGAACCACAACAAGCGCGCCCACCGCGTCGCGAGACTGCTAACCCGCCGCGACGCGGACGAAAGGGCCACGCTGTGCGAGACATCGTCGCTGGCGAGGCACCCAAGGCTGGAGGACATTCTTCTGCGACGATGATAACAGACCCCGAAGCCTTACAGGACTGCAAGGACATCATGGTCACGCACCACGAGATCTTCAGCCACTACAGGAAAACGCCACCCCACAAGCAGCTAAAGAGGTCTCAGGCGTCTGACCTGAGGCGTCTGCAAATGACACATTCGAATATCCCCGGCATCTGAACAGGCTGTGTCCGTCGCTCCACCCGTCACCCGGCTGTCCGTGGTGCGGGCACGAGACTGCCGACATGGCACATACTTTGGAAGTGCGAGTGCGGTATTCGCCGGCACTAACCGGACGAGGGAGTATGTACCCCATGACGACTGGCTGAGCGGTGGCGAGCCGCCCTTCTTAGCCCACATGTAGGACCAAATCTGGGCTGTCCAGCGAGCCAGGGCTATCGACGAGGACGTCGCTTGATGTTCCCGGACGACGGCTCCTGGAGGCCTAGCCCGGATCAGTGATTTCTCGTTGGACTCTAAATAATTTAAAGTTCATTACCTACCTACCTCATTATGCGCAAGGGTCAAAAGGTCATCACAAACTAAAGCGCGACCTCTAAAGTGCTCTAAGCGCGGAACTGTGCGCTACCTGAAAAAGAAAAAGCAAAGCGACGCTTGTGCGATATAAATTGCATGGTAAAATAGTCGCACCAGATGGCTTTGGTATTCAAGCCGTCTAGGAGAATGCATCAGGGGCACTGGAATCTTTTTCCTGGTTTCTAGGACGGTCCTCGGTTCCTTCAAAGCCATCGTGCTGAGGTAGCCAAAACTTCTTTATCATATTGTCGCGACGTCAAGACAGAGGCCGTAACGCGCAGATGATCGCGTCTTTTTTTCTGCAATTTTTGCTTTTAAGTCATGTGGAAGTCTGGGATGCGTGAGAAAGTATTATGAAAGAAGTAAACTTACGCAGCAGCCCGGCCTCTGCGGACTACGAACTGGCACAGATACAGGTGTCCTGTGATGTCATATCCGGATTTAGTTTTCGCACTTTGCGGAGTATCAACGTGAAATATTTTCGCTATAGCCACAGTAAAATATAGTGATTAGTGATGCCGAAAATTGCGCTCATTCTGAAGAGAAAAAAAGTAAAGTAAACCGGCGTGAGACAGGCCAAGATGGATACAGTCAGGATAAAAAAAAATTAGGATTTTCCTGACAAATCACACGATGCTTTAGAACAAGAAGAAAATATGGACGTGGAATGATGAACAATACCTTAACCACACTGATTTACGAAACAGCAATTTGAAGGAAAATCACGAAGGCAAGCATTAAGTTAATTCTCCAAAACTACAAAAAATAATAAAGAAACGACAACGCGTCAGTATTACCAACTCCAGTGATCAAGTAGAATTAGTAGACTGTAGAAACTGGAACACCACTATGTTAGTTGGCGAAATCATTTACTCTTGCTGAGCGCTCACTTATTTTCTCTGATAATATATCTGGGTTTAACGCGCCAAAACACGATATGATTATGAGGCGTGCCGCAGTGGAGGGCTCCGCAAATTTTGACAGCTGGTGTTCTTTAACGTGCACTGACATCGCACAGTACACGGGCATCTACCACCACGCCTCCATCGAATACGACCGCCGCGGCGGGTCGAACCCGCGACCTTCGGGAGCAGCGAGGACCGTCCGCTACACCACCGCGGCGGGACTCTTCTTTTCTTAGTATTAGCAAA
>NC_051178.1:104624463-104804462 GCF_013339695.2 Rhipicephalus sanguineus | reverse complement strand
ACACACACACACGAGATCACGGGAAATACATCATCTCCTCATTATGCGCTCGTGTCGACCACCGCCACGGGACCGGCGAGGCTGCCATCGTCAGAGGCGGAAGAAGAGATGGCCATAGCCCTAGCAATACTCCATTGTGGCAACGAGGACACACTTGTCGTGAGTGACGCCAAGACGGCGGTCCGAAACTTTACCAAGGGATGGGTCTCCGTCGAGGCGGCGCACAAGCTGAACGCCACAGACGCGGACTTCAAGTCCGGCGCGATCACCACCAAATCTCTCAAGTGGTTCCCTGCGCATGTGGGAGAGCTTGGCAACGACCAAAGACCCGACCTCCCGTCGAACCACAACAAGCGCGCCCACCGCGTCGCGAGACTGCTAACCCGCCGCGACGCGGACGAAAGGGCCACCGCTGTGCGAGACATCGTCGCTGGCGAGGCACCCAAGGCTGGAGGACATTCTTCTGCGACGATGATAACAGACCCCGAAGCCTTACAGGACTGCAAGGACATCATGGTCACGCACCACGAGATCTTCAGCCACTACAGGAAAACGCCACCCCACAAGCAGCTAAAGAGGTCTCAGGCGTCTGACCTGAGGCGTCTGCAAATTGACACATTCGAATATCCCCGGCATCTGAACAGGCTGTGTCCGTCGCTCCACCCGTCACCCGGCTGTCCGTGGTGCGGGCACGAGACTGCCGACATGGCACATACTTTGGAAGTGCGAGTGCGGTATTCGCCGGCACTACCCGGACGAGGGAGTATGTACCCCATGACGACTGGCTGAGCGGTGGCGAGCCGCCCTTCTTAGCCCACATGTAGTGGACCAAATCTGGGCTGTCCAGCGAGCCAGGGCTATCGCCGAGGACGTCGCTTGATGTTCCCCGGACGACGGCTCCTGGAGGCCTAGCCCGGATCAGTGATTTCTCGTTGGACTCTAAATAATTTAAAGTTCATTACCTACCTACCTCATTATGCGCAAGGGTCAAAAGGTCATCACAAACTAAAGCGCGACCTCTAAAGTGACCTCTAAAGCGCGGAACTGTGCGCTACCTGAAAAAGAAAAAGCAAAGCGACGCTTGTGCGATATAAATTGCATGGTAAAATAGTCGCACCAGATGGCTTTGGTATTCAAGCCGTCTTAGGAGAATGCATCAGGGGCACTGTGAATCTTTTTCCTGGTTTCTAGGACGGTCCCTCGGTTCCTTCAAAGCCATCGTGCTGAGGTAGCCAAAACTTCTTTATCATATTGTCGCGACGTCAAGACAGAGGCCGTAACGCGCAGAATGATCGCGTCTTTTTTTTCTGCAATTTTTGCTTTTAAGTTCATGTGAGAAGTCTGGGATGCGTGAGAAAGTATTATGAAAGAAGTAAACTTACGCAGCAGCCCGGCCTCTGCGGACTACGAACTGGCACAGATACAGGTTGTCCTGTGATGTCATATCCGGATTTTAGTTTTCGCACTTTGCGGAGTATCAACGTGAAATATTTTCGCTATAGCCACAGTAAAATATAGTGATTAGTGATGCCGAAAATTGCGCTCATTCTGAAGAGAAAAAAAGTAAAGTAAACCGGCGTGAGACAGGCCAAGATGGATACAGTCAGGATAAAAAAAAATTAGGATTTTTCCTGACAAATCACACGATGCTTTAGAACAAGAAGAAAATATGGACGTGGAATGATGAACAATACCTTAACCACACTGATTTACGAAACAGCAATTTGAAGGAAAATCACGAAGGCAAGCATTAAGTTAATTCTCCAAAACTACAAAAAATAATAAAGAAACGACAACGCGTCAGTATTACCAACTCCAGTGATCAAGTAGAATTAGTAGACTGTAGAAACTGGAACACCACTATGTTAGTTGGCGAAATCATTTACTCTTGCTGAGCGCTCACTTATTTTCTCTGATAATATTATCTGGGTTTAACGCGCCAAAACCACGATATGATTATGAGGCGTGCCGCAGTGGAGGGCTCCGCAAATTTTGACCAGCTGGTGTTCTTTAACGTGCACTGACATCGCACAGTACACGGGCATCTACCACCACGCCTCCATCGAAATACGACCGCCGCGGCCGGGGTCGAACCCGCGACCTTCGGGTCAGCAGCCGAGGACCGTCCGCTACACCACCGCGGCGGACTCTTACTTTCTCTAGTATTAGCAAAAAGGTTGCTCGTGGTGGTGTTGCACACGTCACCGGTCCCAGGAAAATTAATAGTCGAAACAGTGCTACACTCCAAGAAAAAAAAAAAGGTCAAAAGGGGGTCACTGCAACTGACTCTCTTCGGTAATTCATTTGACCCCTTTTGGAAGGTAGAATCAGAAAATGATATTTAACTTTTCTGCAAGAATCATTTGTCACTCTTGCAGCGCGTTTCGATCGGCTAGCGGGTCGAAGACGCCGCCGTATGCATCATATACATCGCGTGGTCGCGTGGCTGCCTGCCGTTCGGCGCGGTTCACGCAGTTCGCGTACGCTGCCTGGCGCGGCGCCGGGCCTCGCCGTCGCGTCGGCACTGGCTATGCACGAATGAAAGCACTTCTTTTCTGAGAAATCGCTTCAAAATTTGGTTTCAGAATAAGCACGACATTGCGCCAGCATATTCCGACACCCAAGCACATCCTCCGGCAGTCAGGGGCACGCCGTGAGCGGTTACTGACCGCATATTTTACAAACGTAACCCATCCTTAAATACTCCGCAAACACATTCGAGTACGAGCACCCGAACGACACGCAGCACGCGCGCACGCCGTCTACGTCGAGATCAGACATGTCATATGCTAGAATTGGCGCACATAACTCCCACAATCACGTAAACTCACTTGATTCTGTTATAGCGTCATCGCAGATGTTGGCGAACCACGAAAACAGCAAACAGAAACCAAGGAAGAAAGTGCACGGTGGCGACCGCAACAACGCGCGCCGTCGAAAGTCTCTCGCTTTTTCACCTCACCGGCGAGGCGTGTCCAACTTAAGTGACCAACGCGTACGTGCTGGAAGCATCCTACTATATCTGCACCTCAAACTAGCATCTTTAAGCCAAGAAAAACCATAATATATAGTGCGTCTAAGCGTTCTGTAGACGGGCTTTTTTTTTCACGTTCCCACGCGCGGAAGCACGCTGCACACTCAAGGTTGATAGAAATATTGTTATGAAATAGACTAAAGCGCATCTCCAAACGACATCTTGCACCTTCAGCAGTGCAGACACAATGTGCGATCAGCAAAAAATGACCCTTGATAATTGTTTGCATTGCTCATTTTATGGGAGCTTGTACAGCAACCCGCATAACGGCATCCCCAACAGCCCCGCGGACGCAGGCTGCTGTTGGAAATGGCTGGCAGATAACTTCCGCAGAGCTGCTGCAGACGCCCAGCTAAAGCTGTATAATTAGTACCTACGACAGCAGTACACTCACCGTTAACGGGCGCACGTCGTTCGGGTCCGCCGCTCCATGAATCCGCCCTCCTAGCGTGACTTCGAGCACGGAGCCTGGCGTCAACGCCACCGAAGAAGCGCATTTTTGATCGAACACAAAACTGCACGACAGACAACTGACGCAACCCGCGCAACCAACGCAACGCACAACCCATTCCAAGAGACCGAGCAGACTGAGAGAGAAGGCCGAGGTGCGGCGCCAGCCCGGCTGGCTCCGTCGGCGAGGGAGGCGAGCCACCGCGCCAGAGCGGCGCCGAACGGCAAACGCGCGATACGTATGGTGCATACGACGGCGCCTTCATCGCGGAAGCCAATCGAAACGCGCTTTAGGAGAGTCCCGTGACTCCAGCCCAAATGCTCTCTTTCTCTCACCTACCTTTCAAAAGAGATCAAATGGACACTCGAAGAGAGTCACGCGGCCGTGACCCTCTTTTGACTCTTCTTTTTCTTAGAGTGTACTTACTCACACTAATAATACACTCATGAGTGCTCACTCACGTTCAAACTCACGACTACTCACACTCATGAGCACTCACTCACGTTCATACTCACGCCTACTCACCCACATGAGTGCTCACTGACGTTCACACTCACGTCCACTCACATTCATGAGCACTCACTCACGTTCATACTCATTCCTACTCACACTCATGAGTACTCACTCACGTCCACTGACTTTCTCTTGCCTGGAGACAGCTGCAGACTAATACATACCCAAATCTCAGTCTACTTAACAAAATCTATCCGACTACATACGACAACAAATGCCCGCTATGCGGGGAACATGCAACACTTTATCATGTTACATGGGCCTGCCAACACTCAAAGGATGTGCCAATAAACAACACACCAACACCGGAGCAGTGGGAGGCTGCGCTGTCCTGCTCGAAGCCTGAAGAACAGCTCAAGCTGATCGACAGAGCGCGCAAGATGGCAAAGGCCACAGGGGCCCTGGACTGAGGGCTCCACCTTCGCCGGGAGAATTTCTTTGCACCAATAAAGTTTTTCATTCATTCACGTCCACTCACACTCATGAGCACTCACTCACGTTCATATCACATCTACTCACACTCATGAGTACTCACTCACGTCCACTCACACTCATGAGCACTCACTCACGTTCATACTCACATCTACTCACACTCATGAGTACTCACTCACGTTCACACTCACGCCTACTCACCCTCCTGAGTGCTCACTCACGTTCACACTCACGTCCACTCACACTCATGAGCACTCACTCACGTTCATACTCACATCTACTCACACTCATGAGTACTCATTCACGTTCACACTCACGCTTACTCGCCCTCATGAGTGCTCACTCACGTTCACACTCACGTCCACTCACGCTCATGAGCCCTCACTCACGTTCATACTCACATCTGCTCGCACTCATGAGTACTCACTCACGTTCACACTCACGCCTACTCACCCTCATGAGTGCTCACTCACGTTCACACTCACGTCCATTCACACTCATGAGCACTCACGTTCATACTCACGACTCCTCACACTCATGAGCGCTCACTCACGTTCACACTCACGACTACTCGCACTCATGAATGCTCACTCACGTTCACACTCACGTCCACTCACACTCATGAGCGCTCACTCACGTTCACACTCACGTCCACTCACACTCATGAGTGCTCACTCACGTTCACACTCACAACATTCAAATGAGTGTGAGTGAGTGTGAGTGAGTGCACTCATGAGTGAGTGTGCCGAGCTATGGTGGACATACACGCCGACCTCGCCGACGAGGCCGGGACACCTCAATGGCTGCGCGTCGTCACCGACCTGCAGTTCCTCCGTAGGTCGACTGTGACCGTTTGCGGGCTGGCTGTTCTCACCTGCTTCGTCGCCGTCCTTCTAACTGCGGCAAATCAGCTTCGGACGCACGAATGGGTCGACGAACATGTGTCGGACAACTGGACCAAGCCGGTGCGGTTACTGGTAGAAGACCGTTGGTTGATGTCCTACCGTGGGCCTACCGACGTCGGTAAAAACCAAAGTACAAGATCCCTGGTTGCGACGTCATCGAAAGGCGCCGTTGCATCATTTTTGGGCGCAAACGAAACGCCGATGCGAGCGCAAATTGCATAGTGGCTGCTTCCCTACTTCACAAAAATTATGATTTATAGCCTAGTAGGTTCTTCGCAAGTGCACTTGTATTTGTTGCCAAGGGAGCCCATAAGGGCCCGATGATCCATTTCCTCAGGGTCTCAATAAAGCTCTTTCCCTCTCTCTCTCTCTTTCTCACGTTAACTTATGTTATATAGCGTGGTGGGAGAGTGAAATAACGACCGGGCGTCACACAATGTGAATTACGTAACTAGTGGGTCGTTTAACGCTTCCAACCCATTACAAAGGACTCAGCCATAATTATTCATCGTCATCAGCAAAGTGCAGATAATGCCTTACAAATGGTACCTCGCTTCTGCGCAGAATGACGAATAATGGCGTAGTGGGTGCTTCCCAACTTCACAAAAATTATTATTTGTGGCGTAGTGGGTACTTTGCTGCTAGTGTACTTGCCCCAAGAGAGTTTATAACGGGCTCTAGAAATGCCGCTCTTCCAGCTTTCGCTGTGACTGTGCTGCGCTTTGCGCGCAGGCCTGGGTTTTTTTTTCATGCCACTGAGAGCGGAATTACTTCTCACAAAAGGCAATAGCCCAGTCCGCCTAAAACGGCTTAGAGTTCTTTTCCCCCCGTTACGGAACAAAAGGCATAGTCGGAATAAGCAATCGATATCTTCGAAACGGCAGGTTTTTTTTTTAATCTGTACTCATCGCAGCCGAACTTAGAGCGGCATTATAAATTTATCGGTATCAATAAAACCTGTTACTCCGTCTTTCTTTTCTGCCACGAAAGGTGCCTAAGATAATGTTGATAGTGCCATCTCGGTAACGTCGTTTTTATATCGGCTAATTGAATTTAAAGTAGGTCGGACAGTTAACAAAGCGATTTATTTCTTCTTAGTTATCACAATGCTTTTCACATATATACGCTAATAGAATTAAATTTGATAAATAAAGCCACACTTCCTCTACTATTTACTCCTCCACTTGCGCGTCTTCTCCATCTTCAACCTCCTCATCCTTCAGCGTAATTATCACAGTGGTCGCCCCAGTGTCACGCGCGTCGTCGCTAGTGACATTGCTCGAGCGCATCGTCGCATCCGAAGAGTCGTCGTATCGGAACACCCTCGCATATGACGTCCACGCCGTAGTCTGCACCATGGTCTGCTGCTGCTGTAGCCGAAGATACTGCTGCTGCCGCAGGGCGCCGACTACGAAAGCGGCCAACACCAGAGTGAACGTGAACGCGGCGACGAGCAGCACGACCACGCCGAGATTACTCGGACAGCTAGGATTCCAGTCCGCTGCCGTCGTCGTCGTCGTCATGGAAGGTGTAGCCGGTGGTGTAATCACGGCGTGCGGTTGCACTTCGCGCCTCCTCGCGTCCAGGACGTCCCAGGGACCTCGTCCTCGCGGGTATGCAGGCTCCGATTGCTTGCGCACGGGAGGTAGCGCACGCTCCACGTTTGCCAAAGTATCGCTGCGACAGTACCTCGTCGGTTGTCCATTCAACGGTCTCTGGGGTGGAGTGTAGTCCAAGGCCGTGTAGTACTGGCTGTCTGCAGACCATCTCTTAGCATTGTCCGCAGCGGTAGCGCCTGCACTGCAAACGGGTTTGAGCCTTTTAGGGAGTTTCGGGCTCGACGCATAACGTGCATCCAAAAGGTACTACGCAAAACCCCCTTCAAAACGAGGTTCAAAAGGAGGTTTTATTTACATCCTTTAAGGGAGTGATTAGACTGAACTAAGGAGGTAAATTTGTGTTTTTATTGAACTCATTTTGAGGGCTTGAACGGAGCGCATTGGAAGTTTTTCTGGTTCTTTTGAGAGCTTTTAAAGCCTCCTTTTGGAGGTAAAGTTGTTGTTTTTATGTAAGCCATTTTGGGGGCTTGAACAGAGCGCATTGAGAGTTTTTCTGCTTCTTTTGAGAGCTGTTATAAAGCCTCCTTTTATACGAGGCCCTAGAGCGGTCGCGAAATGAAAAAAAATATAGGCAGTATATTACGTTCACCGGCCAACTTCCGCTACTATTCATCACTAGGACATAATAGAAAATGGACATCAAAGTATTTATGCACAGTCATGACATTTGCATACAAGTACGCACAACACAGGAATCGAACTCGCGACCACACGCACTCAAAGCAAGCACTACAACCGTTACACCACAGCGCTACCACTTGCAAGCTTGCTTTTTTTCGTGGGCTTATATATGTACCAATGTATGTACAAAGCGGCTGGTAACCCGTCGGCACAACTTCGAACTTTTGTTCTTGTACCATCGGCGTGTGTTTGCTCTTGCGGAAGGTCAATACATAATTTGTGGGGCGTCATGCAGGCCGAGCCGATCGACGTAAACACCCTCGGCTCCGAATTCTCCGGTTCACCGTGTCGTGCCGCTAGAAAAATTATAAACGTGCGCCCTCTTCGCTCGCGCTAAATTAGTGAATACCAGCGTGACAAAGGTATCTTCAGATGAGCGAACGTATGTGCATTCCATGAGCGTATGCTGTGGAGCAATTTTCGTTATTTCTGCAGCCGCGAACTGCGCGCGTCCAGATGCGGCAGCGTGTTATGAACGGTTCGAAGACCGCCTGCGTTATCATATGAAAGTTACACGCGCAGAGGCCCGACTTAGAAGAACATTGTAACGCGCCTACATTAAGTGCATTAAATGCGCGCGTACTGCAGCGAGCTGCACGCAGGGGCAGCAGCGAGCTCTGAGCAGCTGAACAAAAATCTGTTTCCGCAATTAGCGCTTATTCGCAATGCACCCTTTAGCGCGGACCGCCTGCGTTCGCATATGAAAATTACACACGCAGAAAATTCCAGAGTTACAAGGACATTGTAACGCGCCTACATTAAGTGCGTTGAATGCGCGCGTACAGCCGCGAGCAGCGCCTTCTGAGCAGCGGAACGCTTATCTATTTCCGCATTTAGCGCTTATTCGCAATGCACGCTTTAGCACGGCATTCAATGATTCTCTATAACGCATATTCAGTATTTATTTGCTTTCATACTGGGATACTACCTACATTTCTTACTAATTAGGTTTTATTGGTAAGCATCACGCCACCGCGTTAAAGCGAATGCCTAACGCGTGCCCCAAGGTCAAGGACAACCTCCCCAGTTTACCAGTGACAGATCTTCCACAAAACAAAAAAGTTAATGTACTTGCACTTCTCTCTTGTGAACGTCCATGTGTACTTGGCCCTCCCCTCAGACAGATGATGCAGTACCCATTAAAAAAAAGCATTACCCTCTTCCTCAATGGACCAGCTGTTCTTGAAAAAATATGGTTCTGTTGAATTACTTCACCACAGCAGCAGAGAGGTTGGCTTGTTTACAATTCAGAATTTCACAATTGTAACACAGAAACACGAGGACTGTAGCAAATATGCAGAAAACTGGAAAAACTATCATATGTGCACTCCCTCGTCCACCTGCACACTACGTTAAACTTTATTTATACAACAGCAACCTTCAATTATGCTAGTATTGATAAAAGATCACCCAATCTACGTTAGAACACAGTGATGACTTTCTGTCTTTCTGTTGCCTATCTTCTACAATGTGTCATAATCTGTGAATCATCTGTTCAATGTGTTTGGTAATAAAACACAAGCAGTTACATTGAGCAGGCAGTGTTTCAGCAATTTGTTTTGCAAGCACAAATTCATTTCTTCAATTTGAATGCACGACAAGTAGTCATACTTCAATTGATACAAGAACCAGTGGTTGCAACATTTTATTGGAATCAAAACAGCAGCAGTTCTCGTGTCAATGTAAGGATATAGGTATATATTTCCATCGTCGTGCACAGAACCTACTCCCAAAACTGAACACGTGGAACAACATATACAGTACAGCCTAAGCACTATACATAATTCACAGCAGTAAAGCAATACGAAAGTAGGGTGTAAAATCTCATCATGATGCGCACTAACGTGTGCACTTCACCGTGCCAGTATGTAAGTATAATCCAAAAAAATAAGCTACCCAAGGAACTTGGTGTCAGCCTACACACGAAGGCAACTAATTAGTACAATAAGGCTAGCATCACTTTTGGGAAATATGAAACCGTGTAGACAGGCAGTTGTACAGTTTTTTATTGCATTAGTTTGCCCTATGGCATCAAAACATGTCGCACATGATTTTGGAGTTCAGTTTCCTACAAAAAAAGCCCAAAATAGACCTGTGGTGTTGACTGTAGGCCCACTTACCAAGGTGCATAAAAGCATTCAGCAATGCCCACAAAATTACAAGGTTGCCTTCATATGTTGCTGTACATATTTACTCACAGATACCTGGAAGCCATCGTAAATTTCTGGAAGTGTGCTTGGGAACTTGTCGGCATAATCACATGACTGCAATGTACCAATACTTCTAATATGCATAACAAGTACAGCCATGCTTCAATGTTTTTAAGCCAGCTAGTGCCATCTGTAACTCAAAAGTTCATCCTTAATTCCTCACTTGATGGCTTACGCATAATTACCACATTGAAAATAATTCAAGCACCATGGCTGCAACGTCAACTTGCAATTAGGCAATCACAGGCACTAAATAAAAAAATTCCTGTAAATAGTGACTGGTCGCTTTGCACATTAGATCCTAGGACTTGATATGCCATGAGGATGAATAAAAATTGACCACACATATATAGAGACTGTGAAACAGTCAGGAGTTCATTTCATAGGTAAGGAAAACGTGAAAACGAAATCAGAACACATAGCAACAAAGGGGACGGAACGACACACTACTAACAACTGAAGTTGAACATGTGCGGCTTTTTTAGTCATGTGTGTTTATATCTTTCTGTGGTTTTGATTACACTTCAGTTACTAGTAGCGCACTGTCCTGTCTGCCCCCTTCATTCCTCCGTGGATGTGTGATTGTTTAGTCTTGTAATTTTTTCGTACTGTGTGTTTACATCTTTCTGTGGTTTCGATTAAACTTCAGTTGCTAGTAGCGCGTCATCCTGTCCCCTTCATTTCTCTGTGCTGTGATTTTTTTGCACCCTCTTTAACTATGAATATACACCAACTCGCCCAACTGCCCCTGTTAAGACTTATGTTTGCTGAATAACACTGGGCCCACTCAGCGTCTTCTTAAACAATGCGAAATTTTCAAATGCACACGATATCAGAAAGGTTGCACGCAGTATTGCGCATAACACTCTGCATCAATACCAGTGTTGGCCTAAATGTGGTAAGATGTACGAGCTGTTCGACATAGTGTAAAGTGAGGCACATCAGGGTGTTCCCACAATCATGGGTGTCGGCAGGGGTTTGCACAAAGGGTACCTGCCGCCATCAAGACACACCAGCACTTGACCCCACCCAAGCTACACCAATGCTCTCCTGCTCACCAGGCCGACACGTTACACCGCCTTGCACCCCCAAGACAAAATCCTGCCGACACTCATGCCCACAATACACTTGAACACAGACTGGTAGGCAAGCAACACTTGCTGCTTTGCCAGAAGTGTATTCCTGAAAATTACACAAAAAAGATGTCCACTAAGATTTCTGTATACATAAAAATGAATGTCTTACCGAAGATTCGCACTTGACTATCCTTATTGCAGACATTTAGTCAAAACACGAAATAAATACAAAATTGAGATGCTGCTAAGTATTTCCTTGTGAGCGTTTCACTTCGTGTGCACAGGGCGAGAAACAAACGGATGTAAAAAAAATGCAAAACACCACCAGAAGTGTACTCTTGCCATGTTTACCATTATGTGGGTAGTTTTTGATGTCAGTAAAGTTATCATTATAAGCACACTTCAAAAGGGTTGTGAATGTTAGCAAGGTCTTGATTAACCGCACCTACTCTGTTGTTAGATACGAACTGCGCACCATTGCAGCATTCAGCTTTTCGGCGGATATGTGCGGCATTCCCACGGAGGCATGGGAGTGTGAGTCATCCCCAGAGCGACGCCTTGCCGTCAGAGCCGAAGTGGTTCGTGTTCCACGTACATCGACCCTGGGACGATGGCCTCGCCGTGATGCAACATGATGCACGGATGCATTGCATCTCTAGACGCGCGCTCTTACCCGCAAGGAGTGCAGTCCCCCGGCAACACGGCTCTGGGTCCCCCATTGGCAGAAAGTGACGCCACCTGTTTGGGAATGCTGATTGGACGGACTTGACATCATCTCGCCCCTGTTCTTGATTGGCTGGAAGTGACGTATGAGAAAGCTTTATAAGAAGCACAACCATCGAAAGCCGGGTCGTGTTCTCCTGGCCGTGGTCCGCAGCGTACGATATGCTGCCGGCCGAAACTATGTTTATCTGCAATCTAGTCACCCTATTTTATTAATGTTCCTATTGTAAATAAATCTAAGTTCTTCATCGCACTTCCGCGTCAATCAAGGCCAACTCCCGCACCTCAGCACCGGGATGCAATACTGTTTAGGAGTGAAGATTGGGCAACTTGGCACTGAACCATGGCAAAAATAAACAGCGCACTTCTAGTGAGGATAAACTAAGGCCTGGGCACAATAACGGCGCTTTCACCTTGTCAAATTGTGTCAACAGTCATGATACTATGTATTGACCTTGAAAACTATGGCAACATAAAGCAAAACAGCAAATTAATGAGAGGGAATAAACAAGATGATTCGACAATCTGGTTCAACAGACTCAACAGCTGACTTATATCAATGCGATTAAACTAGCCTTGCACATCTCCTAATGGCTAAGAATATGCACATGTAACCTTGGCAAATTCCACTGTTGATACGTGACCAATGAAGTTGCATTCCTTCCGTGCCGTTGAATGGCCGTTCCTTCTTTTCTGTTTTCACTGTTTTCTGATTTTCATTGTTTTCACTAGCGTAAATGTTCACCCTTTTTGATTTTGTCACTTTGAAGATGGCATAGGTGTTTTGCCTTTGAATGTGCACGTTTCTTCTGCTTTGTCTTTCCTGTTTCTTTTTGTATGCGTATATGTTTTGCCTTTGAACGTGCACACGTTTCTGCTGCTCTGTCTCTATTTTTGCTCGACTGGGCCTTGTGCACTTCTCAAGCGACCATTGTTGCTTTTCACTTGAGGCCCATTTCCTGTATTTTGCTGGAATAAACATTTATCCATTCATTCAATACCATAAAACGAATGTGCTTCACAATACACACTGCACTTAGCAGATGTCTGTCACATGATATGGCCGTCATTGTATAGCTTTAACATGATTTATTCGTTCTAGCTAAATGAATCCAAGCTAATGTTAATGTACCTTGATATGCTATTTCACTGTTCCTTGATGCATATGTATGAAGGTACAGTGCTTATGTACCTTAATATGCTATTTCAGGAGACGGGCAGAGTGCGCAATGCAAAATTGTTGCCGAAAAGTCTTTTCACTTCCTGACAATCTGTGCTTCGGTGGGTTCTCACAGTTGCATGGCGGGAGAAAGATGTCCAGGGTAGTTGGCTGCATCCAAGGTAGGTGCTGCAAAATGAGAGCGCACGGTCTTGTCACATGTCAATGTGCACAAATTGACACGATGACGAAGGATTAAAACAAACAAATGAAGTTGGAGAAAAGAATAAATCGAAAACAAAGTTGTCCTTTATGCACATTCCATCATGTGACAATGTGATAACCGTGGCCTTTTGCTCTAATGTATATTCCCTGAAAGCATCATGCCTCATTCACGCTTTATCGCAGGCAAGAAAATTATATCGTGCAAACAACTTTATCAGGGCGCACTCCTGGGTCGATTGACTGGTCGTATGAAGCATGAGTGATATTCACAGAAGTTCCAAAACATGCATCACACATCATTGCTATCTGAGATTAACGACTTAAATGCGAAGCATTTGTTAAACACTTCTACGACTTTGAACGGATCTATCTACCTATCTATCTAGCCGCCTACGACTCATAGCTCGTGTGAATGTTTCGTTAATGGGATGTATGCCAAAATTCGTGTGGCAAGACACGACTGCATGAAGAACATGAATGATGGGTCTTAACTTGAAAATCATGATATGCATTTCATTAACGACATGATTTACACGTCACTCTCTTGGTTCTCTTGCGACTGTTTCGTTAACTTGATATTTACCAAAATAGGTATGGCGTCACAAGAGTGTATGACGCACATAAACGACAGTTTCTAACGTGCAAATCATGACACGCTTGTCATGTATGGCGTTATTTTGACATGGTCTCGGGGGCGCTAGTGACTGTTTCGCCTGCTTCATATACACCAAAATTGGTATTGTGCAGTGTGACTGTACGTCCAACAAAATGACAGCTGGCAACATGAAAATAATGACATGCATGTCATGTACACACTCCACGCTCATGGTGCGCTCGCGGCCGGTTCGCTAGCTTGACATACACCTAACGTGATTGTGCGTCGAACATAAACGACATATAGTAACATGAAAGTAACGACATGTATGTCATTTACGGCATGGAGCCTGGTGCTCTCGCGTCCGGTTCTCTAACTTGATATCATACCAAGGTTGGTATAGCGTGACGTGACTGTATGACGTACATAAATGACAGCTGGTAACATGGAAACAATGAATGACATGCGTGTAATGTACAGCATGGGTTACATGCCACGCTCATGGTGCGCTGGCGGGCATTTCGCAATCTTGACATGCCGATTTTCTTTTCTTTTTTTTCTTGCTTTTCATTGCACTTTTCAAGCGACTCAATGTGCAGAAGGTCATCTACAGGTTGTAAGGAGTGGGGTTCGGCGGGTCTCGTTACGGTAGCTGGCTCTCAGGGAAGAGACGCGTTCTTTCAAGAAGGAACGTGTTTATTTACATGATGAAGTCAGGAGGTGAAAAGAAGAGAAATAACAGCAAAAGTCTTCGGCTTTTATAGCCCCGAGACTGTCACTGCATAAGCACTGGCAAACCGGTGTCAACGTCTCCCGCCAATCCGGTGACCTGTCGTCCTGGCGTCCGGCCTCCCGAAAGGAGGCAAAGAGTCACACAATACACTCGCCACGCCCCGAAGACTCGTAGGTGAGAAGGTCGGCGAGGAGTTTCAGTCCAAAGGGGAAAGGGCCGATGACCTCCGTTTCCACTGCCAGTAATACTTGGAAGAAGTGTTGAATGATGGCTGCCTGGGGTGAAGGCCCCACCTGGGTTGATGGGAGCGTCTTCAACGGCGCAGTCCCACGCTGACCAAAACGCACGACAAAGCGGGTGTGTCGAATTCCGGAAAACACGCAGACCGCTCCCTCTGGCGCAGGTTAATTTTCCCTGCTGCGGTAGGGTAGAAGGCAGGTGTGGCTGGGTGAGAAACTCTCCCGCGGTGCTTTCTCACGCAGAGAACAACAAGCCAAAAAGGGGGTCTCCGAATTCCGACGTCCCTTTTCTGGGAAATCCGTCGACAGCGACATGTCCGCCCGCCCGGCAAAAGCTCCTACAGGAAGAATCGGCATTCCTGCCTCCGTCTAAGCGCCGATACGGGGGGAGAAGACAGCATTCCGGTAGACAGCTGTACGCTCAATGGCGTCGGCCTCGATGAATTTTTAGGCCAAACGTAACAGCTCCTCCGCCGCCCGGAAAATCTCGGCTGGCCAGCGCTCACAACCGCTGGGCACGAAGAGAATGGTTGGTGACGAGGCCGACGTCCTGTCTTGGAACCGCAACTGCGAACTCGCAACAAACTCCCAAACCACCTCACAATGATCGACAGCAGCAAAGTGAACTATACAACACAATGCCATGCCGTGATCAAGCGCCTTGGACTCGCTAAAAAACTCTCCAGGCTTCTCAAGACATAAATAAATGAAAAACCCGCTACTCTAAAATATTGACGGAATTTCGTGCCGCCAAAGCTACAGCATTCATGGAAGAAGGCATGCCAAAGAGAAATAAAAAAAAAGAAAGAACAGTTTTGGTCCCATAAGATAACAACAAAAGATACAATATAACGTGGCCCTTGATTCATCAACAACACTTTTCAGATTAGTCTGCTCAGACCATCCGCATTGCCGTGCAATTTCCCTTTTTTATAACGAACCTCGAAGTTGTACTGCTGGAGGGTGAGGCTCCATCGGAGTAAGCGACCATTTTTGTGTGACATTTGATTGAGCCATGTCAGAGGACAGTGATCTGTCTCAAAGATGAACCTCGCTCCGTACAAATAACATGACAACTTCTGGGCTGCCCAAACCAAACAGGCACATTCCTTTTCGGAAGCACTATAGGCTTCCTCCCGGACCGTTAGTTTGCGGCTGGCATAGAGAATGGGATGTTCCTCATGATCATCACCAACTTGGGTAAGCACAACGCCCATGCCTCTGTCGCTTGCGTCGCATTGAACTATAAACTCTTTACTATAGTCCGGTGCGCGTAGCACAGGTCGTGAAACTAACAATGCTTTTAAACCCTGAAAGGCGGCTTCTTTACCCCCATCCCAATGCAAGTTAGTGGGCTCCCCTTTTCTCAGTGCGTCTGTAAGCGGACTTGCCAGTTGCGAAAAATTGGGAATGTAACGCTGGTAGTAGCCGACAAGTCCCAAGAAGGACCGAATGTCGGTCTTTGTGCGTGGCTGTGAAAAACCGGCAATCGCAGCTGTTTTCAGTTCGGCCGGCTGTCTCGTTCCCTGCCCAACAACATGGCCTAGGTAGGTCACTTGAGAGCAGCCAAAACTACATTTTTCCGCTTTCATTGTCAAACCCGCCCCTCTCAACCTCGAAAATACTTCCCTCAGATGCTTTAGGTGATCTTCCCAGCTGTCTGAAAATATCGCGACATCGTCAAGGTACGGGAGTGCGAACTCCTGTAGGTCTTTCAGTACGATGTCCATCAACTTGGAGAAACTGAAAGGCGCATTCTTTAGCCCGAAGCTTAGAACCAAAGGTCTAAAAGTGCCTACAGGTGAAATGAATGCGGCATAGCGGCTGGCACTTTCTGAAAGAGGAACCTGCCAGTATCCTCTCACGAGATCTAGCGTTGAAATGTATTTAGCAGCGCTGACCCTTTCGATTCGCTCCTCAATATTTGGGATCGGGTACAACTGATCCCTAGTGATGGCATTCAACCTCCTGTAGTCTACACATGGACGAGGGTCCTTGTTTGGGGCCTCCACAAGTATTAGTGGTGATGTGTAGTCACTCTCAGCAGGCTCGATCACCCCCAGCTCCAGCATGCGCCGTATCCTCGGCCTCCATAATCTCCTTCTGTCGTGGGGACACGCGGTAAGGTTTGGATCTTACCGGTTCGGCTGATGTGAGTTCTATTTCGTGGGTTATCAGTTCGGTTCTACCCGGCCGATGACTGAACCTATCGAGATACTGCCTCAGTAGCTCCTTTAGTTCCTGTACCTGTTCAGGCTTAAGCGCTTCCGCGCCTACCGAGAAAGCTACAACCTCTTCAAGGCTAATTTCTGAGTCGGAAGTTTTGGTGAATCCGTCGAACTCGGATTGAATTTCTTCGGGCTCCTTTAGGGCGAGATTCACAACCCCATGTCGTTCTACGTAAGGCTTCATCAGGTTACAGTGGTAGATTCTAACTTCCTTCCTTCGACCTGGCACTTTCAACGCGTAGTTAGTGTCAGAAAGCCTATGCAACACTTCGACTGGCCCGTCCCAATGTACTTCTAGTTTGTTCTTTCGCGATGGTCTGAGAATCATTACTTGATCCCCAATGCTAAATGTTCGAAGTCTGGCATTCCTGTCGTAATAAAGCTTGGCATTCCTTTGAGCCTTGTCCATGTTCTTTTCGACAAGCCCTTGTGTCGTACTTAGTCGTTCTAGCAGATTTAGCACGTATTCTACCACTGTTTGACTATCCCCTCTTTCTTCCCACATTTCTCTCAACATTCTAAGTGGGGAACGCAGCGTTCTGCCATACACTAACTCTGCCGGTGAGAACCCCGTGGCCTCATGTGGGACCGTACGCAAAGCGAACAAAGTAGCTGGAAGACAGCTTTCCCAGTCTTCCTTATGCTCATAACAAAGAGCGCGCAACACTCGCTTCAAGACTGAATGCCATCTCTCGACGCTGTTTGATTGAGGATGGTAGACAGAACTGTGTATCAACCTTATCCCAAACTTCTGTAAAAAAGTTGTAGTTAACGAGCTCGTGAAAACCGACCCTTGATCAGCCTGTATTTCTGCCGGAAAGCCGACGCGTGTGAAAACTGACAGAAGCGCGTCTACTATTTCTGTCGAAGTGGGCTCCTTCAGAGGGATTGCCTCTGGAAACTTCGTGGCTGGGCACAGCATGGTGAACAAATACCTATAACCCGACTTAGTTGCTGGTAGGGGACCCACTATGTCTATCACCAGACGTCGAAATGGTTCTGATTTATAGGTACCAATTTTAGCGGAGCTTTCCACTTTTCCCCAGGCTTACCCGTGCGTTGGCACGTGTCACAGGATCTTACAAATTCCTCCACATCTTTGAAGCACCCAGGCCAATAGTATTCCATTAGCAATCTCTCTTTGGATTTCTTTATTCCTAGGTGGCCGGACCACCCGTTTCCATGGCAGAGGTTCAAAAGATCCTCCCGGTATTCTCTAGGAACGACCAATTGATCTAGAATCCGGCCTCTTTTATCCCTGTAGTGCCGATACAACAAACCTCCTTTCTTATGCAACGTCACGTTGCCCCTAGCGATCCCTTCTTTAGCGTTAAACTGTAATCTAGTTAAGCTAGGATCGTTCTCTTGCTGGGCTGCCAGCGACTCTCTGTTTACTCGTACAAGCCGATCAAAGTTTTTCGAGGCCGGCGACAGTACTGACCCCATTTTGCTTGTGCGAGTGTCAGCTAGTTCTCCCTGATCTAGTTCCGTTGATAAAGCCTCATTTTGCTGATCAGTTGACTCTCCCTCTAGGTCATGATCTAACTCCGTCAATAAAGCCTCATTTGCTTATCAGCTGGCTCTATCTGCGCGCCTGTAGGGTTACCTAACTCCGTCTCTGTTGACGCTGCGATTGGTTCTTCTGGTGCCACAGAGGCGAGCTCTCGCGCCTTGGACCGAGTCAGCGCTTGAACAGTTCCTTCTCCAAGTTTCTGACCCCGCTCGCGCAGTATCCTGTCTGACCGATTTGAAAATATATACGGGTACTGCAACGACAGAGATGTCGAGACCGCTGCCTCAGTCACAATTTCTCCAAACGGCCCAGTGATCGTTACTTTAGCCATAGGAAGGCAGACGCTGTTTTCCTCTACAACCTGTTTGATCCACGCCACTTCTCCCGTAAAGTCATCTACAGTAATGTACGATGGGTGGACAATGTCCATGGTGGCGCCGCTGTCCCTGAGCACTTTGCAAGGTTTGCCGTTAACCTCCAGGTCATGGAGATACGGGCGTAACAGCTCTATGTTCTCGTCACTTTCGTCCGCGTAGGAAAAAACCACCTTAGGACTTCTGCAGTTTGCCGCGATATGTCCGGTCTTCTGACAGTTATAACAGCGAATGGGTCTGAAAGCCTCGAACTCTTTTCTTTGGGAATGTCCACCACTCGCGCTTTCACCCTTGTTCTCTGGCGTACTTGTTTCTCCCCTCGGATTGTCTAGCTTTTTCGCCTGTGAGCCCTTTCTGAACGAAAACTCTTTCCGCGATCCCTTTCGCCCGTCCGGTCCTCCACCCTCGATGCTCAGTTTTCTACGCATTGCGTAATCTTCGGCTAACTCGGCCGCCCTTTCCACAGTGTTTACGTTATCTCTGTCTTGCACCCATAGCCTCACGTTCTGTGGAATGCTCCTGTAAAATTGCTCTAGACAGATGGTCTCGATGACCCTGTCTCTACTCTCGTAGGATTCCGCACTTTTCAACCACTCTATTAGGTTTCTCTTCATGCCGTAGGCAAAGTCCGGATATCCCTCACTATCCTTCTTTTCTGCGTTTCGAAACCTTTGACGAAATGCCTCGGCTGAAAGGCGGTACTTCTTTAATAAGGCAGCCTTAACCTTCGCGTAATCATCTGCCTCTTGCGCGCTGAGTCTGGTAATTACTTCAGCCGCTTCATACGGTAACAGCGAAAGCAACCGCTGCGACCATGTACTTGGAGCAAAGTTCATCCTCTCGCAAGTCCGTTCAAAACTCCCGAGGAATATTCCTATATCTTTCCCGACTTGAAAAGGGTTTAGATATTTGTCCATGCGGTATGAATCTATCTCGCTCACTCTCTCAGGAGCCCCTCCACTCGTTTGAGCCAAACGTCTGCTTTCATTCTCAAGTTCGATTCTCCGCAACTCTCTTTCCTTCTCCCGTTCCTCTCTTTCCTTCTCCTGTTTCTCTCTTTCTCTTTCCTTCTCCCGTTCCTCTCTTTCCCTTTCCTCTCTTTTTCTTTCTTGCTCCTCAAACCTTTTGAAAGCGTTTAACGCGGTTTCAATCTCCCCCTTACTGGCTCTTTCCATAATCAGCTTCACAATTTGAGACCTGCCCATTCCTTCCTCAACCTCAATGCTTAGATCCTCACATACAAACAAAAGTTCGTCTTTTAGCATTGTCTTTAACTCCATGACTGCTGTTTTGCTTTGGTCCTGCTCGCTAATAGTTAGGTGATCCCTATAACTCACTCAATACTCATAAAGAGGTGATCTACCTAACCCACACAAAAAACAATCTAGCTTCTGCACTACTTAAGTGTACACACAAAATGAAGCCTGGAAAGTCATAGCAAAGACCAAGCACTCACCACAAGGCAGCACCATGTCGCAAGGTCCATCCCACCGCTGCCAACCAGTTGTAAGGAGTGGGGTTCGGCGGGTCCGTTACGGTAGCTGGCTCTCAGGGAAGAGACGCGTTCTTTCAAGAAGGAACGTGTTTATTTACATGATGAAGTCAGGAGGTGAAAGAAGAGAAATAACAGCAAAAGTCTTCGGCTTTTATAGCCCCGAGACTGTCACTGCATAAGCACTGGCAAACCGGTGTCAACGTCTCCCGCCAATCCGGTGACCTGTCGTCCTGGCGTCCGGCCTCCCGAAAGGAGGCAAAGAGTCACACAATACACTCGCCACGCCCCGAAGACTCGTAGGTGAGAAGGTCGGCGAGGAGTTTCAGTCCAAAGGGGAAAGGGCCGATGACCTCCGTTTCCACTGCCAGTAATACTTGGAAGAAGTGTTGAATGATGGCTGCCTGGGGTGAAGGCCCCACCTGGGTTGATGGGAGCGTCTTCAACGGCGCAGTCCCACGCTGACCAAAAACGCACGACAAAGCGGGTGTGTCGAATTCCGGAAAACACGCAGACCGCTCCCTCTGGCGCAGGTTAATTTTCCCTGCTGCGGTAGGGTAGAAGGCAGGTGTGGCTGGGTGAGAAACTCTCCCGCGGTGCTTTCTCACGCAGAGAACAACAAGCCAAAAAGGGGGTCTCCGAATTCCGACGTCCCTTTTCTGGGAAATCCGTCGACAGCGACATGTCCGCCCGCCCGGCAAAAGCTCCTACAGGAAGAATCGGCATTCCTGCCTCCGTCTAAGCGCCGATACGGGGGGAGAAGACAGCATTCCGGTAGACAGCTGTACGCTCAATAGCGTCGGCCTCGATGAATTTTTAGGCCAAACGTAACAAGGTGCATAAGCGACGATAAGGGCTCGCAAAGAGAGAGAACATCAGTATTACTTACCATTTTTGTTCCTGACTGTGCCGAGCACGCAGGGCGCCCATCATCTGCTTGGTAATGCACAGCGGCACGCTCGCTTGAGTCGACGGGCCGTCGCGATTATCGCACTCGCAGCGCAGCATGTCGCACTGTCGTCAAACCACGCATATCACATCCAGCGGCTAGAACACAGTGAGGCTGCAGGCACAAAACGCGCACACACGACCGACACTGCTGATCACTTGAGAAGTGGCGTTCACAAGGCCTAGCCGGCGTAGCTACGACGATCGCGCCGCCGCGGGAACGACTCCCTCCTCACGTTTCTTTCTTTTTTTCTGTTTTTTTTTTTCTTCGCGCGCGCATGCGGCGCGAAGCTTTGTCCCATTTCACTTCGGTAGCGCCTCGTCTGGCTTGCTTTTGACCTGGCGGGGGCGGGCCGCAGTAGGCTGCAGAGGCCAAAGGGCTTCCTCGCTTCCTCTCCAGCCGTTCGGAGGGTCTCGTATATCTCTTTCTCTGGGCTATCTGTGCAAGGGATTTTAGTGCGCTGAAGCATGCCGCCTCTTTCTTTTACTTCTTTCCCCCGCACAGCTGCATGCATGCCCGCCAGCACTGAAGGCATTACGGAAAGCTTCGGAAAAAAAAAAGAGAAAACATGCCAGAGGAAATGAGATGGGAGTTTTTTGTTTCTCTAACTCCATTCGACGAATGGCGTCAGATAGTGAATTTACCTCCTTTCTTCCACATAATTTCTTAACGAAGTAAAATTGAGGACGCAGAACGTTATTACACCCGCCTCATTACACTCTAAGGTAGTACTGTCCAGATGAAGGTAGTATTAAGGAGGATTGTAGCCCTTAAAACGCCCAATTCGGCTAGTTTGTGTTTGCAGTGTGGACTGCCCGCGGGACCCCCTATTTCCACCGTTGGTTCGCCCTCCTGGGATCGTGCTGACGGTGATCGGGAAGAATCTGCCCACATTGAGCAGTACTAAACGCTCGATGCGGGACACCGATACGCGTGGTCAAAGAGCGGAAAAGAATTCCGGCAGCCAGCCTTTTCGATTTCTTCTTTCTCGTTCTTTCAGGCATACGTGCTCACGTGCACTTCCTTTCAGTAATCTTATGTACTTGTTGTTCATTGAGCGCTTTATTTGGCAGCTTTTTTTTATAACGACGTAAACCTCTAGTTGTGGTCGATTTTCAATGCTACGAAGTATACGCGAAATGCGGAAGTACGTTTAAGTTGGTAATTTAGGTTAAGTTGGTTGGTTGGTTGGTTGTTGCTCAGTAACCTGGAGCAACCCACCACAGCAAATAGGGCATGAAACGGGCGGTACGTACCTTAGAATTAAAATTGCTCTGTAGTATGAATAGGTGCAGAAATAAATGGTTCAGAAAACAACTCGTCAATGATATAAACAAAGACGAAATAATAAACCTATGTGATGGAAAAAGGAACTGAAATTAGAAAATAATATTCGTTTCTTTTTGTCTCACGTAGTACATTACATACGGCATCACAAACGCTCAGGTAAGTCAGGACTGTTGACCTGCCTTCTCTCCTGTGTCCATGTTCGCACGGCTACCGTCTTTTGTGATGAATGCCCGCCATGCAGCTTAGCTCTCTGTAATCTACGGAAAATTGAGGAATAGTTTAGCAACAGAAGTAGTGAATGTGCCGAAAGTTGAGTGGACAAACTGGAACTAACGCGTGTATTGAATAAGCAGCGTTGAGCTACGTTGAAGTGAAGAAGGGATGACATTTCGCAAAGTGTAACGTTGGGCGAGTTGGTGCATAGATTAATGTAGTATTTGTGACGCAACTGAGAACGAGGAAGAAAAACAGAGAAAACAGGAATAGAATAGAATATAATAGAATAGATGTTTATTTCATGAGCAATACAGATCATGAGGAGTGAGAGAAAAAGCTGCTTTTAGGCAGCTTGACAAAGCTCTCACCCCGTGTATCTCGGACTTCGGTCAGCATTTGGCCACAGACACTATTAATACATCAATGGAATATATACAAGTCATTAAAATAACAATTTTGCACACTATTATCATCGAGAAAAGTAGTACAAAAAGAAAAGAATACAGTGAATAAATAGTACGTGATGCTGCATACATCTTTATACAGTAACAAATTGTGAAACTTTTTAGTTTATTTCAGAATAAAAGAAAGAAAGAACAGTCCTGTCTTCTCCCGTTTTTCTTCCAAGTTCTCAGTTGGGCCACAAAAATATTTCGCTAAGAAATGACATTCAGTAAAGAAAAAAAAATTCGCCAGATCCCACGCACTGTGGGAGTCGATGTTATGTGAAGCATGTGGCGGGAAGGTGACTGTGGCGTAATTTTTTTACTGAGCGACACGTTACAAAATGACGCTAAAGATTTGTATAAATTTTATACGCACACATATATGCTGAAGAGCCGCATGTGTGTTATATAACCAGTTGTTTACAGTTGGGTAACGCTGGCAACGGCAACGTGGGTATTATACCAACACTAGAAGCGGTAAGCTGACATGTAGTGTTTATACGTGTCCCGAAAACACACGCACGTTTCACGAACCAGTGTGCATGTGTGGAAGAAGTTCTTGACAGTTCTTGAACAAGGGCATCATCACCGTGATCAGAGAGCACCAGCAACTGGTCACGACTTGTTATAGGATCCGGTCGCGATAGTGGTGACGAGGGGTCCAGGTGAAGTGAAGTATGTGGAAGTAGAGCTGTTGGAATTCGTGGATGCCTCGGTCATTTCGTCGACAAATTGTCTGCTGACAGAGCCGGTGACATGTTGGAAGCTGAAGCCACCCTTCGCGTTGGTGAGTTATATAGACCCTCGAGGCTGGTAGGCCTGGATAGTGCTACGTAGACCAGCGTCAGTGGATGGTGCTTATCGTATTCGTAGACTACTTGGGCGTACGTGGCCTACGTAGCCCAGTCTACGAAGTGGCTGTCAATAAATCTGGCATCATCCGTCAGCATGAGGCCATCGCCCAGCCTCGTAAGAAATGAAGAGGGCACTGCGTCGTTCAGGCAGACGAAGTGCACTTTACGGTGCGGTGATGGGGATATCATATGTAACTTTCGTTAATGTATTCCTCTGGGGTCGAGCAATGCTTCAATATAGCTTTCTGAATCATAGGAATACAAGCGTGATGTTTATTAGACTGCTATAAAAGCGGAGCCAACACTGGAACCACAGACGTTAATCCAATATGACGCCTGTATCGTAGAGTACATATCGTAGTAGTATCATGTAGTGTTTATTGCTTTCTTGTAAATATAGATAGCAAGCACCACAACCACAATTGACGTTGCACCGATATTATGCCTGCGTACGCTGTTTTTCCAAACCAGTTTATAGACCTGGCGTGGCTCAGTGGTAGAATACCTGATTGCCACGCAGAATGCTTGGGTTCGATTCCTGCTGGGATCCTAATTTTCATTCTTTCTATTCGTCGAGTCAACGCTGCCAATGTTTTCCTTAACGCTCTAGCATTTCAGTTACCAATGTCTGTTCTCGCCGTTCCTGGGTAGATATAAACTGTCAATCACCTGTGGCGCATACCCGTACACCGCGGTCCTTGGTAAACGGGTATGTGCCACGCGTGTCTAGTGGAAAGGGTTCGACGACGTACGCGACAGGATTTTCAAGTTATTCATATCATGACCCGACAATCATATTCGTCAAATCCTCTTACCCTCCCATGCGAATTTTGGTCTACACCAAGTTAAGGAGGCGATCATGAGAGCACCCAGACGTGGGCGGCTAGATAGATAGATAGATAGATACGTAGATAGAAACGCTCAAAGTGCCAAAGGTTCGCTAAGAAATGCTTCGCATTAAAAAAAAAAAGCTTCGTTTGTAAGCGGTTACCATGCATACGCGAGATTATCTGAAGTTCTTTTTGCTCACTGTAACCTGCTGGTGCATTCAAAGTTAGGCATGTGCCAAAGGTGAAACCTAAAACTATAGACTTCACGCCGCTGGACGAGAACAGCTTCGTATTCAAGGAGGAAGACGAAGAGCAAGAAGATGGCGCCGACACAACAGATTTTATGGTTTCCCATCCCCTTTTCCCGAATACAAAATCTTATTTATTTCGTTATTTCCTTTTCTCGTATCACGAGAATCACCTTATTTTACTTGAAAAATGCCACCTTTCCCTTTCCCTGATTTTCTTTTTTAACCCAATGTTCCAATTGACTGATACCGCCGGCTTCTTGGCCAATCCCCCGGTGTGGGTGTGAGCCAAATGCAAGGAACAAGCAAGCAAGCAAGCAAGCAGCAGCAATTATTCGTGGTTCCGATGAGTGCGTTACATCCGGCACCGCCAGAGAAACAGCCGCGCAGCCAGCCGTTGTCGCACCACACCGTGGGCAAGCAGAAGACGGTGACGAAACGGCAGCGCCGTACGTGGACCCTGACCGAGGCCGACGGGGAACCCTCGTCGGTGACACCTTTCGTCGTCATCTACGTGGTCACGCTGCTCATCACTACATTCCCGCTCTTGCTCCTGCTGACCGTTACGAACTCAAGAACGCTGTCCAACGAGTCCAGCGAGTTGAGACCGGCTGCTGTCGTAGAGTGGACGCATGGTCCCTACGCCGCTGCTGCAGACGCCTCGACGACCGCGTCGAGCTCACGTACGTTCGATGTCCCGCGCAAGGAGGCCCTATTCCCGCATTTAACGACAATTGGCGAAGAACCCCTGGTGGAAGTGGACACTGAAGACTACGACGTCGCTCTGCGCACGGATGACATGTAGTGGATCACTACACCTATAAGAGACTGGATAGGCGATTACGAATGACTGTTCTTGTGGACAGTGTAGACTCAAATCATATTCCGGTATTTGTGTCACATATACTTGCTGTGTCACATATACTTGCTTCTTCGAATGAACAAAACAAACGAAGGGACTGTAGCGTGAATATTGCTTGATGTTTTCGTTTTGTTTTTAGTTGCCCAGAAGATTAACCGCTTACACGTGTGGCAGCAGCGTTATCGGGCCGGATTGTCCAGAATAGATCAGAAAGAGCTTCCGTCTCAAATTTTAAGGTACTCGTTACTTGCTGCGCTGTCGTAAGATCAGACACAGTAGCGTTCCAGCGCGGCCATGGACCAGGTTGCTTGCTCTCGGAGAAACTATTCGACGTACTTTTATTGCGATAGCAATTATATGGACAGTCTCGGCTGGAAAATGTCCGTCCCCGTCACCGTCATTCACCGTATATGTATAAGTATGTATATTTATAGAAAGGCCACAAAGAAAAATAATTAAGAAATTCTTTCCGACGCGCGGAATCGAACGGGCGACCTCTCGCTTTGCAGCCCGCCGCGTTAGACGTTAGGCCACGACAGCACCGTCTCTCAGCCTGCTAACGACGAGCTATTTATATACACCAATTAATTCAGCATGCTTTCTTAGTGGCCACATAGATGGCGCGACGTGCGCGTGTATTGCGCGCTTTAAAGATCGTCGCCCCGCCCCTGCGAACGCCGTTGCTGTTCGCTCTACAGGGCTACAGTGTACTATAAGGGGGCAGTGGAACGAACGAAGCGGCCGCGCCGCATCTCGGGTGATGCTCCGACGGGCGACAGTAGCGGCGGCGCTGTAGTCACTTTGTACTGAAGCTGTGGAGAGCGTCTGCATTTGGCGCGCGCTCGTCGCAGCCTACGAAAGCGTGTAAATGCGCGTTTTGAGCGCGTTTAATGCATTACTGAGCTTCAATCGGTGTCTCAACGCCTGCTACGCGCCATGGTGCATGAGTGAATATGCTGGCGTGCCAAAATTGCGCCGAGATATTCCCTGTTCTTGGAGCCTGCTGACCCCCAATGAAGGCGACAATGGGATTTTGCGCACATGCATCTAGGTGCTCACTGATTGCTGTGCGGTTTGCAAGCAGCACTTCGAGCCGCCACTGACTACGAAGAACTAACGAACCAGCGACGAAAAAAAGCCTACAATTCTTCTGCCGGCAGTCTCACGATATATCCAGAGCATTGATCTCTGTATGAGCTCCAATGCGCTCGACTGTTTCATGAGTAACCTGAGTACAAATGACTCTATCGCAACATTTATGTTAGTGACGGCTGAGTTCTGCCAGTTTTGCGCTGCTTCTTTAATGCCGAAAGGCTATCTTCTATAAACAGCATGCTTCCGCGGTTACGATTCATCGGTTATGCGACCTCTGAGGGCTTAAAATACCAGGAAGGCGAGCCAGGAAGCCGAGCCGAAGGCGCGTGTTCGCCTTCGAGGCACAAACTTCATGCATCAGGGCTTATCTCAAGCATAATAACATGCGCAGATGGAAATGCAGCCCATCGGTTATTCTGCCTAAATTCATTACAGCCAGTTCTCATTTTCAATGGACAGCTTATATTGCACTTTTCCTGATCTTCTATTGATGCCATTATAAAAACTTCTTTTTGACAACGTTTTGTATTATAATTTGATTGCTTTATCTGTAAAGCGAGATTATGTTATATATATATATATATATATATATATATATATATATATATATATATATATATATATATTTACACGCACAAATACGTACAGTAAGGTATCCCCTCCCCACCCGGCGCCTAGCAATTAATAAAATATCCGTGCAAGGAACCTGAGGACGACCGTTATTTGTACCGGTCGAGTTAACTTTGAGTTTCAATACCTTTGAGCCCTCGTAACGTCGAAGTCATATTTACAGCGCATTTGTAAAGATACGCGCCGTATACGCAGCTTCGCCAACGCGCGGTTAATGTTCGGTGTGCTTTCGGCACAATATCAGCACACAGCTTTCTGAGCACAGTTAAATTCCATTAGAGCAGCTCAGTTACTCTGAATAAACTAGACGTCGAATCACCACCAAAAAAAGCATTAAGGGAGAAGAAATCAGAATAAGACACGCCCTTTTTGTTTCCTCTGTCTCCTTCTTCTGGCCGTCGTTCGGCGTCTAGTTAATTGAGAGTAATTGTTCTAAATAGCCCAGCAATGAGTTCGGCTCAATTACGCTGAGATCGTGAATATTCACGGTCGGTGTCAGCCTGTTTTCATTTTCATATTTTGCGTACTTTCCAGCAGTCACTTCGGCTACAAGAACTGATTTGCAGTATCTCTCAAAGGCATATATGAAGCAAGCATCCATTAAAAGCTTTGAAGTGTCGTCCTTCAAGGCTTAAGACGACGTTTCCTACGCTTAATAATTATAGACACGCAACGAAAGCCACATCAGTGCTGGTTTGCCGGGTGCCGCCGACGCGTCCAGCAGTTCTAGCGGCCCGTTCTAGCGCGCGGCGCCGCGCGCCTTCAGTACCGAGCGACTGCAGCGCCGCCGCTACGGTCGACGCGGAAGGCATCAGGCGGCGAGGCGCGTTCACGCCACTCGACAGTTCTAGTACACTCTAACAGGGCGTCGTCGCTTTCGTGCGCTTATCTCAAGGAAAGAAGGGGCGGCCGGTGGGGTGCTTCGCTTCGCTCGCTGCAGCGGCCGTGTTTGCGAAAGGAGCGCGCTGTTCAAACAGAAATAAGTAATAACTGTGACAATTAGTTCGCGCTCGTCTTGTTTATATACACCTGTTACATCAGTATGCTTTTTGAGTTACCACGTAGATGGGGCGATGTCCGCGCGTGGCGCGCTTTAAAGATCGTGACCCCGTTCCTGCGAACGTGGTTGCCTTCGTGCGCTTATCTTGAGGAAAGAAGGGGGTGGCTGGCGGGGAACGGGGGGTTGTATGTCTTGTGCTTTCCCCGCGATGTCTGCGCTGAAGTGACAGAGCGTACGAAGGTCGCTTCGACGCTGCAGCGGCCGCGTTTGCGAAAGGGGCGCGCTGTTCAAACGAAAATAAGTAACGACTGGGACAGTTCGTTCGCGCTCGTCCTGTGTGTACCTGTTCATTCGTTTCGTGCGTCCTGCTTTATGTTTCAGCAGTGCGCTTCCAGTGTTGAGCTGTGACACATGATAGTTCGCGCTCGTCCTGTGTGTGTTCTTTTCGTGCGTCCTTTGGGCTCGAGCGACGCGCTGGCAATTTCGAGCTGCTTTCCGTTCTTCGCGTTACATTCCAATTTATTGCTATCGCATTCATTGCTTCGCCGTTGCGGCGAAACTGTGACTTTTTGCAGAGAAGCTGGCAAGACTTTTGCAGCGGTTTCTTCGAACGGCGACGGTTTGCGAAGCGCAGCTTGCTTAACACCGAGAGAGAGAAAACTTTTATTTCATCATCATCATCATCATCATCATAATCATCAGCCTGTCTACGCCCACTGCAGGGCAAAGGCCTCTCCCATGTTCCGCCAATCAACCCGTCCTGTGCTTTCTGCTGCCACGTTATACCTACAAACTTCTTAATCTCATCTACCCACCTAATTTTCTGTCTCCCCCTCACGCGTTTGCCATCTCTTGGAATCCAGTCAGTTACCCTTAATGACCACCGGTTATCCTGCCGACGTGCTACGTGCCCGGCCCGTATCCATTTCTTCTTCTCGATTTCAGCTATGATATCCTTAACCCCCGTTTGTTCCCTGACCCACTCTGCTCTGTTCCTGTCTCTTCAGGTTACACCTATCATTTTTCTTTCCATCGCTCGCTGCGTCGTCCTCAATTTAAGTTGAACCCTCTTTGTAAGTCTCCAGGTTTCTGCTCTGTAGGTAAGTACCGGTAAGATGCAGCTGCTATATACCTTCCTCTTGAGCGATAGTGGTAGACTACCATTCATGATTTGAGAATGCTTGCCGAATGTGCTCCACCCCATTCTTATTCTTCTAGTTCATTCTCCTGGTTGGGCTCCGCAATCACTACCCGTCCTAAGTAGACGTACTCCTTTACAACTTCCAGTGTCTCGCCACCTATCGCAAAGCGCTGTTCTCTGCCAAGATTGTTGCACATTACTTTGGTTTTATGCATATTAATTTTCAGACCTACTCTTCTACTTTCCGTATCCAGTTCAGTAATCATGAGCTGCAATTCGTCTCCCGCGTTACGCATCAATGCAATGTCATCAGCGAATCGCAGGTTACTGAGATACTCTCCATTAGCTCTTATCCCTAATTCTTCCCAATATAGGGCCCTGAAAACCTCCTGTGAACACGCGGTGAATAGCATTGGAGAGATCGTGTCTCCCTGCCGTAGCCCCTCTTTATTGGGATTCTGTCGCTTTCTTTATGGAGGACTATAGTGGCTGTGGATCCACTGTAGATTTCTTCCATTATGTTTACATAGGCTTCGTCGATGCCCTGATTCCGCAGTGCCTGCATGACTGCTGATGTCTCCAGTGAATCGAATGCCTTCTCGTAATCTATGAAGGCTATGTATAGGGGTTGGTTGTATTCCGCGCATTTCTCTATCACCTGACTTTTATTTATGCAGGCCTAGAGGATCGTCCTCGTTGGCTGGTGCCCTTAGTTCAGGGCCCCATTGGCTCGCGCCACACCACGTGCCCGCTGGATCAGCCGACGCTGCTCCTGCGGCTCTGAGCTGGTCAGCGCAGTCTCCCAGGAGGATTGTGAAGGTGAAGGAAAAGGGCGGTAGCCCGGTGGTTGTGGACATTCTCAGGTGCAGTAATACACTGCGGGCTTCGCTCCAGAATAGGGGCAGTATGAGAGATATTGTGTGGGATGGAAGAGATGAAGGATGTAAAGGCAGGGGAATGAATTAGTCTGAAGCTGCCGCCAGGCAACAGCGTCCTCTAGGTTGAGGGATTTGTGTGGTGGTGGGAAGCACATACGGCTTTGCCGGTAATGTTGTAGCGTTTCAGTGTAGTTTAGTGGTTCTGTTGGTGCATCGTCTGGGTTGGACAGCTCTTCCGATGGCGCCCGGTTTGTAAGCTCTCGAGCTACCACATTAGCGCGTTCATTGCCATGGAGAGAGGCGTGTCCAGGTGTCCAGACGATACGCACCCTGTGACAGCAGTCAGCAAGGCATGTACGCTGGAATTCCGAATTAAAATGAAAATATACGATCCTTACTCACAAGAAAGAAAAAAGAAACAGAGACGCTCAATTGGGTGCAAAAGATAGAAACGAAAAAATCGGCAGATTCCTCGTACCGTGGGAGTCGATGTTATGCGAAGCATGTGGCGGGTAGGTGACTGTGGCGTAACTTTTTTTACTGAGCGACACGTTATTAAATGACGCTAAAGATTTGTATAAATTTTATATGCATACATATATATGTTGAAGAGCCGCATATGTGTTATATAACCAGTTGTTTACGGTTGGGTAACGCTGCCAATGGCAACGTGGGTATTACCAACACCAGAAGCGGTAAGCTGATATGTAGTGCTTATACGTGTCCCGATAACGCACGCACTTTCACGAACCCGTGTGGATGTGTGCAAGAAGTTCTCGACAGTTCTGGAACAAGGGCATCATCACCGTGATCAGGGAGCACCAGCAGCTGGTCATTACTTGTTATAGGATCCGGTCGTGATCGTGGTGACGAGGGGTCCATGTGTAGTGAAGTATGTGGTATAGTAGAGCTGTTGGAATCCATGGATGCCTCGGTCATTTCGTCGACAAATTGTCTGTCGACAGAGCCGGAGACATGTCGGAACCCGAAGCCACCCTTCGTGTTGGTGAGGTATAGGCCGCCGAGGCTCGTATATAGGCCTGGATAGTGCTACGTAGACCAACATCAGGGGATGGAGTTTGTCGTATTCGTAGACTACCTGGGCGTATGTGGCCTACGTAGTAGTGATGCAAAACTATCGGTAAATTGACTATCGATAGTATCGATAGTTTCTTTGAAACTATCGATAGTGTAGACAAACTATCGATAGTCGAATCGGTAGTACCATCGGTAATATTACTAGCGATAATATTGCCAGGCGTGTTTATTGCTTTGTTTTGATGTATTCGGGTTTCACCCACAGACTGTTAGCTGCGTTTGACGCAGACCGCGCCGCAATGTTTGAGAAGCTTCGCGATTGTTTGGCATTTTAAGATTACACGCCGGGCACGAATATTCAAGTTTATTCGAGAGCTTACGCGAGCACCAGCGATAACGCTGGAGCGCTTGATGACTGATGTATAAAGACGAAGCGTTCCACCGGTCATCAGATTACTCGACGGCCGGCGACTGTTCTCGCCGCAATCAGTGCGCAGCGTGTATCGCTTGTATTATGAGTTTTGATTTTATGGGCACAAGTACGACAAAAAAAAAATGAGCTTCGTATTGCCCAGTCTTGCTGCAGAATTCTTCACTGTCACAACCACGTGACAAACTATCCATAGTAGTGCGAATAACTATGGTGTTGCTGGCTGGCCAAATTGCCAGAATATTCGCGATAGCCTACTATCAGCTTCGCTTAATTTATAAGGAAACTTTTATGGAGAGAAATTATTTGCGCAGTGAAAATGGCGGCATATATCCACCAATAAATTAATATTTAAAAGCAACCAGTTACAACTTACAATTAACAAACTCAGTTCTTGATTATTTTTTTATATTGAAATCATCAAATGCAATATAAAGCTCAAGCCGCGCAGTTCTACCCCATGTAACGGCTTCCTTTCCGCTACAGCCTGCTCTTCCGGCTCCACTATGTACCACGCGCGCGGCGAACCAAATTTATTAGATGCGAAGCAGCTGTTGCTCGGGGCTGTGTCCGTAGTTCCATTGGCGACCATCCGCTTTGTACCACCTAGCACAGCCACCTGAGCGCGCGCTTGCGCCAAGGAGAAGTATTCCTCCTCTTGTTCTTCGACCGCCTTGACGATGATACGTGCAGAGCGCTTTAGGGGCCCGGGCTGCCGTATGCTGCCCTAGCTTGGCGTAACGCAGACAAAACCATGTGTACTGGCACGCGCTAGCGCGTTCGGGCCTGTGTAAGGGGCTATGTGAGACGCTGTGGCCTCTCCCCCTTACACTCTCTCAGCAATCACGTGATGGCGTCGGGGAACGAGATTCTGCAGACGCGTGATGAACCCGCGTGGCGTGCTCCAACAAGAGTTCGGGACGAGTAACAGCAACAGCAACAACAGTGATTTCACAGTATGCTCCACTTGCAAGGACGCGTTAACATCGGGCAAGGTGCTTGTGATGAACGGAACTTTAAGTCGACCCATGCGCTGCTTTGCATCCCCACATGGGTCCCTTTAGTGGGAGGTGATGTAATTTTTTTCTGTAATGAGTTCGCGCTGTTGATTTTAAACTAGCGATAGTACTTACTATCGATAGCACTATCGATAGTATCTTTTACCATCGATAGTTCGATAGTGACTCAACTATCGATACTATCGATAGTACCATCGATAGTTCTGCATCACTACTACGTAGCCTAGTCTACAAAGCTGCTGTCAATTAATCTGGCATCATCCTCGGTCAGCATGAGGCCATCGCCCAGCCTCGTAAGAAATGAAGAGGACACTGCGTCGTTCTGGTGGACGAAGTGCACTTTACGGTGCGGTGATGTGGATATCATATGCAACTTTCCTTAATGTATTCCTCCGGGGTAGAGCAATGCTTCACTATAGCTTGCTGAATCAAAGGAATACAAATGTAATGTTTATTAGACTACTATAAAAGCGGAGCCAACACTGGAACAACAGACGTTCATCTGATATGACGCCTGTATCGTAGGAGTATCATGTAGTGTTTATTGCTTTCTTGTAAAATTAGATAGCCAGCACCACAGCCACAATTGACGTTGCACCGATAGTACGCCTGCGTAGGCTGTTTTTCCAAACCAATTTATAGACCTGGCGGGGTTCAGTGGTAGAATACCTGATTGCCACGCAGAATGCTTGGGTTCGATTCCGGCTGGGATACTAATTTCCGTTCTTTCCATTCGTTGAGTCAACGCTGCCGATGTTGGTTTTTCTTAACGCTCTAGGATTTAAGTTACCAATGTGTGTTCTCGCCGTTTCTGGGTAGATACAAACTGTCAATCACCTGTGGCGCATACCCGTACACCGCGGCCCGTGGTAAACGGGTATGTGCCACACGTGTCTAGTGGAAAGGGTTTGACGACGTGCGCGACAAGATTTTAACGTTATTCATGTCATGACCCGGCAGTCATATTCATCAAATCCTCTTACCCTCCCATGCCAATTTTGCTCTACACCAAGTTAAGAAGGCGATCATGAGAGCACCCAGACGTAGGCGGCTAGATAGATAGATAGATAGATAGATAGATAGATAGATAGATAGATAGATAGATAGATAGATACGTAGACAGAAACGCTCAAAGTGCCAGAGCTTCGCTAAGAAATGCTTCGCATTTAATAATTCTGGCTGATGAGAAGCGCGTTTCACTGTGATAGTAATTATATGGACACTTTCGGCGGGTTTTTGCCGTAGCTGTGGCCGTCATGTTTAGTATAGAGTCCAAATATATAGCATCGTCCCGCGCATCGTATGTTCAACCCTGCAGTAAAAGCGCGTGAGCGCTGTCGACGAATGCGGCTGAAGCAGAGATGAAATCAGGTGGCCATCTCCGTCGCGCGGAGGACGCATGCGATATCACCCCGTGTGAGAGGCCACGCTTCGATTGCTCCTCAAGTAGAGAGGAAACGACCCGCCCGTCTTGAAGGAGCACGAAGGAACACCGGGGAAGGGTGGAGGCTGTGTCGCTCGAGCAGCAACCATGAACATTGATCACAAGGGCGCGGTCGCGATGGCTGACGCGCGCGCTATCTCGGGAGACATCAGCAAACAGCTCGTATGCCCTTCTACGTGCTTTGATACGGCCGCTCGCTGTGCTTTTAACGCTTCGCGTTGAGAAGACAGACTGCACGCACACCACTTCTCTCCCTGGAGCGGCCGTATTCCCTTACACCACGGTCTTTTAGAGTTACGCGAGATCGAATCCAAAAGAATTAGCTGCCAGCCTTATTTCGTATAAAGTTATCATTTGTTGCTATCGAGGCGAACTGTGATTTCTTCACAGCACTGGCGTTTCTTGAGAATCTCCTTTGCGCAAGTCATCACGTTGAGACGCCTGGCGCCTCTCCCCAACGCAGAAAGAGTGTATTCAAGGAGCCGTTCGGTTGAATGCAAGCGCAGATAAGTACATTAAGAAGCACTTTATGTACGGCTTGTTTGGTGCGCCGTCTGCATACCAATGGTTGTTCTAAAGCTCACACTGAATGTTGGCGTATTGGTGCAAACTAAGTCAGTCTGTGACCTACTGCAGAAGAACCGACATTTGGGCGAGTTGGATTGCGTTAAACATGATGAGTGGTTTTCAGCGCAAACGACGAATACACAGAGAAGAAGGAACAAAGAAGGAACAGAGAAGAAGGAAAATGGTTAATTGGCTTGTTTGCAATGTATACTGACACATGACACGTGCTCAGTTTATTTGCAAACGTGATTTGCATTGTTTGGCTTTACAGTAGAGCAAGTGCGCCTGAAGGCGAAGATCTCTTTTGGAAAGAACATTGAAAAGCACATGACAATCGGTTTCTCTATAAAACGACGCAATTTGTTATCAAAATTTGAAACGCGGATCCTCAATTACTTTAGCGTGTCAAGTGACTCATGTCAAAGGAAGTGTACGTGCCAGTTATTGTGCACGGTAATATGGTGACTCGACGCAAAAATTTCCTTGCGTGGAATTCACTTGGAATCTGAAACATATTAAACAAGTAGCTGAGATTTGGAGTGCCTACGAGATTTGGAGTGCCTCTAAAGAGTCACAGTTTGCCGCAAGGGCGAAGCAACGAATGCGATAGCAAGAATGCGCTGCCTATAGTATTTGCATGGTCAGCATGTTTGAACGAATGGTGATGTTTTAATATTGTTTAAGCTTAAATGTGTTAAAGCTAAAATGACGACATAGCGTATTTTTATGCTGACAAAAGTAGTATTCAAGAAGACTAAGCAGTTTTGCCACGCGTCTGGAACGGTCGTGAATATGGAGAAAACTAAGATTTGGTTAATGGGGAACAAAACCCTCTATATCTGCTGGTAATAGTTGGAACAGTGCACCGCTCGGGCACCTTGTGCCTTTGCATCGAATACGGAACACTGGGCCGCACTGCTCGTCAGCACTCACGCTTGTCAAGCGCGCCTCGCATGCATGGATGGGGTGAGGATAACTTTCTGTGTTCGCATGTGCGCAGGTATGCAATGTCTTCCTTGTCGCAAAGGTTATTTACGTGTATCAGGTACTAAACAGGTACTGCTCGTGAGGCTGCAAGGTACTGCTCGTGAGACAAAGATCAGGCTGTGCATAGAGTATTCGCAACTTTCATGTGGAGGTATCAATGGGAACCAACGCGAAGGGATAATTTGTTTCTCCCTTCAGTATCTGCTGGGATATTGAATTCGTTTGTACACTAACTTATGCCTCGGTTTGTGGTAGGCGTGTTGCTTATAAATGTACCGTGCTTTTAATCAGCCAAGCCATTTAAAAAATACTGCTTTATTGTTAAATTCGAGGCTCTGACTTACTAATGTTTGAAGTTTGAAAAACAGCACGTAGACGAAAACGTGCTCTATTTTCGGAAAAAGACCTAATTCCATTCCCATTCCATTTCGTGCAAAAGGCGCTTAATTCCATTCCCATTCCATTCTCCAACCGTTGTCCCCATTCCATTCCGGGGTAGCGAAAATGTGGAATGATTCCGGAGTCCTTCCGGAATGGCAACTCCGCAACACTGGTTGGTACTAGCTAATTGGTACTCCATACTCAATTAAGAAAAAAAAACTCTCAGGGTCCTTTATGCATTAGCCTAAGACGACTCGAAAACGAAGACCATCTGCTTCGCTTTTTTTTTTCTTCTCAGTCGATATATTGATCTTCCCTTGCCACTCTCCGAAAGCTTTCTGCCCCGAAAGTGGTCATGCACTGTCTCCAGGATCGGAGGAATTGCAAGCTTTCAGCACCCCACCTGGTTCTGCACTGCCTCCGTGATCGGCCCACAATTTACAAAGCGACAGTGACATGCGATGACGTTATCATGTGACGTCATCAAGCGATAATGATTTTTGCATGACTCGTGCTTACGCCGCCGACGCCGACGGTCAATTTTCGCGTTTAATGAGGCATCTAAAGCTTTCGCCTTAACAATACCATAGTCCCTCATTGAGGGACTATGACAATACTAAGTTCAAAAGATTTCTAGGCAAGAGACCGTAACAAACACGGACCAGCGCTAACTTCCAGTTGATTTTTTTTCAAATGAATAGCTTATTCAGAAACAACACATCACAAATTTCGAACATAGCCCATGTTCAAAATTGTTGGCATTCAGCATTCGCCCTACTTTTGCTGTCTCGTCTGTGTTATTAGCAATGATTTCCCCGATGCATTCATACCAACTATCTACAGTTCAAGTTCTCTTATGTCATCTAGTTTTCAATTTTAGGGTCATTTGTCCCTGTTTAACTGTACACATTTCTTCATTGTCTTCTTCCAAGTCAGGGGCGTAGCCAGAAATTTTTTTCGGGGGGGGGGGGGGGGTTCAACCATACTTTATGTATGTTCGTGCGTGCGTTTTTATGTGTGCGTGCCTATATACGCAAGCAAAATTGAAAAATTTCGGGGAGGGTTTGAACCCCCCCAACCCCCCCCCCCTTGGCTACGCCCCTGTTCCAAGTGGTATAATTGCATAATAGCGCTGTTTTTACATCATTCCAATAAAAATCTCTCTTAGGTTGCATCTTGCAGCTCAATACGCGCCATCATCATCACCATTATAGCCTTCCATTGGGCAGCCCAGACGCGAGTTGCGCGTGCTGCTCGTGTCCAAATCGTTCCACGAAAACTTCCAGAACGTGCCTGCTAGAACCAGCGCTGCCGAAGCTCAGTCTTCTTCACCAGAGCCTGACCAGTGACTGGGGATGCCAACCGACGCTGCTCTCAAACGCTCCAGAACGAGAAAGTTCAAGGCCAAGGCGAGTTGTTCTTTCGGTTCGACAAGCAGCCATCCCACCAACCTGCCATCCCGCATGAAGGCGGACCTACCGGACCTGTTCGCCCGTCTCGAGGTGCAGCGGAATGGTGAGGAAGGTGTTCATCGTAGCGACGATTCTGAAGACCGGACCAAAGGTGCAGCTTCCAATCGCTGCTCCAATGATGAGATTGTGCCGACCGCAGAGAAAGCGGTGAGCGAAATGCGCACATATGAATCGTCCCCACACAGCACCAAGCCTATGGACGGATATGAATGGGAAGACAGGCCAAATAAATCTGCCACAGACGCAAGCCAATTTAACCGCGAGGGTGACCTCATCACGAGTGAAGAAGCAGAGTCTCACGCTCTCACCGGCTCAGATGCGGCGGATATTGCGAGACTGCTGCGAAAAGTTCTGAAGAAGAACGGACAGTCCCTCGAGAAAGAGCTGCTGAGCGCACTGAGCCCATCGCAGGTTCAGCATGTGATCTATGCGTATAGGACCTTGGCTGCCTTTATGGACCATCGCCCGGAATTCGAACAAGCCCAAGATGGTCAGTACATACTTGCGTACTACGAAGACCTAGACGGTGAAGGATCTGACTGCAGCGGGTCATCACATACCCAGGACGAGGCTAGCCTCGGACGCTATTCAAATAGTTCGAGCGATGGCGGCCGCCAGCACGCCGACGACCGCGAACCAGAGCGCGAGCGCTGCAGCTCGTCGAGTAGCAGCTGCTTGGAGTCAGCTATGGAAGAGCAATCTGAAGAAAAACATGTACTCAAGGACGCCTCTTGTCAAGTACCACTATCTCCCCCCTGCTACTCAAAAGGTCTACAAGCGGTGCAAGAAACATCAGATGCCGACGCACAGACAAAGGAGTTGGACACTTCTCGGTTCGTGGAGTTGCAGTCGACACTGCAAAGTCGAGAAGCAGACGTTAGGGAGCTGAAAGAGCGGCTGGAAAATGTCCAACAGAGCCAAGTCAGCGAAGTACAGCAGCTGTGTTTGAAGATCGAATTACTCGCAAAGCCTCAAGCAGCAACGCCGCAGTATGTGGTCAGGATGAGGAACCGCATTGCGACGAGGGAACAGAAGCCGATCGGCAAGAACAGGGCAGATGACGAGGCTCGCCCGCCACAGCCACGGCCACCGCTGCGCCAGAGGAATCTACCACCCCGTCTCAGACCGGAAAACAGGCTGCCGACGCATCTAGTAGAAACAAAACCCCGACCACTGACACAGGGTGACAAGCAGTATTCGAGGTAGGAAACACCTCTGCGTGCGCAAGGGATGCACGAACTGCCCGGCTGCACGAAATCGGCTAATGCATGCACAGACGTCGTATCCATGATGTAGAGCCAGACAAAAACAGCAGCGAAGAGAGGTGCGGATAAACAAATGTATCAAATTATCCGTAAGGCAAGGAAGCAACAGCCGGACCTCACTGAGATTGAGATCCGAGAGACACCATGTCATTTGCGCCTCACGAAAGGTGGATTATTAGGTATGACGACAAAATTAATTCCGACAAAGTTAATGGAGACATCATTCCGTCGCTGTTTATTCCATCCTCTTTTTACCCGCTGAGGCGGCCACCGAGCACGCGCCATCTACTGGCCCCATAGTCGGCAGCGACACCTTATTTAACGTATCCTCCCTTGCGAAAAAAAAATAAACACGGTTATTTATTTCTGTGTAATGTAGTCCCACTTCTTTGGTGTCTTGTTCTTACGCGTGCTTTTTACGCGCGCTTCAGATCCCGACAGGTTGGGACTTCCGTATACTCTCTGCAGCAGGTGGTTTAGGGCTATCCACTCCTGACGTGCCAGCTTGTGATGGATGATTCACAGCTGTGCTATTTGATTGATTGGATGCGGTTGACCAGTTCATGAAAGCAGAGATGCCGAATTTCATTTTGCGGACAGCTGCAGGGTGAACGGCGGCTAACTTAAACGCCTTCCACACTCGCCCATCTTCCTACAGGTACAAGGCCGGTTCACGCTTTTCAATGACCTTCTTGTGCGCTGAGAAATGCGGAGACAGCTTTCTATGAACTTCTAATAATTTGAGCCGTATGTGATCACCAAAAACGAAGTTGGGTTCCTTGACTCCGCATTTTTCAGCGGCGCCATGTAATGGCGCTGTAGTCGGCAGCGATGCCTTGTATAACAACAGTCGCAGAGTAAGCTGGAAGAGCTGCCTTCATAGAGCGAGTACAGTTGCATCACAAATCATCATTTTGCGAAGTAGCGAGGTGCATACTACACGTCTGTAAGGCTGTACGCGCACCGACGTTGAACACTGTGCTGTGGCTGATGATGAAGAATTATGGCGGGCCCTTTGTGATCGGTGGGAAGCTTTAATGTGATGGAGATGTTATGACGAAGAAAAATACGGAAGATCCCACGCGTTGCGGGAATCGGTTTCATGCGAAGCAGTCAGCGAGTACTTCTATGCTGTATTTCATGGCTCTGAGCTAAGCGTTACGAGGTAGATCGACATGTTTTTGTAAGTGTAGTAGCTGTGTGCACATCGTGGGCTTACCAGGCAGGTCGACAACAGTGGCGTTCAAAGGGTAACTTATCGCGCGACGTAACGTCAGCCCTGACGTTAGAGTAGATATGCCTCAGGATTATCGAAACTAATTGCGCTTTGTGGTGTAATCATGTGAATATCATACGTAACTTTCGTTAATGTAAATTAGAGGGGAGGCGGCTTCGGCCAGTTGGTAGGTCATGTGAGTTGGAAGTTAGCGCTCGTCTTCGTGTACCTTTTGTCTTTGTCCTGAGTTCGTGCTATTGCAATTGCCATTTTCGTTAATGTATTCGTCCCGGGTCGAGCAATGCTTCAATATAGCTTGCCGAATCACAGGAATACAAATGTAATGTTTATTACACTGCTATACAAGTGGAGCCAACACAGGAACCACATTCATTAATCTGATATGACACCTATATCGTAGGAATACATATGAGTGTTTATTGCTTTCTTGTAAAATTAGATAGCCAGCACCACAACTAAAATTGACGTTGCACCGACATTACGCCTGTACAGGCTGTTTTTCTAAAGCAACTTAAGACCTGGCGTGGCTCTGTGGTAGAGTACCTGATTGCCAATTAAAATGCTTGGGTTCGATTCGTGCTGGGATCCTATGTTTTATTCTTTCCATTCGTCGGGTCAACGCTGCCGATGTCGGTTTTTATTGACGCTGTCTCGAATTCCCAATGTCTGTTCTAGCCGTTCCTGGGTGGATATAAACTGTCAACCGCCTCTGGCGCATACCCGTACACCGCGGCCCGTGGTAAACGGATATGTGCCACACGTGTCCGGAGGAAAGGGTTTGACGACATACGCGACAAGATTTTCTCGTTATTCATGTCATGACCCGACAGTCATATTCGTGAAATCTTCCTACCCTCCCATGCCGATTTTGGTCTACACCAAGTCAAGGAGGCGATCATGAGAGCACCCAGACGGTGGCTAGGCAGACAGATAGATAGATAGATAGATAGATAGATAGATAGATAGATAGATAGATAGATAGATAGATAGATAGATAGATAGATAGATAGATAGATAGATAGATAGATAGATAGATAGATAGATAGATAGATAGATAGATAGATAGATAGACAGAAGCGCTCAAAGTGCCAAAGGTTCGCTAAGAAATGCTTCGCATTTAAAAAAAAGATGGTGAAGAATTATGGCTGAGCGTTCTTTAAAGGGGCCCTCTAACACTTTTGCTGACCTCACTGTTTTACAGTTTTTACTTTCGGGTTGCGTAGACTGGAGGCTGAAGATATTAGTGCAGCAAGAACGGCAGCGGTAGGGTCACGCAGTCCGAAGTTATTCAGCCTAGAACACTCAAAATACAATAAAATGGAGGCCTACCCTCAACTCGATTTTCGCGGGGTCACCTGACCACGTTTCACTCGCCCTGTGACGTCTGATGGCGCCCCAATGAAATGAACTGAAAGATCCTACGTACGGGAAGCTTGCATACAATGTTGGCCGTTCTTTCCAACGTATTGATGACGCCGTTGCGATAGTAACAAACAATGTGGTGCATTAAAGGCCAACTCCGGCGATTTTTCGACGTCGATGGATCTCAGTGAAATTAGCTGGGTACGTTCCTTTGCACGTTTCCATCATTTATGCCAAATTACAGGCTTTAGAGATGCGCAGATTGTTTGCAAATGAATTTTAAAGATTGTCTGCAAACGCCCTACTGGCTTCCCACAATTATTGGCAACATTGCGTCTGTGACGTCAGTATTGGGAAGGCGGCGGAAGTGACGCAGCCGAGGGCACCGCTAACTTCGGCGCTTCGGCCGCTACAGCGAGCGTCTGCTGTGCACAAGGCGACAGACAGCGTTAGTTTGGCCGGCGCTTCGCTGGTCGTCCCGGCTGTCACAGTTTTCATACTCCGCGCCGGCGTGACCGGCATGCCTTGCACGACTTCCGGTTCGTTCGTAACAACGTCTACGTCATACGTAGACAGTACACTCGGTTGGGTTTCGGTTTCGGTGTTGCGCTTTTTTGCTTATTTAAAATTATTCTCCAATTTGCCGAGTATTTCTGCTATCGGGCCTATAACAGGAGCGTCTCAGGAACATAAAATCACCATTACTTTGACATGGCCAAAAAATCGCCGGAGTTTTAAGAGCGAAGTGCGCGTGCGAAACGAGGCAGATCGTGAACGCCTCTATCATGTTTTCTAGTTTTAGTCGCGTTTCTTGTTGCGACGGCGTCTATATCAACGCTCTTACATTTTTGTCCCTTTAGTTTCTACAAACAACGGCGCCTGGAGCGTCCCGAGCGCGTTTCCCTCCAGCGCCGTGGCGTTCGGCGGATTCTTTGCCGGGCGCGACCTTTAAACGAGACCATTTAAAGCTGAAATGTCTAAGATCGTCTGTCTAGTTGGTGTTCAGTGAAAAACGCATGCTGAAGGAAAACTAAACCCAATAATAACCCCTTTTGTGATGCAACGCCGCTATTACTTCAAACGTTACATTTATCCAATCATAGGCCAGCGCTCATCTTCGTCATTTCCACCCGCAATAGTTCTGGCGAGCGCCACTACGCGTTGATGCTGTCAGCAGCGATGTAGGCGCTTAAAAAAAAAGTGTTGGAGGGCCCCTTTAATGAGCGGAAAGCTTTAAACCTCCCGCTTGTAGCGCAATTCACATTATGTGACGCCTGGTGTGATTATATTCCTGCACCACGTAACAATACATCTGCTAACGCAGTTCGTCGTCCGATATGATACATGTAGAGGGTCGTTTCTAGAAGCAGTTCAAAGCACTGTCGTGCCTTTGTGGTAGAACACTTGACTGCCACTCAGAGTGCCCGGGTGAAGTACCGGCGCGAATCTTGAATTTTATTTCTTTTAACAGGGAAGCTGTTTAAGGCAGCCGTAATTTGTGCGGCCTATCCTGTGTTGCCTATCAGGTATGTGCCACAAGAATTGGGTACATCCCACTATACACCACTGGTCCACTAAAAATGAAGAAGACAACAGTTAGCCCACTAAACGGGTATGTGCCACAAAAAATTTATGCGGCCTATCAGAAAACTATCATCATCATAAACGGGTATGTGCCACAGAAATTGGGTGAACCCACTACTCACTACTGGTCCGCTGCAACAGAAGAGGGCCACAGTTAACGCAACACCAGGGAACGGGAAAGGCAACGGCGGCTGCGAGAAGACCCCGAAGCGATGGAAGGCCTACGCCACGACGACATGACGGTAGCTGTGAACGCTTGGTTTCAGCGTGAGTTTCTGTTTCTGGAGTTTAGACATCAGTGTCGTGACTGTGACTGTCTGAGAGGTGCCATTGCTTGGTTTCAGCGCGAGTTTCTGCCTCTGGAGTTTGGACATGTGTGTCGTGTCTGTGGCTGTCTGTGGTTTAACTCGAACCTCTCTGCGCTGACAATCAGCGTAGAAACAACCTAGCATCACCTAGCTAAAGCCTACCAACAACCTAGAAGCAATGAGGGAAAAACCTAGACGCCTAAAACACCGAAAGAAGGACGAGGAAGCACAGGGAAAGAGCGTCACTCGCAACTGGTTCATTCTCAGAAGAAACGCAGAAAATATATATGCCGTTGCAAGTTGCGAGTGACGCTCTTTCCCTGTGCTTCTTCGTCCTTCTTTCGGTGTTTTAGGCGTATCGTTTTTTCCCTAATTACGATGAACCAACTAGCCCAGCAACAAGTACTTCTAAACCTAGAAGCAACCTAGAAAGAACACTCATCACCTAGCTAAGGCCTTGAAACAACTTAGAAGCCAGCAACCAGATTAGTCTTCAGAACCGTGCGGTTTCGCTGTGTCAATCCTTGCGCGGCTTAGTGGAAGCTTCGCCAATTTTTAACATTAGAAGTCATATTTGTGAACTTAGCATGGAAACATAGGCGTATATACCGGGGGGGGGGGGGGGGGCAAGGGGGGCGCTGGCACCCCCCCACTGAGAAAATTTCGACAGTGGTCATTGTCGGCTGCACACTGGCAAACGAACAATTGAGACGAAATTTTCATTCAATGTAGCAATCACGTAATTATATAATGAAATGTCATAACATATCTGTCCTAGACTTCTGTTGTGAAGATTGCCTTCCGTGTCTCATGACCACGCACTGTAGGCTTTCTGTGCAGCGGGCCACCTATGCGGCGCTTTTGCGCCTTGCGCGGGAGCATTGCAGAGCAGGCTACCGCGGAGCAGGGGCTCTATAACGTTAGATCACTCTGCCATTGTTATTCTGTTGTGGCTGACCTGAAATTTACATCACAGGCGACGCAAGTGCAGGTGGGAAGCAGCAAACGCTTTATGGACCGATCAAACGCTCTTTCTGCTTCAAGAAATTTATATTTTAGGGGCGAAGCTCCTTATAGCATCACCTGGTCTCGGTCGTCGCTCCATGCGGCGTGTCCCCGCCGTCGCATCTCCCGTATCATTCAAAAGATGGCGCTGTCCCATAGAAATGTGTGCAATATGTGTGCAAAAAAAAGAAAAAAAGAAAAAAAAAAGCAGCGGCACCCTGCACGCTAGATGGCGTGCAGTAATCAAAGCGGCGTATCGCTTCGATTACTGCTGGGCGAAACCGCTGAACATTTCAAGGTGTAATCATGATTGCTTCAGGAGCTTCGCCCAAGCTCTTCATCGTTCACCCGTGGATATGCTGTAATTTTTTTCTTCGAACACGAATAGAATCTCTGCTGCCCTAATTTCAGCTGCCTCGAGTCGACGAGTGCGCAGAAGTGTATGAGGGGGGCCGAGTCGGGAGAGCTAAAAATGGTTTCCGCTTTAGTCTCCAATTTACCTGCCTCGCATACAGCTTATATAATGGTAGCCTGCAGCGATCGTGGCGGCTTGAAACAATGCGATAAATAAGGCTGTCGACTCGAGCACAGTGGGAAACACAGATTTCAAGCTTTCCCCGCAACGTGATCGACCTGATCAGGGAGATGGTCAGAGTTCGGAGTTATCTGAGCTAAGAGGACTGCCCACCTGCGAAGGCTCTCACTTGTTCCTAATAACGTTTATTTCTCTCTCTTTCCGCAAAGAGTTCACAGAGAGCTGCAGGTATGTGTACAAGAGACTCAACATCGTTATACTACAACTGGAAATATTCATTATATGCATATTAATCCATCTCGCCAACTGCTATAAGTAGTCGCTGCCAAAGTGATCCGCGGCCAGCCTTCTTGAATGACGCTCAGAAAGAGTCACTGTCCGGCAATTCCAAAAAAAAAAAAAGCTTCAGCTCAAGAATACGCTGTTTAGTGTGCCCACATAACTTTCACGCACCGAGTGTTCGCAGATTTCTGATTTTGCGTAACAAGCAGGCGATTTTATGGTACACCAAAAATATTTTTTTGCCAATAGCAAGGAATCAATATGCAGTATTGGAGATAATTTATTTTCTTACGTTTTACGTAGTCGTCCATAAGTGGTCATTACGCGATCGGTCATTGTCACGGCATTTGCTACATCGCTTTACGAGCAGATGTTGCGGGCATGACCAAGCAAATTTCGACCAATCATAAACAGCTAACGAGCAACGCAGAAGCAAACAAAGCAAAGAGGACTAGTTTAACTTTACAATCACTCACTCACGTAATCGCCGTCTTGGCTACGGCTTATTTACTTGGAGGGGCAGGAGTAAAGGGACACTTGCCCTCTTTCACCACACCGCATCCACCACTGTAAAAAGTAAGAGGGTCACAAACGACACCCAGTATGTATATTCGTAGTCATTCAGAACATTATACTAACCGCTCAGTGTGGTTCTGATAAAAATAAATTCACAGAACTTGGTGTTCCTCCTCAGGAAGACTTAATATTAGCGAACTCTTGCAGTAAAAATTGGCACTCGGCTTATTCTTAACACTTCTCTGAAGCACTTTGCTTTGTCAACCGCATGATTTGTTTAGAAAGTGAAAATTTAAGGTATTAGAAGAGTAACACATTCTTCGGACTCATACTGTTTACAACGCCGAAGTCGGACTGTAGCTTGCAGATGGAATGGTCAGTCGAAAAACAGGTCAAATGTTCAGGGCCCCGCGGAAGCATTTTGGGATTTTTTCTGCTTAATATATGCCTTGATGAGATCGCAAGCAGCGATAACAAGGCCAAATTTATAATTCATGTAGATGATACCAGATTATCTTTTGTTGGAAATTTAAGTACAAACTTAGTAACAAGTGCTAATCAGACCTCAATGCGTATGATTTGTGTTTATGAAAGCCGCTTAAAACTACCATACTGAAACTGTAGTGGGTGTCATTCACCATAAATGATGGCAGCGGCATTCTGAACGCGATGAGCTTGTTTATTTTATGTTCGTGAAAAAAAAAAAGCTCAATATGGTTCAGGCTTTCTTTAGGCTACTTCCTACTGCTCAACATATCACCTATCCCATTTGTGTGAATAAGTTATAAATATGCGTCATCATCGTCACAATCCCCATTAGAGTCTTTGAGTAGGCTTTCCAGGGCGCGTCCATTGTGCCCGATACAGCTTTTATTACTGAGTCTATATAGATTCCTTAAATATTCCTTACTTCAAGATCCCATGACAATGAAATTACCATTTCAAGAATACGGTCATCATTTTTTTGTTTGGGATTATAAATGGTGTCCCTCTCGCAAACTGGAAGTGTCTATTACAAAACTTCGATAAGTATTTTACCACCATTTAATTGTTATTTATACAGGTCTAGTCTAGCGCCATCTCCTCTATGCTATTAGTGTCAAGAGCCTTAAAACATTGATCATTTTTTATTTACCTGTGGTCGTTTGACTAGCCATTGAAAAAAGATTTCGAAATTTTAATCAGGAACTTAAGAATTACTCTGAATTGTCACAATGTTATTTCCCTTGGGGTGTCTTCTCTGGGCTACAGCAACATGAACGTCTGCTTAGCCCTATGCGCATTTCTTGGCGACAGAAGAAGAATTCTTTGTTACTGTTGTTCCGAATTAAAATTTGGTACTTTGGAATTACTCTCACTAGTTAATTGTTGTTCGTATTCATGAATAATTTTGTCTTTATTTTATACAGACTAGTCGTTCTTTAATTTTTTTGTATACCCTACGCGATCGGTTTATTCCTCATGTTTCGTCTGAATTCAATTCGAAAATTTCTTCTTATATTAACCGATGGTTTCGTGGCCAACACCCTGTAGTGGGTAAGAGCCAAGAATCAAGGAACGAGCAAGCAAGCGAGCGAGCGGCACGTAGGCTTTCCAGTGCGCGAGCGGCACGTTCTGCTCGCGGTGAACGTCAGCCATCGGAATTCAGCCACCGCAAGAAACGCTCTTCTGCCTTTCCACCAAAGCATCGCCAGCTCCAGGAGATGTCAACCGGCTGCAGCTCCTATTCGCGCCAGCAAAAGGAAGTTCGTGGTCAGGGCGAAGCCGTCCTCCGACTCGACAAACAGCGGTTTTGGCTACCTGCCGTCTCGTGTGGAGGTGAACCTTCCTGAATTGTTCGCCCATCCTGAGATGCATACAAGATCTGACGATCCTGCAGGTACGACAGAGGAAGCTGCTTCCGCGCTCGGATCTAATGATGAGATTCAGGCGAATCTAGAGAGAACGCTAAGCCGCAAGTTCGAAGCTGAACTGACATCGCACAGCATTCCGACAGTGGAAGAGAGCGAACGGGAAGACAGTGCCAGGCCATTTGTCGAAGATGCAACCATCCTCAATGCAAAGGAGGACGCCACTGTGGTCGAAAAATCGCATCCGAGAGCCCTCACCGAGTCAGACGTAGCAGATATTGAGAATAAGCTGCGAAGAATGCTGCAAGTTCATGGCCCGTCCGACCAGGGCGAGCTGCTGAAAGCATTGAGGCCTTCGCAGGCTCAGGATGTCCTCCAACTATACGGGACCCTTACTGCATTTATAGAGCAGCTCCCGGGATTTATACTACTTCGTAAGGACCTGTACACATTTGTGTATTACGAAGAACCCGACGGTGAAGAATATGACTGCGGCGGATCATCAAATCTCCAGGACGACGCTGACGACGTAGCGCGTTCAACTGCTTCCGGCAATGGTGGCCACCAGTACACGGTATCGGATGACTGCGAACGTCAGCGTGCACGTTCGAGCTCATCAAGCAGCAGTTGCTACGAGTCGGCCGTCGAAGAACATCACGAAGAAGAAAATAACGGAATCAAGATCGCCTCTTGTCAAGTATCATCCTCTCCTCGTTGCCACTCGCGAGGTCTACAAGCTGTGCCACACACATCAGATGCCGAAGCACAGACAGAGGAGTTCGGCCCTTCTCGATTCGTGGAGTTGCGGTCGACACCGCAAGGTGGCGGCGCAGACGTCACGCAGATGAAAGAGCGGCTGGAAAATCTCCGACAGAACCAGGTCGGCGAAGTACAGCAGCTGAGGACCGAACAACTGCTCAGAAGACCTCAAGCAGCAACACCGCAGTACGTGGTCAAGCTGAAGAACCGCACTGAGACAGAAGAGCAGAAGCCGGTCGACAAGAACAGGGCAGGTGACGAGGTCAATACTCCACAGCCACGGCTACCGCTACGCCAGAGGAATCTACCACCCCGCCCCAGACCGGAAAACAAGCTGCTGATGCCTCCAGTTGAACCAAGACCCTGGCCACTGGAATAGGCTGACGAACAGTTCTCAGGGCCGCAAAGTCACCGCCACAGTTTCTCGAAGTACCCGACTCTGAAAAGGCTGCTAATCTATCCACAGACGTCGAATACACGCGGTCGAGTCAGAGAGAAACAGCGAAGAGCAATATGGACAAACAGATATCAAAAATAGTGCGTTTTGTAAAGAAGCAACAGCCAGAGCTTCCTGATCACGAGATACGCATCAAGATAGACCACCTGCGCCACTCTCTGGGTGGTCTATCTGGGATGACGTTTAGCGCCGTCGTGGAGCTGCTGCTTGGAAAACCGAGAGCCGAGCTTGAAGACAAGCACTGAAAGGAAGGGAAGACACCACCTCACGAAAGAACAAAGTAAAGCTCGGCTTGCTGCGGTTAAGAGGGCGCAGCTCCCACGCAGCCCTGATGCGTCTTTTACTAGATGCTTAAGTTCGTTTACTCGTATTTTAATAAAGTGTTCATTTTCACTACTTTTTCATCTGTGTGCGTGTGTTTGGTGTAATATTCTGTGCTTTATATTATGTAACTCCTTTTCTTCGAAATATGCCACCAAGAAATGCGCAGCTCTTTTTAAGTGCATTTTATCCTAGTACCTCCGTAATTATTGCCAGTATTACCCGTGTTTTTACCATTGCGAAAGCTTGTCGATTACTACTTTCCTGCAAAAAAAGAAAACTTGGAGGACGCTTGAGCTTTGCCTTGAAGAGTAGAACGCGATAGCGTAATCGGGCCCCGTGCGCATCGCCTTTTAAATTGCCAGCCTGGCTCCGGTTGTCGGTGCATGCCTCAACCACGCTGCAAGGAAACGGCCGTCTGTGCGCGTATCATTGGCCGTTTCAAACTATCCTAAAATACCTACTGCACGTACAGTTGCGTAGTGCCCACTACACCACAGTTCTTCCTTTTGCTAATCAGCCAAGGGCCCATTACGTGTCCGGAAGGCAACACGCGAACCTACGCAGCTGCTCACAATATTCTTGCTTTTACTGATGACAATGATTAAACATGTCTGAGCACTTTGTAATGGGTGGGCCTTTAAAGGGGCCCTGCAACACTTTTTGAGCAGGGTCAAAAAGCGCTGCCAATCGGTAGTCGAGGCTCCCGAGAACACGCGAGCCAAATATTATAGCGAAGCGAGCGGCCTGGAAAATCACTCCCTCTTCACTCGACAAATGATGTATTAGTCCGCAATATATGACGCGATTGTCGGCAGTTGCACTATTGGCTGATGTTATAATCACGATAACACTCTCATTATTACCTTCGTTGTTAATCTTGAGTTCAATAAGTAGATAATATGTATGTTTATATTGTGTTATGCCGTTAAAACACCGAACAAACATTAATATTAGCACTTCCGGTCTCACCGACAGCTCGTCTGCTCGTAGTTGCGTGGTTGCGTTTTCTACACCATGCGCAGTGCCGAAATCGTGAATATTTCTGTGCTTTTGACCATCGCCGGTTGCCGTTGAGAGTGGCAGCCGTTCGAGTGTTGCCTCATCAGCTCGAAACTGCATCGTCGGCACGTTCTCACGACCGACCGAGGCAGCTGTGCAGCATTTCTCCGATAACAATGCTGGCGCTGGCTAGTTTAGGATACCTGTGTTCGCTGTATGGTGAGGGTCCCGTTCGCTGTCTGTCCAGTACGTCATCGAGCCGTACCTCGGCGTATGCTCCCCGTAGTCTCACGTTCCCGAGAAACCGCGACACAGCAACCAAGCAGACTCGCATTTTCACGGTAGCTGCAGACAGCCGGGGGATGGGTCCGCGCCGGCCCGATGCCCCACGATCCTTTCTTCTAGTCTTTAGTTCTTTGTTGTCAGCCCGCACTCGCTGTGCGCCCTCATTCGAAGAGCAAACAGCATCGAAGTACCGCCACTGGGAGAAGGGTGCACGCAGCTTTGCCGTGTTGAATACGATTCAAGCGCGAGCAGTGCGACGAGGCGGTGTATCGGAGTGTGGGTCGAAACCCATCTCAGCTGTCATTCGTTCCAAACGCGCACGCAGGTTTGCGTCCATGGTTGGCAGACCGATGACAACACTACGGCAGTTCGAGGTGCACACCCAACATTACCAAGCTGACTCGCAGTTTTCAAGCACGCACGATACACGGTGCGATGGGCTCCGCTCGACGACGACCACGCAAGCCGACCGGAAGTGGCGCCACAGACCACGTGGTTGCGCCGAGACGCCAGAGAGAAAAAAATGAAGCAAAAAATGCCGCCGGCGCTGACGTAACTCTTCGGCGCCTCCTCGCACCTCCGTCCTCCCTCCCTTCGCGCCCCGCACAGCTTTCCGCGCGCTCGCGGCGTTGAGTGGAGGGAGAAAGGTGCGGAACGTGATCTTTATAATTTGGTAACATCACTTAGACTTGACGGATTCGAAAAAATTTTGCGGCATATGACTCGTGAAGAGTCATACGTCAATAATGAGACTATTCCAATATAACTAAGAAAGGTGTTGCAGGGCCCCTTTAAAATCCCCACTCGTTGCGCAATTCACATGTTTTGACGCCTGGCGCGATTCTACGCTTCTGCCACGCAATATTACATGCGTTAAGGAGACTCATCCCACTACATGACGTTCATATAGTGTTTTCTTTCGAAGCAGATTCAAGCAGTGGCGCGGCTCTATGGTAGAACACCTGATTGCCACGCAGAAGGCCTGGATTCGATTCAGACTCGAACCGAAGATTTTTATTATTTATTTTATTTGCGCCTTTCCCAATTTTTGGGTCACAGGCAACGCTAATTTTTCGCTCACAACCAACGACGCTGATACCGACGCCGACACCTTAATTTCCGCAAAACGAGCTCTTTAACGCTATCGAGTTAAAACAAACAAACTTGGAGGACACTTGAGCGTCGCTTTCTCAATCGCTACCCTTGATTCGCTTCGCGGAGGACACTCCAACCATGCTGCAAGGAAACGAATGACTATACGCGTAACATTAGCCATTTAAAAGTATCCTACAATGCCTACTCCAAAGTGCCCACTACGCCATAATTCTTCCTTTTGCTAACCTACGCAGCTGCTCACTTTGTTGATGCTTTATTTGCTGCTGATAATCAAATATGTATGAGCGCTGAGTAATGGGTTGGCCTCTAAAGCCCTCACTCGTTGTGCAGTTTAGATGTCTTGACGCCTGGCACGATGCTACGCTTCTGCCACGCAACATTACATGCGATAAGGAGACTCCTAGTATTGCATGACATTCGTATGAGGTTTTCATTCGTGAGCAGTTACAAGCAATGTCGAGGACTGACAATAAAGAAGGACAAAGAAAGAAAATGGCGTGGCTCTGTGGTAGGACACCTGCTTGTCTCGCAGAAGGCCTGGGTTCAATTCCCATTCGAGTCGAAGTTCTTTATTGTTTATTTATTTGCATGTAGCTCGAATTTTCGCTCGCCACAACGCTGATTTTTTGCTCACAACCAACAGCGCCGACATCGTCGCCGACACCGGAAGTTATGCAAAACGATCGAGCTCTTTAACGCTATCGCGTTAAAACATCGCGGTCTACATCGCGCTGACCCTAGCATGATCGAAGAAAAGAAAAGAAAAGAATGTCAGCTTCCTTATGCGGGTTGTAAAACAAGAACTCTTCGCTGGATTTATCAGGAACCCGCCGAAGACGGTCGCTGAATTGCTTCGGAAGCGTCGACAATCGAAAAGACGCTTGAGATGCGGACGCAGTAATAGAAGCGCAGTTTACTGACGCCTAATTTCGCCGAAGGCCAGGCTTTATGGGCCGACGATCAGAGCGGTCGTGTGCGAAGAGCTGCGCAAGATGTTTCCTAGATCGCTACCCGAGGTGCATTCAATAGCCGACAGGAAATGCAGCACTTTGTGGGAGCACCTGAACCAGCGCAGCCTGAACCACAAGCGATGAGGCACGCTGCTGCAGTCCGCCGTACCGCTGCGTCTCCGTGCCTTTATCTGGGCTTTATCCGTGCCCACGTCAAGACGCCGCCCCGCCGCAGTACCGCCGCCGCAACCGACACCATACCGTCCGCCAGTTGGCCAGCGCTACTCGCCAAGGAAAACCGACGTTTGGCGTGCCCCTGACAACCACCCGCTCTGCTACCACTGCAGGGAAGCCGGCCACACCTGGCGCCGCTGCCAGTACCACCACGCGGGACTACGTGGCTTCGCCGTCAACGCATCGCTTCTATAGCGTGGTGAGCGGCCACGCGACATTGCCGACTACATGGCCGACACTGAATGAAGAACACGATGTCTGCCGAGTTAGCCGTCGCGAGGGCGCTCCCTGTTTCCTCAGCGACGACCATACACTGACCGAGCCCGGGGTCGGTCGGTAAGTCTATATCCGGAAAACTAAACACAACCGATGGAGCTTCAGTTGCTGTCCGTCGAAAGATCGAAGGTCCTCCCCTTACAAAAATATGTTTAGATAGTCCATATAAAGTTTGTAGACATCTGTCTATAAAATCAATTGACGTTCTATAGCTGAATTCTTTAGACTGGTCTATGGACTGTCTATGGAATAGTGGCCGCACTCGTTTTTATAGACCAGTCTACAAGAAAGTCTAAGTCTATAGATTGGCTATAGAAGTTCTGTAGATTGATAAAAATTCATGCGTTTAAACCGATGTCTGCAGAATGTCTATAAACAAAAGTCTATAGGCTCATATAAATCTACTTTGGTTTACTTTTGTCTATAAAATATCCACAGACAAATGTCTGTAGATTATCCATAGGCTATTCCTATGACCCAGTATATAGAGTGTCTACGGACTTATTACCTCACAAATATACTGTGGTCTACAGATTGCCTAGAGGCAGTTCCTGTAGATTAGTGATGTGTAAATTTATCCCAATAAATTCTGGAAAAGAAAACGAGGCAAAGCACACAGAAAAGAATGACAAGCACAAGCGCTGACTTACAACAGAGCTTTAATCAGAAAAAGATACAAAAATATAAAAACTTACGACAAAGCATGCGCGAAAAACAAATGCAGACCCATTTTTGCATACAATGTAACGAAGCTACTTCTCCGTCAATAGAACTTTTACTATACAGACAATTTATGGTTCATCAAACAATGAAAATATGGAGTGGCAGGACCAATATTTGCCCCAGTTTTTCTCACACAGATACAGCAACAAGGAGAGCATGCACTCGCTTAACAAGTTTAATTGAACTGAAGCTCACATCCACCAACGATAATTTACATATACGTGCTGTGCTACTTCGAATGAAATAAGTTTGTAGTTGTATGTGTGTACTCAATGTTATTACCAGTTCAAAACGTGTTTCAGACAAATGAATTGCCTTACAGTGAGCCTCGTGTACAAACCTAATGAACGAGCGAATGGAAATTTTTTCGAGGGCCTCGTTTCTTTGTTAGACACAACCAAATTAATCGAACAGACAATTAAGCCAGGGAAAGCATAGCGGACATTAATTGTCGTCTTTAAAGGGGCACTGAAGAGCAAAACGATTTTTCTCATATTAGTAAATTACTCTTTCACGATACCAAAACCACCACGCTTGCTGCGAGAAGATGCTTAGTAAGCACGAAAATACGCAAAAACAAAATGTGGGTGGCGACGCCACCTTGAAGTTTCCACACCATTCGCCGTGACGTTACATGTTTTGACGGCGCCTACTAGGGACTGCGTAGTTCCTAATCGGTAAAAAAACGTGGCTGATCCCTCCGTCATAGGAATCGGTATAACACGAAAGTGAAACGTGTCTTCACAGAAGTAGTGCTTATGATATATGAGAGCATGTGCAATGTCTATTCGTGTTTGGCAGCTATAGCACCGTTTGACGTGGATGCACCCATGTTGACAGCATGTCTTTATCGCGACGACTAACGCCCATGATCATGAGTAAAGCGTTGTGGTAGCTGACGGTGTGGGCATATATTTGGACACAGCGAATCGTGAATCCCGCGTAAGGATGATATCAACAAGCTCATAATCAACACTGGTACCCGGTATGCACTTCTTCAAAGCGTCGTCAATTAAGGAGAGAAACGGCACGGTGTGTGCTTTCTAGTAATGGGTAGCCGACGCCTGTGCTCATGCATACATAACACACACTGCACTTCAGCAACGCGGGAGGTAGAGGTTCGTAGCCTGAGCCGCAAACGCGTGCGTCCCGCTGGCCTCTGTCTCGCAGGCGCTGCTCTCGCTCCACCAAGGCACGACATTCGCTCGTCGAAATCGCGTCCTTTCTGCAACGCATATTGCAGCAGTTTTGTTAGTCGGTGCTCTCGCAATTGAAGCAGTCGGCGGCAGAGAAATCCCGTTCGTGCATGTGGAAGCTGCACTACTCCGATGAGCCGACGCACGCTAACACGAATCCAAAGGCAAAGAACGTAACTGCGTCAAGGGTGCCTCGGCGACGCCAGCGCGGCCAGTCTACCTCTCTGGTATCGAGACGCTTTAACCATGACCTCCGATATCACGTGCAATCTCGGAGTAAGCGCTAGTAAGCGTCGATCGTGAAGCATTACTTCTTTTCACCTCTCACAGACGGCGGCACCGCCCCGCTCCGCCCGCCGCGAAAGTGAAGGTGTGAAAGATATAAGGCGCGTTCGCGCCGTGCCTAGCATCTCCCGAGTTGGCTTAGTCGGTAGAGCGTCGGGTGCTTGCCGTCGCGGCCGCAACGTCGTGGGTTCGATTCCCAGTGGGGTATCCTTTTCTTGGTTTTTTTCTTTCTCACCCGTTGGCGTCCATTTTATCAACGTCATATCCGTGACGGATGTACTTGGTGGACCCCGGCATAAAACACTTTCGTGTTAAAATGAAGTACATTGTCCTCTGAGGGGGCCAGAAACTTGACATACCAAGTTTGGGGTAATTTTATTGAGCAAATGGCGTCAAAATAAGATAAATACACTTTGAAATCAGTGACGTCACGCGGGAAGATTTCGGCGCGAAATTTAAAAATGAAACTTTGACGTTGGTTTTCTCCTCTATTAATAAACCTATTGCGGCGAAATTAACGACATTAGAGTTCTCAGAGCCCAATTTATCGATCTAAACCGATTCATTGTTTCTCTTTAGTGTCCCTTTAATTGTAGTGTAGTAATAATGGCGTACGTTGAAATTGATTACAGTGGACGAAAACTCACCCTTTCCGTCGGTGGGATCTGAATCCACAACCTTCTAGTTACACGTCTGGCGCTTCCCCGTTTACTTCGTTGGGTACTTATGTATTTGTTATCCCTAGGAGTCTCAGCCAGCACCGCACGTAGCCCAGGTGGCGAGTTTGGAACATTCATTTTCGACAGAGGGCATCACGTGGCACTTGATCTTAGCACCACGTAATAATAATAATATCTGGGGTTTAACGTGCCAAAACCACGATATGATTATGAGAGACGCCGTACTGGACGGCTCCGGAAATTTGGACCACCTGGGATTCTTTAACGTGCACCTAAATCTAAGTACACGGGCCTCAAACATTTTCGCCTCCATCGAAAATGCAGCCGCCGCGGCCGAGATTCGATCCCGCGACCTTCGGATCAGCAGTCGAGCGCCATAACCACTAGACCACCGCGGCGGGGTCTTAGCACCACATACAGCTGACCAATAAACCCTCGCATGCTAACTTGATGCTTTAAGTCTACCGGGGCGACGCCCTCGCTGACAACGTTACTAGAACAAACTCAGTTTCAAAGCTCCGTATCTCCGCCAGCGGAGGAGGGTGGTCCGAACGGCGGTCGCGAGAACTAGCGGCGCTGCAGTTCCGTCTTGCTCCACTATCGGCGCGTCGTCTGCTGCCACGGCATAACGCTGCGGTCCGCCGCGCAGTTGCTCGCGGCAACTGCGCGGCAACTTTCTTATTGTACTAGTTAGGTGGATATGCATAAGGTCGTCTGTATGCATTGGCCCGCGTGCGTTGTTCATTGATTGGCTAAGAATCGATGTTCGGTCTATAATGCCACGCCCACTTCTTGTTTTATTTTGACGTATTCTGGTTTGACCAGCAAGGACGGTTATCAACGCTCGACGCTGTCCGCGAAGCAGTGTTCGAGAAGCTTCGCGATTGTAATAGATCGTTTTGGTAAGATTGCGCGCTGCACGCGAATGTTCCAGCTTTGTCGAGAGATAACGCCGCCACCAGCGATATCGCTGGAAAGTTCGATAGCGCCTGTATAAAAGCCGACGCGCTTGACCGCTTGTCAGTTGATCGACGGTCGACGCTCTGTTCGCCGCTATCAGTGTATTGCTGTAGTTTGACTTTCGGTTTCCCGGCCACAAGTTCGGCCAAATAAAGAGTTTGATCTCAGACCTGCTGACTGCTGCCTTCGTCGACGTCACGACCCTGTGACAATATTTGAGATGTCTACATTGCGCTTAACTTCCAAGCATAGGAGTTTCTAAGCGAATGAGGGTTTTCAGAGTAATTTTTATAACTACCACCACAATTTTAGCCGCTGCCGTCTTATCTAGACCAAAAACAACCCAACACGTTTGTAAAAGCTTTTATAGTGCACAAAGAAGCGTACTTACTCGAGATACAAAAACGTTCTAGAAAAACAGTACTCATGTTTCTACAATTTATTGAAAAAAACTTTCTCGAGAAACATCACCAATGCTTTGCAATGTTTACAAGACACGTTTTCGCGATGGGGATACTGACCCAAAATCGGAAAATTTTACGAGAACTCGGTAAATGAAATCTCAGTGTGCGATTACATCGAATAGATGTCGTCTCTGAGCAATTTTTTCAGCGGATAGTTGTATTTTCCGTGCTGTAGCCGTTCACTACGCAGTTAAACCTGGTTAAACTGCTCGTCAACTACAATTATCTTTTGCACAAGTAAGTCTCCGTTCCCGAAGCAAAGTGTGGGATTGGGCTAGTTGGTATTCCATTATTAAACTGCTCAGCGCAAAAACTTTGACACGGTACACATAGAAAAGACGAGGACCAGTGCTGGTCCTCAGCGCAAAAAATTTGACACGGTACACATAGAAAAGACGAGGACCAGTGCTGGTCCCTCGTCTTTTCTATACCGTGTCAAATTTTTGCGCTGAGCAGCCCGTTCCCGAGCCGGCGAGTGTAAAATATTCCGCACATCTTGTTCAATACCTCGTCGTAAAATCTCTCGAAAATCCACTGCTTCGAAGGCATAGCGACAGCTGACAACTGATCGAATGTTAGTGTGATGCAACTCTTAGTCTCGGTAGCGTATATAGGTAATCGCCTGCCTTTCGTTTTGCTGTTCTATTTCTGGCGGCTCCTCCAAACTGGGCACTGGGCTTTCGCGGGACGCCGTGCGTTTTGGGGGGGATTTGCGCCTAAACCCCGAACATTTTGGCTTTGAAATGTGGGGTGGAAGTGTTGGGAACAAGCGCGGCACGGCACCTGGCGCGAGTTCCCACTTTCTACGTGGGATCAAAACGTCTTGTCCCGCAACGACACGACGATAGTGCTTTACAATGTCGTCACTCTCAAAATGAACGTCACAGACCTTGCATTTCGCAGTAAGCTTTCTATCTTTGCGATGCAAAGCTTGAATGGCGTAGGGTCTTTTGCAGGTCCGAAGAAGTGCCGTGAAGCGGAGTCGTCGTTGCGGTAGCCGCTCTTGCAGCCCGGCGCAAAGCAAGTCAGCATACCGCACTGTGAATCTGTTCGCCCTCGTTACGCTTCGTACATCACTTCGTACAAGACGCTAAGCCTGGTCAAGAACAATCGCAAGAATAACGAGCTAACAAAGCGCAGACGACGCTGTAACCCACGTGCGCTCGTACATCGGCGGCGCCGATCACAACGAGCGCGAGCCGCGGGAGCTAGACTAGAGCTAGACGTGACTGCAGCGCCACTAGTTCTCACGACCGCCACGCGGACCGCCTCTCCGGCGGAGCTTTTAAACTGAGTTTGTTCTAGTAACGTTGCTCGCTGAATCTACGAAAGAAGGGGATCTTTTCGATCGTTTTGGTTGTGTATAAAAAAGAAACGAGGCCCTCCAAAAATCCCCTTTTTTTCTTTCATTCACCGCGAAGTCCTTGCCCCGGCTGACTTATGCCTCAAGTTCGCATGCGACGTTTTATCGGTCAGCTGCCGCCTCATGGAAAAGATCGCGTGCCACGTGACAAACTCTGGCAAAGAAGAGTGTTCCACACTCACCGCCTTGAGTACGAGTGGCACTGGCTAACACTCCAAGGGACTACACATACATAAATGCCCAGCAAAGCGTACGGCGAAGCGCTTTCCGTCGTAGCTCAATCGGCTGAGCATCGGGCGTTTAGATACCATCAACGCAAAGGGCGATTTTCCGTTCACTTTATTCCATTTCAATTTAGGCCATTATTACTACACTACAGTTAAAGCCAACAATTAAAGTCCGCTATGCTTTCCCTTGGCTAATCGATTGATTTGGTTGTGTCTGTACACACCGAAGAGCTACGATCTGCGACAGACAGACTAAAATATTTAATTTAGAACAATTACGTACATTCTTTGCAAAAACGAGCGCGGCACCGTAGACGGCGACGCAGCTACAAACACATAGCCTCTGAGCAGCATGGCGTATGCATGACCGCGCCGTGTGTGTACATGTGTCTATCTGCACACCCGTCTACTTTTATAAAGTTGATTTGCACGTTAGTTAACTATAACCATGCTTATAACAATAATTGATGGGGTTTAACATCCAAAAACCACGATTATGAGCGACGCCGTAGTGGAGGGCTCCAGAAATTTTGACCACCCGGGGTTCTTTATACGGGCACCTAAATCTAAGAACACGGGCCTCAAGCACTTCGCGAGCCCTCAAGCAAAGCGACCGCCGCGGCCGGGATTCGATCTCCGCGACCTGTGGGTCAGCAGTCGAGCACCTTAACAACTATATATTTAGACCACCGTGGCGGGTAACTATGCTTATTGAACGATAATGTCTGTTGCATTTCCACCACAGAAAGGGTACGGGGCGACCAGTAATGTTTAAAAGCAGACTCAATTTTATAGTGACAAGGCATGTGCACGTCATTTCATGAAAGGATGCCGCATTGCATACAGTCAAGGAAGAAGGGCAAAACAACACAAGGCCTGCATAACACAAGCATAGCATCGCGCAATGCAACGCATATTCTTCAGGCTGTTTTTAGCTCTAATCGACGCACACGGCAACGGCTCCGCGGAAGCGTATAACGAACACCACAGAAGGCAGAGACACTAGTACAAGGCATACTTTCGTATCAAACACTTCCTCTTGCACACCATCTCTATTATGGCAGCTCGCCGCTCGGGCAATCTTACCTACACAAAGTTGTCATGCACAGTCACGCGATTTGGCAACGTTCTTGAACTCACCGAAGAGCGATATTCGCTGTGGCGACAGTCTCGTCAAAAGACGCGCGCTTGTGATCTTGTTCAAAGCTTCGCGCTCGTTGGGGCTACAACACATGGCCGTCAACGATTCCATGTCAAACAACGATGCGTCCGTCCCGACACGCGGTGTAAGTACGTGTCCATTCCACGACTTCCAGCGACGATACCGGCACGTAATATTAATCAACGTGGTAAAAATACAGGCGCGCAACAAACTTATTTCGGCATTACACACTGCGCTGCAACAACTTCTTTCACAACGACCCTCAAATGCGTCAACTGCCTGAACGGCTTAAACGCTTAAACGCAGTTAAACGTCAGTGCGCCTGCGCGCCCCCTGGTTTGAACTGATTGGCTCTCGCTCAGCGAGCGATTTGAAACTGAGTTGCAGCTGCGCGCCCTCTTCCGTTCGTTTGCCGCACCGGTTCTCGCTTTTCTCCCCTTCCTTATCGTGTTCGCTCGCGCGCCTTCACGATTCAAGGCGAAACCCCATATGCGCAAAAATTCACGCGACAGCGCGATTCTCTCGGTGGATTTCATGCGTGGTGGTCGCGTCGTCCGCGATGCCGAGTTTACTCGGCCTCTCGCCGATCGTCGTGCCGCTGCGAACGGTTGCGTCGTCCGCTACGCCCAGCACCTCTCTCGGATTGAGTTTCGACTCTCTGTGATGTCCGTGCCTCTGGCCGATCGTCGTGCCGTGACGGTTCCCACGTCAGCCAGCCGAGCACCTCTCACCGATTAAGGCTCGCCTTTCCGTGATGTCTTCGTGCACCTGCTCATCGTGCCCCGTCCATGAACTTCGCTGACAGGATCCCCCACTCCTACTCTTTCCTTTTACTCTTTTAATCCCTCCTTATCCCATCCCCCTGAGAGCTACTGCTGTGGTGTCATCCCCTGAGATAGACAATTGCGGGGCTCTCAATTTTCTTCACTTCCTGTTTTTTTATTATTATCAAGAATCACTCCCCCCCCCCCCCCCCCCCGACAGCGACGAGCGATGCTATGAGCGACGAAAGAAGTCGTTCGCGCGACGTGTTGCGTGGTCGATTTCGCGCGATCGCTCGGTTTTTCAGATTTGGAAACCGTCGCATGTCCGTCGCTCGTCGCCCGGAAGTGCTGTGCTCAAGCAGCCAATAGCAAAACACCGGAATAAGATGCATCAGTGACGTATTGCTGATTGCCGCCACTTTCTTATCGACGCACATCAACAACAACGTTCATCAACATGACCAACGGCGACGAGCGCAATGTTGACGTTGTTGAACGCCAACGCCGGGACCCGCGCCGTCTGTGACGCGGCTTGGCGGCACGTAGCAGCAGTGATGGGATCGAAAAAAATGCTGCAAGACAATGATAAACATTTTATGTACCATTATGCAACAAAACATCGTATTTTACATTGCATACCGCTGAGAACGGGCCACTTTTGGTACGAGTGAACGCCCTCATGCCAGCAACAGTGGAGATCGCTCGCCGAGGGCGTCGCGTGAATGGGGTTTGCCATCGAAGCGACCGCTTGCGCGAAGACGATCTACGTCGCGTCGCTCGTCGCTGTCGCGTGCATTTTCGCGTATATGGGGTTTGGCCTTCACGGCAGTGCCTGAACGAAAAAGCAACTTCTTAGTGGGGAGGCCGCTTCTGAGCGATTCTTCAATTGTATTTCCAGTGCTTGCTGTTTAAACATACCGTTCGTGGACCATTCGTGTACAGGATATGTAACGAACGGTCCGTTTTTACTACTATCTGTAACAGCTGTTGCCCTCACGGCCGTGTCTGTGTGTATGATCACAAGCATGTGGAAAACTTGAGCCTTTGACAGCAAGTGTCTGCAGTGCCGAGTGATATCTCTTTCAAATTTGCACCGAGCCAGTGTCACCATCGATGCCTCGCCCTTAGGGCGATTCAGTTGCAAGTTCTTTCTTATTGATGTTCCCTGTTAATTTAAATTAATATATTCTAAGCGGGAGATGTAAGCAAGTGCATACACACATTATCAATTTGAAATCGCTTACTGAAACACGATTTAATATTACATTGCACGTCGTCGTAATGAAAACGGAAAAATGCATATTTGTTGAAGAACATCTTAATTAACATATTACCTTCTGAAAATGTCGTGAAAATGAACAAATATAATGAGCTAGCGAAAGGGCCACAGCTAATTCGCAAAATATTTTTAACAAAATTGGTTTCTGGGCACAGTGCTTCGTATATGAAAAGAATGGCGAAATACTGTATATTGAATAGTAACAAAAATGAAAGCACTGCAGTGGGCCCTGCTATTTGTGTCTTGAAAAAGAGCTGTTGTACTCTGTTCACTGTTTGCCCATCATCCCGCTTCAAAGCTGCGATTTCCAGTGTTCGACGAAATACATTGCCCTTTGCATTGTAGCAACGAAGGCGGAAAGAACCACACAGTCCTTGCAGTACATCCAGTCGGTGAGCCATAGAGTGCGACATACTTAGTGGAAACATCTTTAGCACTAATGTGAGCATGCGAGTTACGAGGGGAAATATATATGTGCCATGTGCGCCAGAATGTGTTAATGAGATATACAAAAACGCAATCCTGCTCAATTTCACATTGTGGTTCAATTAATTAATGAGCCCCCTTAGTTCTTTTTTAACATACCTTACAGCTAGGGCCCAATGGGGCAATAAGGAGTGCATGCTTAGATGTTATATAAACAAAAAGGTAGCAAAATTGCATAAAGTACACACGTCTGATAAAATTTCAATGAAAAACCTTATTTTCAGCAAGAAATTAAATAACTCCACTTTAGCTTCTGTCTTTAGACAGTCTATAGACTGGGATTTGACAATAGGAAATAACACCAATTTATCAACCTTTGTATATAGACAATCTATACACAGGGATTAGACAAAACACAAACTTCATCAACTTAACTTTTGTCTATAGATTGTATATAGACTAACAATAGAAAAAAAAGAACCATACGCTTTTTAAAACTTTTGTTTATAGACAATCTATAGAACGCAATTAGACAAAAGATGACACGCATTTATAAACTTTTGTCTATAGATTGTCAAAAGATTTTCTTTAGGCAAAATACTAAATCTACATAAAGGCGAACTCGACTACAAGAAGTCTACAGACACTCTATAGACTGTCTAAATCCATTTTTGTAAGGGTCCACCACCGACGACTCCGCTGCGACGCAATCTCCAGAACACGGCGGGAGTCCAAAGAAGCCCTGTAAACGAAACTTCGCCACCGAAGGAAAACCGCATGACGTCACGTAGCAGTAGCACACTAAGCCGACGCAGCCGTGATCCGACGCCGTTAGTTAACAGCAACGGAAGACGACGAACTAGCGACCTCGACGTCCTTATCGGCGGCCGCAATGTCACTGCTATAGTTGACACCGGAGCTGACTACTCCGTCATGAGCGGATCCTTCGCCGCCAAGATAAAGACAGTTAGGACTTCATGGAGAGGCCCCTAAATCTTATAGGCTGAAGGACACTTAATAACGCTGACAGGATTGTGCACCGCAAGAGTCAGTGTCCATGACTGCACTTATCCTGCGACATTCGTCATCTTCAAAGATTGCTCACGAGAGGCAATTCTCGGTATGGACCAGCACGGTGCTGTCATCGACCTGAGATCGAGTCGATAACGCTATCCTCAGAAGGAGCGTTACCGTCAAACAAGACACCAGGAAACTATGCCTTTAATGAGCTGAAAGATCAGGTCACCATTCCACCTCGCTCCAGCGTCATCATATCTGTCAGCACAGAAAAATCAGCACACATAGAAGGGGTCAGCGAGGGCGCCAAGCACCCGTCGCTCAACCGTGAGATATGCGTCGCAGAGGCATAGCTGAACTACAGGGAGGGAAAGCAAAGGTGATGTTTACCAATTTCGGTCACGAATACAAGCACGTCAACAAAGGTACGACGATCGCCCACACAGAAGAAATTGTGGAAGCCACCGACGCTTTTGCCCTAACAGACTCTACCGAACCTACTCCGACGATCCAGGCTCCTCAACCAGCTTTTGACGTCAGTCCGAGTGTTTCCATACATAAGCAAGAACAGCTAAAAATAACTGATCCGGCAATACAGGGACTGCTTCTCGTCGTCATAAAAAAATCAAACACCGATCGCGAAACATCGGATAATAACCGAAGAGCGTGCTAGAACAGTTTGCCAGAGCCCGTACCGAGTTTCAGCGCAAGAACGAGAAGCCATAAAGCAGCTAGTCGACGAAATGTTGCACGACAAAATCAACCAGCCATCCGTCAATCCATGGGCGTCTCCGGTGGTCTTAGTGAAGAAGAAGCACGGAACCTTGCGGTTACGCGTCGATTATCCTCGTTTGAACAAGATCACTAATAAGGACGTACCAGCTCCCCCGGGTAGACGACACGTTCGACCGGCTGTGCAACGCAAGGTACTTCTCGTCGATGGGTTTGAAGACGGGCTACTGGCAAATTGAAGTCGACGAGAGGGTTTGGGAGAAAACCGCATTCTTCACGCCAGAAGGCATCTTTGAGTTTAAAGGACCCGTCACCAGCCTCTGAAAATACAAAAAAAACATGGTTGATCCGTCCTTCAAGGGAATCGGAATAACAGGAAAGTAAAAGGTGACCTTACAGAATTAGTTGAATGTTTGTTATACACTTATATGAGAGAGTTTGCACAATGTATATAGATGTCTAGCAGCTGTAGCAACGTTTAACGTCGATGCACCCACATTGATGCTTAGTGGTTCATCTCCATCCCGACGACTAACGTACACGTTCAATGATTAAACAAACTCTTGTGGTAGCTGTAGTAGTTAACGGTGAAAGCGTAATCAGAGAACGAGGTGTGATAGCCAGAAGAGCGTCGCATATTGGACGCAGAACTTGGTCGCCATCCCGCGGCATGTTAAAATGTGATTGAAGACCACGGCCGGACTAGAGGGAAACGCAAAGCGCGTCGTGCCGCCCCGGTAGCCTGGCCGCGATTTTTCTCGGGGCGAGCACGTGGGCGGGGAACGCGGTGTACAGCCAGGTGAGGCAGGCGCGCGTCGCAGAGCCATATTTGGTTTGGATTAGCGTGATGCTATGAGCGAGGCCGACGCTTTTACGACGCTTGGGCTAAGATCGCCACCTCGCGGTGTGTAAAGGCATTTAAAAATTGAACTTCTGTTGAAAACGCGCCGAATGGAACGGACGTGTAACGCGTTGCAGGTGTTAATCGTGGAGGACACAGTAATGACGAATTTACTTTGCCGCTCCCAAAGGTCAACACCACCCCGCCGTCCAGGAGAGTGGTAGATATAAAAGGCGCGTTTGTAAAGCCTCTTGTGTCTGTGACCGTGCCGCAGTGCAATAAAGAAAAAAAAAAGTGACCGTGCCGCAGTGGATATCGTGCCCGGCAGGTGTTGTTGCGGGCTGGGAGGTCGTGGGCTCGATGCCCGTTGACGCAACTTTTTTTCTTTGCCATCTGATCGTGTAAAATTTTTCGACGTCATTTCCTTGACGGAAATACGTCACTGAAGTCTTGGTGGACCCCGGCATAAAACGCTTTCGTGCTAAAAAAGAGCGCGTTATTCTCTCCTGGCGTTTCTCGTGTTTTTGGCGCACTTGGTTATGCAAGAACGGTGATTAATGTGACCTCATTACGGTGCCGCCTCACTGCATACGTTATGGCGGGGCTTTTTAATTCTTTAAGGTCGATGCGCCACGTGGTGCCGTTCACGCGAAATAAATCACTGGTGTTCAGAAAAAGTGCACATGCCCCATAGTGGGTTCTAAGGAAAAGCAAGCCAGCAAGCAAACCGACCAACAACCATCGCAGGAATGTACGCCCAGCGATATGTTTCATCGCTCCCTCGCTACAGTCTGTCGGCGCCTTCTCTCGGCTCGTCGTCCCCAGCACCGGCGACTCGTCCGGGGTGCATCAACACGCCTATCGATTCGCTGTGCGTCCAGCACTCGGAGTCGTCCTCGCCCACGACCTCACTGCTTCTCCAAATGTGGGGCTACGATCAAGCCCACGCGCCGTCCAGTAGCGGCAGAGCAGTTGACTTACACGCCGACCTCGCCGACGAGGCCGGGACACCTCAATGGCTGCGCGTCGTCACCGACCTGCAGTTCCTCCGTAGGACGACTGTGACCGTTTGCGGGCTGGCCGTTCTCACCTGCTTCGTCGCCGTCCTTCTAACTGCGGCAAATCAGCTTCGGACGCACGAATGGGTCGACGAACATGTGTCGGACAACTGGACCAAGCCGGTGCGGTCACTGGTAGAAGACCGTTGGTTGATGTCCTACCGTAGCCCTACCGACGTCGGTAAAAACCAAAGTACAGGATCCTTGGTTTCGACGTCATCGCAAGGCGCCGTTGCATCATTTTCGGGCACAAACGAAACGCGGATGCGAGCTCAAGGGCAGACTCCTCGCAGATATTTCGGAGGACTAGTGAAGCCGGCACGTCTTCCACCTAGAGAGCGCCTTTACCGTCCAGAAACGCAACAGCCCGACAAACTAAGACGTGTGCTCTACCATATTCCTGCGCCAGAAGAAACTGGAATTTCTACAACGTGGCGGGAACGGTGATTATGACGCTGGCCGTGTAGACGATAAAATTTGAGGAAAATATTTAACGCACAGAACTGGGCTGTGAATTATTATATTACGAATATAGTAATAAATCTAGTACCGACACATTACATTTCGAATACTTCCTTAAATTTGGTCCCTTTTGTAGTGTTTTGAATGTGCCGAATTAAAGCAAATAGCTTATTTTTACGGGGCATTCGCGTGACAAGAAAATATTAAAAAGCGATGATCGCGTAATATAAAGTGCCCAGCAAGATAGCTACACCACATGTCTTTCACCTTCCAGTCGTCTTAGGTGAATGCATAAGGGACCCTGTGAGTTTTTTTTGTTTTATTTGTCTCATGTGCATCTGTCAGACCAGATCAGACCATGAAATCTGCACATGATCAGTAGCTGGCTAGCACTAAGCACTAGTCCAGGTTGATGGATTTTATGGAAGTCAGCATTGCCGCAACTTTAACGAAAAAAGCGTCGCTTAAGGCATTATTTCCAAATGCGTAGGCCGCTGAAATCGGGACGTACGATGCTCCTGTGTTGCACGCCGAACAGGGCCACGTCTGCTCCGGCTGCACTGTTGCTTAATGTCTGATTACATACGCGCACAGTCTGCCTTGGTGGTACAGTGGTTACGGGGTTCGGCTGCTGACCTAAAAGTCTTGGGTTCCATCCTGACCGCGACTGTCGCATGGTGAAGTGCTGTAGGCCCGTGTACTGTGCGATGTCAGCGCAGGCTAAAGGACAATGCATCATAAGGAAAATGTATCGTAAGGTCTTCCATTCCTTGCCACCAGGCAATGCATTCATCAGACTTGCCCATCGGACATCGCGCCATTCTCACCCCAACGCCATCTATCCCGTACGCTCTAAAACAAATACCTTTCAGAAGTCATTTTTCCTTCAGACTGCGCAAGAGTGGAATGACCTTCTCGCCCACATCGCCATGTGATCTCAGTTTGCCCAATTTAAAACTGCGGTAAAAAGACAAATTTTATCCTTGTAAATGTGATCTGCTGCTGTTTTTCTATTTTTTTTGTTATTGTTGGTGCTGTTTTTGCTTTTTCGCTTTCTTTTTATCTATCATGTTTCTTGTCCACCCCTCATGTAATGTCCCTCGGGACTATTGAGGTACTAATAAGCAGGTGGTCGAAATTTCCGGAGCCCTTCACTGCGGATTACCCCATAATCACATCGTGGTTTTAGCACGTAAACCATCAGATATTATTAGTACACACTTGCACGAGTGAAATAAAAAAAGGCAGGAAACTGAATTTATTTAATACTCCTCCTTGGAGTCACTCAAGTACAAAGAAACAAGCATTGAAACATGCACACGCGCACTCTTCATCAGTAATGCAGCATACAAACAGAAAGCGTCGCTAAACTGGCTCGATTCTTTTGGCCACATGCGAACACGTGGCCACCAAGTGTGTGTCATGGCCGAACGAAAGTCGTGAGCGGGAACACGGCCGAAAGATGGCTTGCACAAAATGCCTGCCGTATACATCTGCATCTCGAGCCTCTCAAGTTAACTTACACCACGAAAATGTCAGAATGCCGGAAACATTTCACACTCGCTTTGAGTCAAAGTGCATGTGGGTCTACATCCAAAGACCTTATTCTTGGCCGGTATCGTCAATTCATTAAAAGACAGGGCGAAAAAAAGCAAAACGGAACACAAAGAACAATTATGCAACCATACCAACTAGCCCAGCTTTCTACCACGGTAACGCCGATGGTACTACAGCTTCTCTTTCGCGTAGCTAAGTGTCCTGTCATGGGGTATGCTTAACATACACGGCAGCATTCTTTAAAAACATAGTGCATTTGCTATAGCGAATCAGGGCAGACTTCGGGTGGGCCCTGGAAAGTCGATCACTTGAATAACAGAGCGATTCGATACTTCATTATGTTCGATCTTTTGGGTATTGAGTTGAATTAGAAACTGAGCTTGGTGGCTCAGAGGCCACCTCCCCGCTTATAAGGGGACGTTTACAGTATCCTCCCTTGCATCCATCTATAAATCGAGCACTCTTGTGGACCACCCACATGATATATTTAGCGTATTCCATGCAGAAACCGTATTTTCACTGCTTCACCGCCACCTTCGTCTTCATAATCAGCACCTTCTCTTTTCCATGCCTTCCTTCCCCAACACTGAGTACCAGGTCAGAACATTTATTCAGGCCGACCACTCAGCTTTTTCAACCATAATAGATTTCTCTCTCCCTCCCCCATCTCTCTCTCTCGCACTTTCACTCTGTGTATCCATCGTCCTCTTCAAAAAAAAAAGCAGAATATATCACCTAAATGACTCTTCTCCATGCTTTCGCCGTTGTTAATTCACAGCGCAGTACACAGTCAATCGCCAACCAGGAAACACGACAACGCACATGGGTCGTTTGTTTTCACTTCGCTTGCGCAAGAATTTACTCAGCTAACGTCCCTAGAAGCTCACAGCAACGCAGCGAAATAATTAACGCAATAAATTCCTTACGCAGAAAAGAAAACATCACCTGCATCTAACGATGATAAGCCCTCGTGTTTGAACATATAACTACAGAGATACCTTTTTCTCTCGTCGTTTTCGTCGTGTTCCAGATCGCTTCAGAGCTGTACTTCTCGTTAACCTGGCATGAACGAGGTATGCGGTGGGTAATCTATAGTGGTGACAGCAGAGACGACAGCGTAAAGCGAGGCGACTCACAGAAGTAGATGTCACTCAGTCGCTGTAAGATGACACCAGACTGACCCGGTTACTTGATGAGGCTAGGCACAGTCGCTCCGTCTAGAAATACCGCATTTTTACCAACAAGTAAGGTTAAGTTGTGCAACACTGACCACCTTTCCTTCTTTTCCTATCCCTATTAGGTTTTTTGATACACGAAGAACACCGAAAATGCGCACTTGAACGGTCTAAGTATCAACGCCTGCGATACGAATTTCTTCTCAAGGAAGACCACTGCCAAGCAATTTCACGGTCAACACAAACCAGCATTACTTTGTTTATGCCTCATACACGTTTTTTTTTAATCATGCCGCTAATCATTCAACTTTCAGATCGATGTTCCATTGATGCAGTCACCACCGATAACCAGGTTTCGCGAACTGTATTATAGCATTTATGCCCTAGTCAGAAAGAAAGAAAACAGTAAAGCTTGGTACTTTTCAAGAAGTCTAGCTAGCGTCTTGGAACCACAGGTCACGGAAAAAAAAAAAGTCAAGCAGTTTTTAGTTTGCCCCTGTGTGGGAGATTTTAAAGCATGGTACATCTCATTGGCGTAGCCAAAGGGTGGGTTCCGGGTTGTTCAGCGCCCAAATCCCCCCACCCCCTCCCAAACCGCCTTTCCGCAGAAATTTTATTTTCTAAAAAAATTCTTATCGACGCGTAGGGTAACCATGAGAGCTTACAGCAGGTTAACCTCTTTTCTAAGCCTTCCCCTTTTTGTAGAAAACGTAGTCTACATTCAGCGACGTGCGTAAACTTGGTAGGATCTAAATGGCACCGAGTTTTAATTGCAGCGCCTTAGGCTATTCAGGGAACCGGTGGCATCATCGTAGTAGGAAGGAGCTCGCATCTATTTTCTTGCGGTAGAGCGCTGCACATATTTCACATCACCGTCGTGGAGGCGCTTCATTCCCACGCGCAAGTGAAACGAGGCTGTACACAAGCTACGTACCTACGTTGACGTATACACACTTTCAGGTTAGTTGCTACTATATATTTTTTCTCTCTAGCACTGCTCCGAGAGACAAGCGTAGTCGTTTAATTGGTTACCTCCCAAACGTGCAGAGAGAAAGCAAATAGGTCGGTAGGTCAGTAGTATTGCGAGCAATTTCACAAGCATTAGTCACATGACACCGTTGGCAGTTTCTAAAAAGCACATGCGCGTGCTCGTTAGCGTCGCATCGCTAGGAAAACACTTCAGTTGCGTCCAATTACCGCGGTGTCGAGAACACGGATGCGAAAGCGTCCGCTAATTGCGGCGATTATGAATGTTCTGTTCCGTTCACACACGCACACACAAACAAGAACACCGAGGCACGGAAAGCTGAGTGCTTCCGAGTTCACATCACACGGTGAGATACTCCCAGCATCTCGCACCTTTCGTACACGCGGACAGATAAAAAAAAAACAACAACACTGCGCCTCGTTGCGAAAAAAGAAGCATGCACACGCACATACACACACATGTCCGTTTCACACGGAAGGTTTTGTCTTTTGGAGCACCTTGCTTCGAGGAACCGACGGCGGCCGGCCGTCTTGTTAATCCAGGTATCGTAATGCACTGGATAAGGTGGAGCACTCTGCACTAGAAGCGGGGTGATCGCGTGTATACGATGACAATGTGCTCGGTGGGAAGGTCTATTCATAAGTTACCGGAGCTCGACCATGTGTATACTTAGGCGGGCGCAAGACTTCACGTTCGCCGAACGCCCGTGTTCACGCTTCGTTGCGACTGCGCCACAGTTGCCCATTCTATTTTTTTTCCATCAGCTTTCGGTCATTTGTTAAACGGGAGCTCGTACAGACGCACCAGTCGATAACTGTTCGATGGACACCACCGCACTTTTGTCTTTGCTCGCAGATGACGTCCTGTTGGCATGACCGCAACGTCACAATCCGTAACGACAGCCGCAACCATCCACAATCCACGCTGATGCATGTTCACACAACGCTTCACAACCTAACAACCTTCGGCACACTATCCAGCTGTCGGAACGCAAGGGTTGCAACGTCGTCACGAGCGCAAAGTTTTCCTTTCCTGAGATTGTTTCACGGGGCTTTTCAAGGAAAAACACCGTTATAAATCTACGCCCTCGGCTGGGCAGTTTTCAGTGCTTCATCTTTCTGTTTCTGTACGTCGAGAGAAACCTGCGCAGTACGAACGACTGCTTCGACTTGGCCTCGTACGTCCTGAGCACGTAGTAGAGGTACGCCGCAATGCACGTGGTGCACAGGATGAGCAGCACGAAGGCGCCCACGCTCGCGGCCAGACCCGTGGCCGGGAGGCAGACGCCGTAGATAATCTCTTCGTAACGACCGGTGAATACGGCAGCGTCGTCCCTGGTCACGTTAGGCAGGAAAGCCAAGTCGACGCCCGCGATGACTCGCAACGAGCCGCGGACACCAAGCTGGTCGGACGAGCCGACGGCGTTGCGCTTGGTCTTGAGTGAGCGAGGACCGTTGGGAAAGCGACCACTCATGAGCGTCACGGAGGCCTGGATGGGAACCTTGTGAACGTGCGTTGGGTCCGCCGTCGTTGTCGTCGTCGACGACGTTTCGGTCGCTGGTGTCTCGGACTTGTTCGCGTCGTGAGTAGTCTCGGTCTGTGACACAGTAGAAGGATGATCCGACGCTGTTTCGGCGACCATGTCGATTCTTTCCTGAAAGACATCAGCGTTGGGTGCGCCGACCAGTCCGATCTTAGACATCGGGTACGGGAAGTGTGGTCTCGGATGTCGGTACACCTCGCCGGTAGGGCCAGCCGGTGCCGGAGGCCGCGGTCTGATGGCGCTGAATTTGCCACCACTAGAGTCATTGCCATCGGTGTCACTGGGGTCCTCCTTGATAGGGATGTGGACTGGGGCCCTGGAAGGTGGCGAATACGTGAAGAACACCGGTCTTGCAGAACTAGGGTCGGGAGCGTCGAGCTTGTTTCCCTCAGAAATGGACCCTTCCTGCGGAGGTGTTTGCGGGTACGGGCGCACGGGTGGAGGCATGTTGAACGTGTCCCGTGTCGTGGCCGTAAACGATCCGTCACTCGTGGTCGTTGTGGTCGCTGTCGTCGTTGTGGCCGGCACATCGGACGTCGTTTCGTCCTCGTCTTCGTATTCGACCTCTGTATGCGACAGCGAGGGATTCGTCGTGGTGGCAGGCTGTTCGAAACGCGACGACTGCACTCCCGCGGACTTGGGGGCTTCGTAGTAAAGGGGCCGCACGGTGGGCTTTTCTTCGGGTGGAGCAGTGGCCGGCGGTGGTAGCTCTTTATCTCTCGAGGACTCTTTCAGGGTGATCGACTCGAATTTATTCCCGATGGTTGTGTGGGAAGCGCCTTCGTGCTGCGAAGGTGTCGTAGAAAACTGAGGAGGGTCTGTGATGACGCTTTTGTGTGGGCTTTCTTGCAGCAACTGCTCATCCGCCTCTTCATACGAAGGGCGTCGGGGCATCACTTGTAGATGGGGGTTCATTTGAGGGAACGACAGATGCGGCGGAGGAGCCTGGTGCACGGAGGCCACGCTGTGAGGGTGCAGTGGACCCATGTGGACACCCGGCGGCGTCGGTGGATCTGGGAATAGACGAGGAGACAACACTGTGAATCGATATGTCCGAATCAGCCAACATGCAATATGTATTTCGCACCGATTTGCAACGTTGACACAGTGAAACCACGCTTGTCAAGTGCAGTGACTCTAGATACAGTGTTAGCTTTGGTGCAGACAAAACATGGTCACTACGCGGGGACTGCTGAACCACTGCAACGTATGTAGGCGCGACCAAAGCATCCTTGAGGAAAATAATTAATCTCTTTAAGGATGGCGTTAAAGCACGCACCTATGCCGGAAAGACGGTTTTCTTTGTACTTTTGGTGCACAGAAATTGCCGTCTTTCGCGCCATATCCATTACAGACATGTGAATAAGGCAAGAAAGGCGCGCTCACGCACAGCACTGGGACGTATTCGGTAACGTTCGACACGTTCTTTCAACCGGACCCGAGTTCGCGATGGAGATGGGGCACTCTACACCAGAACTGCTGTCGATTGAACATCGCGTCTTTCGGAACGAAGACATCGAGGTGCATCTGTGCACGTGTCGTTGTCTTGACTCGGTGTAAGCAAGGTTCCTCAAGCGCTTGGCTGTGTCATGTTTTATTCTCGTCTATGATATATATTCTGCGTCACACACCTCAAAAAGTATGTCGTACCAACAAGGCCGAGAATAACTGATAACGCAAATTATTTATTTATGTTGTCTGTGTTGCTCATCACTGTTTCCTTATAAAACTGATTTATTCACGCTTTGTTCTGAGCCCGCCAGGTGCCATGTTGGCACTGCGGGACCTTACTGCACAAAATCTCCGATGATGTCTCGCTTCAGCACATGTTCTCGGAAGATTCGTTCGCGTGTGAAGGGCAGTGGCATGCAAACACACGAACATGCACGCACATGGTGGTTAGACTCGCAACCTCCCCCCTCCAGCCATGAAATAAAATCCCAGCTGAGACCCTCACGGACGTCACTCACGTAACATAAGTGTTGTGCATATGGTGCAAAGAAACGCAGAGGCCACGTGTTTAAAATCCTCTTAACAGACCCATCGTTTCTGTATAGCTTACATGATGCGTTCACAAAGCACGCGAAATCACCGAAGCCTTTTACATCAAGACATGCGCAGATAACTGCGTAAGCGAGCCATCGATAGTACTAACTGACAAATAGTTCGCCTTTTTGAGTGCTACTTGATCCTTTTCTACTCTCTGCTGCATGGTGTAGGTTTCATTTTTCTGCGCACACTATTTGATCATTTTGTTCGTGAAATTTTTGTAATATCTTGCACACGCGCTCTTGAGTTAGTGTGGGTGTATATATACGTATATATGTCTTCCGTTTCACCAATAAACTGAGCTGTGAGTCGGCGCTTGTTTGTCTTCTTCCCTTACGTCTTTGTTGTTGTGTCTGTGTATTGAATACGTTCCATAATGAATTCCTACCAACTCGCCCAGTTTTCTACACTTTTTCATTTACAAAAAAACACTGGGTGCTTACAGTAATGATCGGGCAGGACGTTGACGGACAGTAGAGGGAGACCGAAGGGAACTGTTTGACGCTGTACCGTGGGCTGGGTGGCGCTGCTGCTCGGCTGCTGCTGAGGTGGCGGCTGCGGTTGGCGCTTGATCGCGTGCAGAGAACTGCCCGCGGCTACCCCTTCCCTCTGGGGATCGTGGCGATGCTGCTGCTGCTGTGATGGTGGGTTCTCCAGCTTCTGCTCCTGCTGGGACGACGAGGAGGCGTAGTGCGGCCGCTGGTGATGCGGCGGTCTCGGGTGGTGGTGGTGTTCGGGCGGTGGCGGGTGCTCCTCCAAGTGGTTTGGTGGGGGCAAGTCACCACCGCCTCCCTGCAAGCAGATGCGTTAAGGTGGCCAAAAAGTTTGTGAATCTTGATAAAAACGCGCGCACTCTTATGCCGCTCGTTGCAACGAACAGCGGAAGGTGGTCACTGCGCGGGCAAATTATTCTTCGCAGGGAATATCATATGCGCTGCCAACCATTTTAAATTCATTTCATCAATTATATTTTGAGCTGCGAATAACATCTGCGTGAGCACTGCGTAAACACTGCTCCAATTCATGCTCACGTCATAAATAAGCGTATTATCTTGTTTGTTTTTTTTTCATTTTCTCTAACTCCTGTGACTCTTTGATAGGTTAGTTCTGATTAATATTGTGTCTAACAAAGAAAACGAGCCCTTAAAAGAGTCCTTAATACTCCTAGGTTCATGATGAAAAATACCAACTCGCCCAACTTTTTACCTTACTCCTAGGTTTAAATGCACATATATACCCTATAAAGTGGACGGGGGGATGACCGCCGCCGTAGCTCAGTGGTAGAGCATCGGACGCGTTATTCGAAGGTCGCAGGTTCGGTCCCTGCCGGCGGCAAGTTATCTTTTCGTCCACTTGACTTTGTTCACATTTATATCCCAATTATTACAAATAACATCTCCTATACTTTCTTTGGCATTATTGTCTGTTAGTTCTGATTAATATCGTGTCTAATAAGGAAAACGAGCCGTTAAAAGCCATCTTCTTTCCTTCTTTGATATGAAAGTACATTAATTTTGAATGTTTTTTTTTTATTCTGAATATGTATGCTATCGTTGCCTCCATTGTAAAGGTGGCTGCGGCCTCTGTCAAGCTGCTTGTGTCTCAAGCAACTTTTACCCGCAATGGAGATAAAGAAGTTATTATTATTATTATTATTATTATTATATTATTATTATTATTATTATTATTATTATTATTATTATTATTATTATTTGTCGTTAGTATTCGGATATTAAGTAAGTTATCTGAACAGTCAAGGAAGATACGCAATAGTAGGAATTTCCTGCATTGCCCGTTACTGATCGCCCTCTGCACGATTGATTGGTTGGTCAAACTTTATCAGTAGTCCCGAGAGACGCGACTAGCGCGCAGTGGGCTCCTCCCACGTTGGGACGGCAGGCTAAGCCTGACCGCCACATCGTGAGTCCTCTGGACGGCGCAAAGCTTACACCCGTTGTTGGGCCTTCTGATGGCGGAGCACCACTTGGCTCGGTTGGCCTGATCGCTGCCCAGTAACGAGGGGCATCACTAGAGCATGTGCTCTGAATGAGATACCTCCCCGCATGGCGATATTAAACGATGCCGCCGGAATTTTAACTCCACGGAAAGATTAGTGCCACACAATGGGTGATTGAGCCGTTCTCTTGGCTCTTAAACACGTAGCCAGCTTGCTCTTTACAGTTTGGCTGATGCGAGCGTAAGCCTTCACTGCATTACATGAAAGCGGTGAGATGAAGTACACAAGTGTGCCCCAGGCTGTGTAACCGGTTTCGATAAGAAGTGCAGCACCGATGACTGCCGAGGTGTGGCCACAGAAACCACTCGATAGTGCTTCATAAATCGCTCTCCCGAAGGGGAATCTACCATTGCAGCTTTCTTTAGTATTTTCTTGTATATTCTCAATTATACTTTGCGTTAGTTTTCCGCTCTTATTGTTAGCTTACATGATACAAAATATGATTTCCTCCGACTTAGTTTTTTTGCGAATTGTGTCTGATGATAGAAGCCGGTGAAGGTGCAGTTTTCTCGTTGTGATTTTTTTCAGTCGATTACCATAAAATACCCAGCAAGCGCACCCCCCCCCCCTCTCCTCTTGCCATTTGTTTTTTCAAACCTGTTCTCCGCTATAGAATCTTGCAGCAGCGTTTCCTAGGAACCCAAGTTCTGAAAGTCTTTAGATATGTGCATGATTGATATATAAGTTGTTTTACAGTGCGGTGCCTCGGGTTTGCATTTTGAGTTGTCAAAAACATTTGAAGAACGTCTTTCCCCCCTCGTCATGACACATGAAACTTCACACGAGGATTCCCTCCGGTTCAATAACAACACTAAATGCATGCTTATTCAATAAAGCATTTCATGAGAAGCACAGGTGCGCATTCTTTTTGAGGTTCTCCAGCCGCCATCTTGAATTTGGTACGCAACCAAGCAAGGGCCCCCTCTAAATCTTGTTCGATTATTTTTCACCGGTTGGGGGGGGGGGGGGGGGGGGAGGCTTGCTCGGGATTTTACGGTACTCGCATTTCCGAAAATTCCTCGAATGATTGAATAGTAAAATCAGCAATTAAACAGAGTTGTCAACATTTCTCAAATCTAAACAAATAAGTTTACCGCCGGAACACGCCTATTTCAGCTTATATTATTGTATATTATTGTTTAATTATTGATCCGGAGGGCGCGCTGAGGTTTTGGAGAATCGGGACCCTCCCACCTCGTATAACGAAATCACCAAGCATTTTTACCTGGGGCGGAGACAGTACCCTCCACAACACAGAAAATTAAGCAGACCACAGGCTCTGACACTCAGGCTACTAGGTCGGGGCGTACCCTAACCCCGCGCTATTGCACAAAATCTATCCTGAAATACAGCCAACTAATGCATGTTCATTATGCGCAGATATCGCTAATCTCGAACATATGCTCTGGCGGTGCCCCGCGTTACACGGCGGCGAAGTCATCACTCCGTCAAAATGGGAAGATGCTATCACAAGCTCCGTACTCGAAGCACAACTATGGGCAGTCCAACGGGCCCGCGACGCAGCACAGAGACTTGGTCTTTCTGTTCCGACGTGGGAGCGGCCCGCAACGTGCTAGGGCGCGTTCCGAGGGACCGAAATAAAGTTTATTCATCCATCCATCCCCTTGGAGTTCGTTAGACGCCGGCTGCAGTGGACAGCCGCGTTTAAAACAACATCCAAATAAATTGTTTATTCCTTTCCCGCACACAGTTAGCCAAAACACGTTCAATTAATAAATAATTACCGTAATTACCGTAAGGACACAACCTCACCTCGTGATGCCTATTGATTCCCGGAACAAGACTTTGTGGAGTAGCCTATGAAGGTCTCTGCCAACATTTCTGACAGAACCAAAAATGAATCCAACTGATCAAGTCAAGCGGATGACGTAACTAACTAACTAACTAACTAACTAACTAACTAACTAACTAACTAACTAACTAACTAACTAACTAACTAACTAACTAACTAACTAACTAACTAACTAACTAACTAACTAACTAACTAACTAACTAACTAAACAAATATATAAATGAGTAAACAAAACGCGGAATGCACGCGGACAAGAAGTGGAACACGTGCACAGAAGATCATTTCAATCACTCGGTCAGTCAATCAGGTGATTACTGATCCAATCAAGCCTTTCGAGCCGCGTACACAGACATGGACTCGCGGCGTACGTATACTTAAGTGATACAATCAATCAATCAATCAATCAATCAATCAATCAATCAATCAATCAATCAATCAATCAATCAATCAATCAATCAATCAATCAATCAATCAATCAATCAATCAAAACGAGGACGCACGTGAGGCGGGTGCTGCTCGTGTCCGGGGCAGTCGTCGGGGCATCCGTGGCGGCATATCTCGACCACGCATTGTATCTGCACCTCGATGGTGTCGGGGAACTTGAAGGCGTAGAAGTGCGAGAAGGCCACCACGCTCGCCTTGCCGCTGAAGTCGCGCACCTTCATGAAAGCCGTGAGCATCTTGGGCCGGAGGACGCAGCCCCGGTCGTCCGTCAGCTGGATCGGGCCTCGAAGGCCGTCGTGCGCGGCGCACGACTTGACGCGCATGTCGAACTGCTTGTCCCGGTCGTTGATGGCGATCACCATGGTCAGCGGACTGCCCAGCGGCACGATGCTGGACACCTGCTTCGCCCACGGACCCTTGCCTGCACGGGAGAAAGCAAAGTCAAGGTTTAGATCAAGGTATGTGGCATGGCAGTAAAAGATTAAAGACGACGCTGCATTTGTGTCTTGCCGCAGCAAGTTCTCTTCCCGTTAGAGGATGCTTAGTAGACCTTTAAGGGCCCCTAAGCCACTCCGAGTTCAAATACGAGAGAGTGATTTCTTTCTCGCCTTCGCTGCCCTTCCTACACGCGATATCACCTCCTCTCCACTTATTTCTTCATAAAGCACGTGTACAACGTCAGCACTAAGCGCTGAACCAATCAGAATTACGCGCTTGTTGGTTACACGCTTTTATCTCCGCTTGTGCAGTCGAAAAAAAAAACAATAAAAAACATTAAAAACGAAGTGAAATCAGTAGCTCGAGGGCGATAGTCACGCGAGACAAGGCAGAACGTGCGTGCGACTTCATGGCAAAGTAGAGTAGGAGACAATTCACAGCTTCCCCGCCACGGTGGTCTAGTGGTTATGGCGCTCGACTGCTGACCCGAAGGTCGCGGGATCGAATCCCGGCCGCGGCGGCTGCATTTTCGATGGAGGCGAAAATGTTTGAGGCCCGTGTACTTAAATTTAGGTGCACGTTAAAGAACCCCAGGTGGTCGAAATTTCCGGAGCCCTCCACTACGGCGTCTCTCATAATCATATGGTGGTTTTGGGACGTTAAACCCAAGATATTATTATTATTATTCACAGCTGATATGCATTGTACGTGGACCAATCGAGAGGTTATTTCTTTACGACGTCACCTGAACAGGCTGCTGGCGTCACGAATTAGGCCGAAAAGACGGGAAACGCCAGGAGAGGGTAATGTGCTCATTCTTCGTGTTTTGAGAGGTTGTTTAGGGGCCCCTTAAGAGACAAAACGAAGAAAAAAAATTACTTTTTTCTCATTTTCCGCACCAACTCGCCGTAAAGCCGTACATTTTGGGTGCTTCCATACCGAGGTATACATCAGCGAAGAAGAACGGCTACTTGGGTTAGTTGGGCTTTCCGTTCCTCGCTTTTACGCCTTTCCTTCAGCACTACCATGCTTGCGCTGCAAACCCTTTCAATATATGCATGAGCGACCGCTTACCGTCAAACAGGGTCTCTCTTGTAATATAACGAAGGACCCCGTCTAGCAGGTGTCGAGAACTTTGCTGCCTCACAAGAAGTGAAATACGAGCAATGTTTACCGTCACAGTTACTTTCCAGCGTGCAGGTCGCGGAGTGTTATTAAGTATATTGCACCGAAACCTCTGCTACCCAAATCAAAGAATTTCGTTGAAATAAATCATCTATGAATTTGTACCCGGAAGAAAAAGTAGCAATGAAATGATGACAAATAAACAATACCTAAAGAATGATCGCAGTTGAGTATGTTTACCATAAAACAATGAATTAAGTCCATACCAAACGCCTAACAATGCGTAATTCCCTAGAGAGTCGGTCATTAAGGCAACTCTCTGCGTATGGATATAAGCATATGTTGTATACGCTGTCCTTTTAATTTTGTTCACATGGGAAGACGATGACCTGCAGTAGAATTCGTACCGCTATGCAGGCAGCGAATTCGCCGTTCTTATGAAAATATGCGAATCGCGTGCGAGAGGTAATAACAATGATCAAGACAGGAAGAAACTTCGTGTGTTTCTGAATTACCAATAGTTACTGAGAAAAATTCGGTATAACCTTCCGCACAACTTTTACAAACTCGTAAAACTGTCTCGTAGGACTATTTTTCTAATCAGTTAGGGCGCTTCTCTGCAATGCGTACATTGACCCAATCAACGGTGGTTCCACGCCGTCGCTAAAATGAAGCCGATGCGAGAAGTGCAAACGCTTGTCTCTATATTTTGAACGTAGCTTCATTGAGTATCCAGTGTACACGTCTTGCGCCTCGTAAAACATGCTACAAAACGTTCACATACGCGCCGACTCGCAAAACAGACTAGCAGGGCAAACATGCCTTGCGGAAAAGCCAGTCCTAAGATTACGAGAAGGGTCTGCCTGAACATCATTAAAAGAGTAACAACACCGCGAAACAGGTCGTCCAGAATTTCCCACGCACAAAGGCATGGGCGACGTGCTGTCGGCGATCTTGTGCCGCCGCTATGCAGGTATGCACGTGATAGGAATTAAACGTGCTGTCGCCAACGACTACTTTTAAGTTCGAATTGCATTTCTTCGGCTAGCACGACGGATTCTGGTTGTTCCGTATAAAGGTCGGAACACTTCCCTGTGTGACGCAAACAAGCCGACGTCACGTGAAAAAATGAATGCGACAGCGTATAACTAGAGTATAACCTTCGTCCGTATTGCGCCACTCTGATCACAGAAATACATCTATACAGTTGCTCAGATATCATTGTCTGCATGTTCACAAGAGCTTGCGGCAATTGTTCCGAAGCGTTGCTGAGCAAGCTCATTGGTTAGAGTGCTAGGCTATACAAATTCATATTGCCGAACTGGCATGGGTTCGAGTCTCCGTTCAGCTACGGAGAAAACTTGTTTTGATTTGCACTCTGGCAGTGGCGAAGCTACATGCATGAAAAATTCGGCAGATCCCACGTACCGTGGGAATCAGTGTTATGCGAAGCATGCGCGGAATGGTGACCGTGGCGTAATTTTTCACATTGAGCGAAACTTTACGGAATGACGCTAGAGAAACGTGGAAGTGGTATACACACACTCATGTTGAAGAGTCGCATATGAATTATATAACCAGTTGCTTAAAGTAGCGAAACGATGCCAACAGCAACATCGGTGTTACCATCACCGGACTCGGTAAGCTGCTATGTAGTGCTTATATTCTTCAAAATCGGATAGCGCGAATCCGAACAGCACAAAGAAACACATCTGAACAGGACTGGCGTTACTCGCAACGAAGCTTCATTCAGGAAAGTTTCCCTGGATATACACAAAGCCGAGTGGCACGCGCAGGCGCACTGCACGTACGTTACAGTCACAATTGCAGTTACAGTTGCGTTACAGTTGTTACACTTCTCCGTTTCGACGGAGAAGGCACGCACGTTTTACGAACCTGTGCCTATGTGTAGATGAGGTCCTTGACAGTTCTTGAACAAGGTCATCATCACTGTGATCAGTGAGTTTCAGCAGCTGGACCGGACTTGTTATTCGGATTCGTTCGTGATCGCGGCTACGAGGGGTCTAAGTGTAGCGAGGTATAGCACAGCTGGTGAATATACTGGATGCCTCTTACGATGAAATGATCTATGATGCCTTCTGTCCTGGACGTGGCAGGGAGGTTTCTTGATGCCCTGTACACATTCAAGCCGTCTTTGACACAGCTAGTATAAAGATCAGGCGTTGTTGGGTCTTGATAAATCAATGTTGATGTCACCGGTAATGATGAGAGGCCTGGTTCTCTCGGCAGGTTTATTGTAGGAAACATTGACCCCGGTCTTTGCGTAATCAACGTGGTCCACGTTGCGGACCGCGTCAAGGAGTGCATGGTAGTTGAGCGTCTTCCAGGGGTGTTATGTATTCAGCTTCCTCGCTTTCCTTGCGTCCGCCGCGGTAGTGTAGCGGTTAAGGTGCTCGGCTGCTGACCCGAAGGTCGTGGGTTCGATCCCGGCCGCGGTGGTCGCATTTCAATGGAGGCAAAATGCTAGATCCCGTGTACTGTGCGATCTCGGTGCACGTAAAGAATACCAGACGGTCAAAATTTCCGGAGCCCTTCGCTACGGCGTCTCTCATAATCATATCGTGGTTTTGGGAGATAAAACCCCAACAATTATTATTGTTATCACTTTCCTTGCGTGTCGGTGTGAGTGTTCGCGGTTACTGCGTTGATTGAGACCGTGAATCACCTGTGGCACATACCCGCAAAACATGAACTCTGGTATGCGGGTATGTGCCACACGTGACTGAGAGAAAGGGTTTCATGACGTACGCGACAGGTATTTTGCGCTATTCATGTCGTGACCAGTGAATCGTGTTTGTCATACCCTGATCCCCTGCTGTGCCAATTTTGGTATATTACAAGTTATGGAGACGACCAGGAGAGCGTCCAGGCGTAGGCGGCTAGATAGATAGATAGATAGATAGATAGATAGATAGATAGATAGATAGATACGTTGATAGAAACGCCCAAAGTGCCTGAGGTTCGCTAAGAAATGCTTCGCATTTAATACGAAAACTGCCCCGATGATGGTGAAGGACCGTGGTCGACAAGGACAGTGGTCACCATTAAACCAACGGGACGGACAATGGACAAACCAATCGCGCTCTCTGCAGTCGCACTGAAAAAGACTGAGCAAGTGTGCGCCGCAGCGACATCTTCTACTTAAGGACGTACTCGCTTAATTGCAATTTTATTGAAGATACGATCTTCCCACCAGGAAGGGACGAAGGCGCTAGTGCTGTTTCTACAATCAACCAGCCTCGTTGAACGAATATGACACTCTCGGTTCATTGAACACGGTTCACTGATCATGACATACATAATGCAAAACGTCTGTCGCGTACGTCATGAAACCTTTCTCATCAGTCACGTGTGGCACATACCCGAATATGCGGTCATGTGCCACAGGTGATTCACAGTCTCAATCAACACAGCAGCCGCGAACATGCATATTGAAACGCAAGGCAAGTGAGAGAGCTGAAGGCAGCTCTACCCTGGAAGACGCTCGACTGCCATCCACTCGTCAACGTGGTCCACCAGAATGTGCATTTCTTATGAGGCTCGATGCTGGCCTCATGCTGAGCGAGTATGACGTCAGATTGAATGAGAGCCGCTATGTGACACGCGAAGAAGCCGCCGCTAAGTGCCCTGACGGCATACGGCTTTACTACAGCAATGCTTTCGTCGACCTTTATAACTCACGTCGCCTCGACGCTGCGGACGTGTTATGCCATCCCGCATGCGTTAAGATAACTGGCTATAAGAACAAGCAGGGACACAGGGATGCCCTGACCAAAGTGGCCAAGATGAACGCAAGCGACATGGGCAGCTTGCCGATGCTCAGGCGAATTGAGGCCTGCCGGCCTCAATTCACCTGAGCATCGGCAAGCCGTACATGATCACGGCCAACATCGACGTAAACGACGGCCTCGTTAATGGAAATATGGTCACCTTGTGGTACATCGGGCGTGACAGACACGGCAACCTCGTGCGACTGTGGGTTGAACTTCCAACGTCCACGGTAGGCATTATCGTCCCAGCCAGGACGAAGTACATCACTACCGCACACTCCTCAATAGAATTGAAATGGATGCCCGTGGTAATGCGAACCACCACAGCCACGATGCACGCCAGAAAAATATCTCGTGTAAGGGGAGACAGTTTCCCCTTGCGCAAGCAAACTCTATAACTATACATAAGTCCCAAAAGGCCGCATACGCCCAGGTATTCTACGGATACGATAAGCGCCAACCACTAAAGTTGGTCCCCGTAGCACTTTCCAGGGCTACCAGCCTCGACGCCCTATACCTCACCAACGCAAAAGGTGACTTGAGGTTTCGACATGTCGCCGGCTCTATCGACAGACAGTCTGTCGACGACATGATCCGTCTAGCAAACAGGTATCTAGACACTGTCTTAGACCGGGCTACCATCTTCATTCGGTGCCACAACCACAACAATCACCTCACGCTCGCCGCTCTCAACGCACAGTCTGTGCGTTGAGAGCGGCGTGTTAGCACTATATGAAACATAGAGCGATGAGCCCACTGTGTCGGCCACAGCAAGCGGCTTCACTGCAGGTGCGAAGGCGTGGGCACATATAAGAACACGGCGATGCGCTACTTCAACGTAGGCCGCATCCCACTTCGCCGGCCTTCAGACACCGAACACACACAGACAAGCAGCGTAATCGGCGAGGTCTGCGTTGCACACATCAGTTACAATAGCAAAGACATTGCGCTAGCCGCCGTCTAACTGAGAACTCTCAAGCACTCCTTCCACACATGCCCATGAGTTCGTGAAACGTGCCTGCGTTCTCCATCATAACGGAGAAGTATGAGCATCACATATCAGCTTACCGCGTCTGGTGTTGTTAATACCGATGTTGCTGTTGGCATCGCTACGCAACTGTAAACAATTGGTTACATAACACATGCGCGACTCTGCAACATATTTGTATGCGTGTACAATTTGCACATGTCTTTAGCGTCATTTCGTAACGTTTCGGTCAATGTAAAAAATTACGCCGCAGTCACCTTCCCGCTGCAACGCTTCGCATATAACATCGATTCCCACGGTACGTGGGATGTGCCGCATTATTTCATGTGTGCCCATATCGTAGGGGGAAACAGTGCGAGGACCAGGACAAAAATAGGCACACATATAACCACACGTAGCGCTGACTGGCAACTCAAGTTTATTGCGGCGAACAACGTAAATAAATGCATATTCACGTATCAGCCAACAATATGTTTCCCCCTACGATATGTTCAACCAACTAGCCGACAAGTTCACCCTTCATGTGTGCGTTTTACCGCCCCCCCCCTATATTCCTACCAAAAAAAAAAAGCACAGACAGTGCATGAATGGCGCACCACGCTTCCTTCATACTTAAAGGGACCAACAACTGATTTTTCTCGACCCATTTTTTTATGGCTCGACAGAAAGATCACTCTTCGCAGTGTTTGCAGCTGCAGTAGTTAATCCGAAAAGCACGTAGTTAATTTACAAGCAGTATTTTTCGATCTGAAAGGCCCTAAACACGGACGCACCTTTCCTCCAGTAACGCTGAGAATTGATAGCGATGCCGCCAGCCCTTCTCACGATGTGTGAAAGCTATCGCTGTTCTGCTTTCGCAGGAGTTTCTGTAACTATGCTTAACTACCTTTATTTAGAGCTTTTCAACTATTTTTGAAAATAACAAGCTGTTACAATGAGATGATGTGGCATTATACACCTTCCTTATATTTTCTGTAAGATATAGGAAAACAGAGCAAACAGAACGGGGCACAGAGAAAAAGAGAGAGTACCAACGCGCGAACTTGTCTTCTCTGTGACCCGTTTCCTTTGCGCTGCTTTATAATATGAACCTATACCATGCTGCAGCTCACTCAGTTCACCATATTTCTGCAATAGTTTACAAATGTAGAAAAGTGGAGTTGTAGTTGCCGTCACTTGCAACTCGAGACGTGTTCCTCCGAGAAGCGCAGTTAAGATTTCGCGAGCGAATATGTATAAATGCTCGAGACTCGCCTTCCTGGATCTCCATCCAGCATCCAACGCTGTCGCCCTGAAAGTTGAGCTCCTGGACGTCCAGGTCGGCCAGCTGGATGGAAGGCGTGCGCAGCGCCGACTTCTCGTACGCGTCGTGCCACTCGCAGCGCAGCCGCTTCGCCTCGTCCCACGCCTCGATGATGTCCACGCCGTACTGTACCACGATCGTATTCTCGTAGAAGCTGCCGTGGTGGTCCGGCTGCGGACCGCAAGGAAAACCATTTAAAAGCAGTGAACGCGTAAGCGGCTTGTAAAACGCTGCATGTTCAACGTGACCGAGTTGCAACGGATCGCGCTTGTTTGTGTCATTACCGTGTGCGCGCTTTGGTTACGTCATTACTCCTCCGCTTGCTGATTACGGTTACGTCATTACTCCTATTGTGTCGAAAATGAGAATCCAACTTAGAACAACTTTCGTAAACGTTTTCGTGTGATGGTGAATGCCGCCATGCGTGCGACGGAAATGCAACGAAAATGGAGGCGCAACTCAAGACGTGTTTGAACACTAATTTTACTTTGGAGCGTAATGACTCATGTTTATAGGACAAAGTTTAGCTTGGGTAAGTCTCGTGCGTACGGGTGAAGATCTATATGCGCGGTTTCCTTTGACTAGTAATTCGTAATATTGTAGTGGCTCACGTCGCATTTTATATGTGCACGGCTTTGTGCTGCAACACAGGCTTCTCGGGAGCCGTCGCTAAGAACAGCCAGCCGCTGCCGTGTTCGAACGTTTACCGATAACTGCGGTTGCGTTCGAGAGGGTCGGTTAACCAGGGATGAGACAGCTATAGTATACTTCCAAAGGGTGTGGAAATTTACTTTTGAAGCTTCGCTACCTTTAATGCACCATTTGTCAGGTAGGCCTAGAGTTGCGAAGGATGTATTCTTTTATTGAAAATGAAATAAAGAGATTGAGTGACCTCCAATTGTAAGAGGTGCACTATACAGTAGCAACAAGAGCAAAAACACTTTCAAGATAGCAAGAAAGAACTCAGTGATTATGATCGCGAGTGCTTCCGCAATCGAGCGAGTCTGCACAAGGTGATTGGTTTCGTAAAATTTGGGGTTAAAAATGGTAAAATGGCGGATGACTGTCGCCCAACGATTGGTGAGAAGTTGGAAGGAGTACTGCTAAAGCTTCAACTGATATATTAAGTCGTGTAAAAATATGCTCTTAATTCACCCAGTGCGCGCATTTACAGCTCGATTCCAGATGCCTCATGTGGTCCTGGGCTGAAATATAATGAAGAAAGTGGCAAAAAAGAAAGAAAGAAGTCTCAATGACACTTCACTCAGTGAACAAATAGAGACCAACAAATGTGTGCGTGCGAGCGTTTTTGTCGCAATGCGTGTAAAATTTCGACGCATTTATGCAAAGAAGTGTCTCGCACATTATATACCTTGGTGCCGCATCGGTCGTAGAAGACGTCAAAGTTGGCGGCCGTGATGCCCGAACGGGGTCCCACGTAGACGCACTCGGGCTGCCCGTGGTGTCCCTTGGAGAACACGATGCCGTGGAAGGGAGCGCTGAACTGCAGCTGGACACGCATGTGTCGCTTGCCGCAGGCCACCTCGACGCCGATCAGGCGTGGAAGGTCGCTCGGAGGCTCCGGCAGCGAGAGGTCCTTGCCCTCCCAGGGGGCCTCCGTCTGTGACGACGCCTGCACCACAGCAACGAGGCCCAAAGCCGGTTAATTAATAAAAGACATCACGTTCGCTGAGAGGGTCTGTGTACAATAAGCTTTGATGAGAATACAAGGCATTATGACACACGGCGATAAGAACGTTGCGCATCTCGTTTGAATCCTACCTCCGGACGAGATTTTTTTTAATAGGGGAAGCATCTACTCGGCGAAAGAACGATGACCGACTGACCCGACCTAATCCAGCAGATTGTAGCCGTAAAAAGTTTCGGTTTAACAACTACTCGAGTGATTGACGAACTCGTACAGAGAAGGTTGCGTCGCTATACGACACAGACAGGACTGAGTGGTCCTTCAGGCTATCTTGTCGTCAAGCTTCTTACCGTGGTGTATTTTGCTGAACTTCACCTTCAGGGCATAATATACTCACTGCTCGCTCGTTTTATTTGCAATGAATTCGAAATAACCGTGATTTATACCGTAGCGGGAGTCATAATCTTTTATTTTCCCTTTAAATTTGGATATAGAAGTCGTCCATCCTGCCCAAACTTGTCGGAACTGGCAGAGCACCGAGAGCGTAGTATATGGCCGTCAGTCAGTTTAATTTAATGCAGTTGTTGTGAGCTCATCTAAACGTCCTTACGTGGCATTGTGAATACCATATATCACTCTTATGCACTGGCAGCCTCTTTTTATCGCTTAAGACATACTGATGTACTCGTTGATTATTCACGATAGATTGTTGCAGCGTGCAAATCAGACACAATGACGACACAGGACATAAAAAATACAATTCTTGTGTTTGTTTCAGCGGCTGGTGTTTATATATTCGTATGTGTGAGTCGTCCTTATTTCTGATGTGCGTTGCCACAAGCTATCATCTGATTTTCTTTTCTTCCCCTCATTTTGGCTGGCAGTATTTTTTGTTCTCCCTTGAACTGGTGGCTCGTATGGCATGACTAAAATAAGAAAGTTTCAGTTTCAGGATAGTTTTTTCCTCGAAAGAACGAGCGTTATATTGATTTCTTGTGTGACCGAGCTATTTGTTCGTTTTTGTCCATGGGATCCTCGAAACTTTACGCCAGCACCATAGCTCAAAGGAAATAAAGTTTTTTTTTCTTTCATATTTCCGCAATGACAACGGTTCGCACCGATGCATTACCGCGGGAAATACCGGTAGCTGACTAACTTTAGTTTTGAGGCTGACACCTTTGTGTTTCGCGTAAGACCATGGTTTATGTCATCGCGACAAATTTCGACGGAGCAGGCACTGCAAGCTGAACGGACTGCAGTCGTGTATAAATTCGAACAGTATAAGTAAGGACAGGTACCTGAAGACGAACAAGCAAATCTAATGCGTGTCAGTAACCAATCCAGAAATTCGCTCTGTAATGGTGCCCAAGAAAAAACAAGTAGTGAATAAGCAACAACAAAATTGCAACAAGGACACGGGCATAACCTACACGGACAAGCGCAAACATTGCGTTCCTATCACCTTGTTGCAATATCGCGCTTCTTCTCTCCTCATGGAATGCAAAGTCCGCTCCCAAGGCTTTCTTTAACTGTAACATCGAAAAAAGGTAAGGCAGCTTCGCCCTAGTGGTGCCAAGCCTGAAGAAAGTGCGAAGCTAGGCAGCCTTCTTTGTTTCTCTTCGGTTTTCTCTTTATTTCCTCCTCTCTTTCTTTCTTTTTCCCTTTTTCCGTTTTTTCTGTCTCTTTTCTTACTTATTTCTATTTTCCTTCCAATGCTTTTTTTTTCTCTTTCTTTCTCTCTCTTGGCCTCCCACGAGGGCGAAAGAAAGAGAAAAAATTGGAAGGACCTAGACGACCAAGGAGGACTGGTCGCCAGGGCTCGCGAGGCGATCGCGGCCAGAGGATTCCTCGATTGAGGAACCCTCCCACCTAGGGTGACCACGAGCTTACGAGCTCGGGAACACTGTTTTGACAAAGCGACGACAGCATACGACAGCCCGGGCCCCTAAAGTGCTCCGCACTTCGAAGCGCTGCGTGGATTCACAATTCCCATCTGTGTAGCTTAGTACATCATCGGCAGCCCTGCAGTGCGAACGGCGGATGCCTACATAAATGTAGTGCGAGAAACACACACACACACACACACACACGCACACACACACACACACACACACACACACACACACACACACACACACACACACACACACACACACACACACACACACGCACGCACGCACGCACGCACGCACACACACACACACACACACACACACACACACACACACACACACACACGCACACACTGGAACAGCAGCAACAACAGCAACACCATTATAACCACCCCAAACAACCGCCAACAGAAGCGAAGCCGCGAGAAAAAATGGGAAGGGTAGTTTTTATAACGATGCCCTTATCACGAGAGGACAAACATTGTACACAAAGGACACCGCGGATAGCGTCACGATAATAGCGGGCGCACGCGCACACCCCTTTACTGCACCTTTACGGGCAGTCAGTTTATCTAACCCGTTACGCCCGCAGCTCCACGATGCACCCGCTGTGAGCAGGGGAAGCACCCACAGGCCTTCTCGATCTAAGGCGGCGAGTGCCTGTCATCTTTTCCCCAACCACTCGATACGTGCTGGTCACGCAGCTGAGGTGTAAGCCGAGGCCCATACATGCGCCTCACGCGTCCATCGCTGCACGGCGGGAGGTCTCTTTTCGTCAGTGTAGTTCACGAGTACGCCGCCGCGGGGCAGGGCGTTCGGCGGCGCAAGGCGCCCATGATTTCCACCCGAGAACCATCGTTTCTCGGGAAGATCGCAATCGCGCGACAGTTGACGACCATTCAAGTCACGCCTCGCGTGCTTCCACGGCGTCGCGTTTTTTCCCGCCCAGCAGGCTCGCGAGGGTGCTTTGCTTTCCGGAGGTTGTGCTCCTTATGGTCCTGTTCGAGCAAAACGGCGTGTTTTCTTTCATAAACAAAAATAACCTACGAACAGCTCACACGTCGATCGCTTCAGCACGGCGTGCTGCGGGCTGACCCGATAGTACGCGCTTCATCTTCGGGACATCCTCATATGGCGGCAAAGGAGAAGCTTAGAAAGATGAAGAATGGAATGGGGGTCAGGATAAGGGGGGGGGGGGTGTTGGAGCGACACATCTTCGCAAGGGGGGACGAACGTTGGTAACGTTGCGTCTTTGGCTTGCAGCGCGACGATCGACACAAGAAAAATGAGAGAAGAGAAAACAGCACAGCCTTTCCCTTAAAGGGACACTGAAGACGAATATTACGACGACGTGGATTATAGAAACAGCGTTTCAGAAACCCCGTAGTGCTTGTTTCGTGCCAAGGAAATGCTTAGTTTGAAAGAAAATCACGTTTTAGTGGTACGCATGCATACCGTTAGCGCAGTTTAAACCACCGGCCTTCGAGAACGGCCTCCTGACGGAGCATTCGCCATGCCCGCCCTTCACTGCCCGACAGCCGGCGCAGCGGAGCAAGTGGCTTTAGCTAAGCATAAGTAACGTCAACAAGCTCTTTTCTGCGTAATTAAGACTTAGTAACACAAGTTGCATTTTATTTCGTCTTGTAATGCACTGAAACCTTTTTTTTTTTGGCATTGGTAGTTTGAACATTTGTCATTAATTGTACCGATGCCCTACCGCCCTACTACGTCGTCACGCTTGTATTCCATAATATTCCACTGGTGGCGCGAACTGTCTCCTATGTTTATCACAATTTCTCGATTACTAAAGTGCTGCTAGGCATAATACTGACATTTCGGACGTTCGCAAGCATTGACTTTTTACTGTGACATAAAATGCTATTTGCCTTCAGTGTCACTTCACTCTCTCGTTTCTAACGTCGATCGTCGCGTTGTTGACCAAAGAGGAAATTTTCATCTTCCCCTTTCCCTTTTCTGCGCTCCCGCTTCCTGCGATGAAGGCAACCGGCATCAAGATTAAATTTAAGCCTTATTATAAAGAGCCCCTCTGAAACTTCTGTTTGTTCGGAAAATTTTAACATCCTAACGCCTTGAAGTTGTTCCGAACGCTTGTAGCAGAGTGGACGAAAAACGGGCAACACGATATATAGAGTTCAAGGGCTCGAGTGTCATGCATACGATTACACAGACGAGTATATAAACCAACGTGTGAAGCAACGTGTACCTAGCGCAGCCACCCTGAAAATTAAGTATATCTTAAGTAAATCATGTCGAAAACGATATAGCGTAGAGCTATAGGGGACAAGAATAAATTAAATACAGGGTGCATGATTAGGAGAGCCTGGTTAGCTATCCCGAACTTGGGGAAGGAGGAATGGAAGAAAATTAAGGAATTTAAAAAAGGAGATGAAGTCCAGTATATTAATATGAAACACATGAATCTGTTTCATGTGAGAACACACGAAACACATTTATTAGCGCCGTGTTAAGTATGCCTGTTTTTTTTCGTTGAGTTCAAGAATCAAAGCACTAGAATGCAGAAGCTTTTCTACATAATGAGAGAAAGAAAGCCTATTACTGAAGCTCAGAATGGTTAGCCAGGTTATATTCGACTACATACTATTCCGCTGGGGATAGGATGAAGAGGGAAAAGAAGGCCCTAGGAGAATGTGGGCAGAAAAAAAGTGTAAAAAAAGCATCGCAACATCCAAACAGCGCAAAGCACCGCACTTTTTATTTACCTTTCTTGAGTCTACTGGCTTAGTCTGCAAGCTCGGATCGTTACACCGGGTAACAGCGGGCCTGGATGTTAGCGCGAATGAGCGTTCGTTATTTTTTTTAAATATTTGGCATAAACTATCTATACTTGCCGCCTTCACCTATTACAAGACTTGGATTTTTGTTATTTCTTATTTATTTTTTATTTTAGTTCTATATAACGATACATTGAGAAGAATCCTCTCCTCCGCCCCCCCCCCCTCCCCACGCAGTTTGAATTTTCTTTAGTCCGGTTTTCTTCGAACTTCCTTTGTGTATAGACGCATGCGCCTTCATAATCTGTTAAGGGGATACTCATCTTGTTTAGTTTTGTTTCGGCGAGGAAAATTGCACCACGTGCCCCTTTTTTGTAACGTATTTATGTGTACTCTTTCAATAAACCTTCAGTTGCGAGTGTGCGCTTTGTGTCGTCGGTTCCTTCCTTTTGTCCTTGTTCCCATAGTGCGCCTATTTGCTTTAAGAAGAGAAGAATAAAATTTAACATATATAAGATAAGCTTCAAGACAAAAATAGTCAACAGTCACATAAATATACACTGTGACGTTAAAACGAAACAATGCTTAAATGCGCTGGTAAAGGCAAATAATACCATATTTATGTGTTTTAATATCACCGTATCGATATATGCATGCAATTGTTGACTCTGCTGTACTGAATGTTATGCTATGTCTTTACGATGTGATAATTCATCTACACGATGTATGACTTCAGAACTTCATATAAGGGGTCATTATTCTTTGTATTTTTGAGACGTTATAGTGTCATGGTGTTCTTCGAGTTGCATATTGTATGTACTGCAGATTTGTCATGTTCGGAAACTGGATCCTGTATTCTCTGTGTTCGACACCTCTAAGAGCTAAGGAGTAGCCGGCGCCTTATTTGTGCGGCAATATCTGCTTACATTACGTCAATAATAATAATAATAATAATAATAATAATCAATCAATCATTTAATCAATCATTTATTTAACGTGCCCAGGAACAACCGTATAATAATAATAATAATAATAATAATAATAATAATAATAATAATAATAATAATAATAATAATAATAATAATAATAATAATAATAATAATAATAATAATAATAATAATAATAATAATAAAAGATTGAGTTAGTAGTGTTTCCATAGCTTTCTAATGGCTCTCAACGCATGCACGGATACTAACCAGTCGCCCCGCCACGGTGGTCTAGTGGTTATGGCGCTCGGCTGCTGACCCGAAGGTCGCGGGATCGAATCCCGGCCGCGGCGGCTGCATTTTCGATGGAGGCGAAAATGTTTGAAGCCCGTGTACCTAGATTTAGGTGCACGTTAAAGAACCCCAGGTGGTCTAAATTTCCGGTGCCCTCCACTACGGCGTCTCTCATAATCATATCGTGGTTTTGGGACGTTAAACCCCATATATTATTATTTACTAACCAGTCGCCGAAGATCTAACTAAGGCTGCCACGTGATATCACGGGGCAGCGATGGAAGGCTCTAGGTAGAAGCGGCTGTCAACCACGTGAGGGCTTACTTGTTTCCTTACTCGAGGCCTTGAAGCACTCCCAAACGTGCTTCTACGGCATCCCTTTGGAAGACATCAAGCCCTGCCGCCGGAAGCCCACTATGTGAATGCTAACTCTGCTGTGGCCATGCAACAACGACGGCGCATGACTGCACCATCGAATCGGGAGCGTGACTGCAACGTCTTCATTGTGGTTTGCCGCACGGCTGACTACGAGGCACGACTCGGAAAAGTTCTTTAACTGAACTAAGTGAGTTATACTGCGGTGGTGTGGCCGCTGCTGACAACTGGTTTTGTCGTGATCCCACGGCAGTGCTCGTACGAGCGTTGCCATCGGATAAGAGCTATTCGGGACTCGCTCTTTTGTGCGTTATTACTCGAATGGCCTTCCTCTCTCAAGAATACCGTATATCTGCAACAGTAACGCCTCTTCGTGGCTGCGTATTTCAGGCAGTGGGTGTTTCAGCCACGGCAAACATTTATTGTAGGCTCCAATGTAATGTGTTCCGGTGATTTAGGATAGCACAAACAAAAAACTGAATTTAGGAGGAGTCATATAGTCGCGATGGTCAGCTTTGTTGTTAGAAACATCATCGTTAAACTACTCTACTGGCAAACGCCCGATACTACCAAATGACGGGCATACATTTCCTTGCGCATCGCTTATGAAGATATTGAAGAATCGTTTCAAGGCGCTGGACGAAGAATGAAAATCGTGCGTAACATGTGAATTTTTTTTCACTAAACACGAACTTTTAAAGTAATTTTCCCTTCGTCACTAACTTTCGCTCAGACGCAGGTTCAACGCTAGCACAATCCTAACAGTAAATCTAATAGGAGACACACGGTACTCTAGCGTGCAGTACTGGAAGGCGCCGAGTGTGATGGTACAGCCCTCTTTCTTTTAACTTTTACGAATACCTTTCTTCCTCTATCTTAGCTTCTTTGGCTTCTTTAACAACATGCAGGGGGCGTGGCGCGTGTATAGCCTAGCGCACTTGAACTTCTTCATTTCCTCATTTGAATCGCTAATTAAACGCACAGAGTGCAGGAACACAGGACGGGCCGGGACAGACACGCAGAAGCGGCCCTTCTTGTGTTTCTGCGCTGTACTTCTAATTATACATCACCGACGTGCGCCGCCTCTCCATTCTCAATAGCCTGTATACTTAGTTTCTCGACAAAGTGTCTATGGATAGAAATGTGAAAGCGCAGCTGGAACAATCCACTCAAAAGTTCGACTAAAGAAAGTGTGCTTGCGTTTCGCCGTGAGGTCATTCCGCGCCAGGACGTCTTTTGCGCAGTATCCCACAATACGGAGTTCAACTGGCAGCATGTTTATTCTACCGATTTGCGCTCTTACGTTCTGGAGAGCGGAGGAAGGCAGAGTCAAGCTACCTCCGCGTTCTTGAGTGGGCTCGGAAGCACGAGTGTGTCGTGGAACCAATCGGGTACCCTGTCTTGCTTATGGTACATTTGGCTGAGATTGCAGCAATGCGGAGCCCAATATTGATCCGAGTCGTAAGAAAGCGTGACAAAGTCGAAGGTGCAGCCACTGGCAAGAGCACTAGAGGTCGGAAGAGGAAACACCTTACAAACAAACAAGGCGCGAGGAACAGCTGCGCACATAGGCCGCGCATTGTGTCAAGGCTGACGTCGCGCCAACAACGGAATCTGCTAGGGCCCCGTGACCAGAACTCTGCCAGATCTCGGTTCCACTTCGTAGTCGAAGCTGAGAGTGCCTCAGAGCGCTCTTATCTGCTCATCTGGATCGCGATGCTGAGAGTCAGCCGAACATCCTCAGTGCGATTTATTTCTACCAAGCAAATGCGACGCGTGTGGCCAGAGCGCTCTTGAGCGTTGTAGAACGATCAGCCGAATGCACCGTTACACACGGCACGCTAGACCAGTCCTCAACCGATGGTGCTGCCGGGACCCGGAGAACTGACGGGAGGGCATGCCAGAGTTCCATGAAATGCTTCTGGGTGTGATGTTGGCGCTCATTGCGTCAAGTGGTGTCGGCAACGGGACCCGCAGCATGCTAAAATGCTGGAGAGCGCTTTAGTCCGAACCACATGCTCTGAACAATATCAGAGCAACGTGGTCCTATGTTCGAAATCGGGTTAAGGTTTAATCTTAAATATAGTATCGCCGAGTGTCTTACGAGTAAAACGAAGAACAAGAAGGAAAAGAAACGAAAGGCAAGCAGCTAACCGATCAATCGCCTCCCCAGCTGAGCAAAAAAAAAAAAAAGCTTCGTTAAATTACACGCTGACAGCTACACGTGATGCTGCTGTCTTTCGCGAGTTCTGTGCGGGCGCTCGCTTACAAACATGTGTGTGCAGGCATGCATGAAATAGTTCTCGCCTATCCAGCCGATTTCGCCCGTACTCTCGTCGGTCAATTCCCCTCACCTTTCACAGATTTCCTATCTCTGAAAATGATTATGACCACAATATTGTCTAGTGGCTGCGAAATAAAAGGAATCTCTCCCTTCCAGTTGTATTTTGTGCATTTACAATAATATACACAGCTATAAATGCGCACCTCGAATATACGCCTGAAATATATCCAAGACTTGGCTGATTCCCATGCGTATAAGTGGCGCGGATGACACAGCCGCTTTAAGGTTACCACGGGCATAACCATCGTCAAGAAAACAAGGTAAGGAGGAAGATTACGAAGTTCTACGAAGAGGAAGAAGAGAAGGAGGAGGAAAAGAACGTGACAAGCAATGACGACGGCGACGAAAAAATAGCGCTTTAATTAGTTCTCACTTAAAGGGAACCCATTACACGCTATGTAGGTGCGACACAGTGCCCTCCATTGCGTCACCGGGAGCGTCGGAGGGAGCCCAAGATGCGACACGCACGTCGAATATACCACGTTGAGCACGTCACGCCGTTCCGCACGCGGACGTGCAGCTCGCGATATCGCGCCCGTGGACGTGCTCCGACTCGAATACGCACGCACAGGCTGTGTATTTCATCGCCGCAGGCGCCCGCCACTGGAGCGACGAAGAGGAAGGGCGCCGGAATAACGGAGAGCCGCGGATGTTCGCCTGGAAGCGCCATCGGTGGGACATGTGTCCCCCTTGAACCAGCGTCCCCATCGTGGCTGCGCTCACCCATCAGAGTCGTTCTTCTTTCTGCAGGGTCCCGTTCACCACTGATCCCAGGTCAGCCAAGTTCTCCGTGCCTTCCTGTGCAGCCGTAGCAGCGTTTATTCTCGCTCTTTTGTGTAAGTGGGAAGCAGTGTTTGCTTCTTGCAAGACAGTTATTAGATATATTAGAAAATATTACATAGATAGATAGATAGATAGATAGATAGATAGATAGATAGATAGATAGATAGATAGATAGATAGATAGATAGATAGATAGATAGATAGATAGATAGATAGATAGATAGATAGATAGATAGATAGATAGATAGATAGATAGATAGACAGACAGACAGACAGACAGACAGACAGACAGACAGACAGACAGACAGACAGATAGATAGATAGATAGATAGATAGATAGATAGATAGATAGATAGATAGATAGATAGATAGATAGATAGATAGATAGATAGATAGATAGATAGATAGATAGATAGATAGATAGATAGATAGATAGATAGATAGATAGATAGATAGATAGATAGATAGATACCGAATTCTAAGAGCACTATAGCTTCCCTTTAAGCCGTAATGCATATGACGGTCAGAGGCCGGTGTTGACTGCATAATGGCTCTGACAGCCGTGAAGCAGGCGTGCATTGTTTTGAGAAGCAAGTCGGCCGGATGTCTTGTAATGGTTTTGTGCAAGGTTTGAATGTGGCATTATTGCTTGCGCATCATCACTTCGGCATTAGCTTGACTCTCTGGCATACGAGCTCGCGTTATGCGAATAATCGCTCACCTAACATATTGATATATGTAGCGCCATCTGGTAACGCTCTGCTATTTGGAATTATAATATATATACACGGAACACAGAAAGTTAGCAACGCTCCCACAGTGTGCGATACGCAAACGTAAGTTCTTCCTTCCCAGATTCTCACTGACAGGTGGTAGAAATTAAAGCCGTGCAATCTCGTTCCAAACATTCAATCTAAGGGCGCATTCACACCAGTGACTGACAGGGGTCGTGTGCCCAAATTGGTCGCGAAGCGGCATTTCTGGGGAAGTCGCTCACTGTTCGATTCTCCAGCTCCGTGACTGGACGCGCAAAATTTCTGAACCAATCAGCGGCGCAGGAGCACGACGTCGGAATACCCGCGGCAATACGTTGACTGTTATTTTACGGCTTTGGGCTGTGGAAGCGACGGAACGGACGTAAAAAGAAGCGACCGCAGGTTTGACGAAAGGCGCGGTGCGGTCGCCTGTCTTAACATCGGTAGCCGTGAATAGCTCCTCGATCGCCAGTCGTGGACTTCCGCCATTCGTGTAGATTTGTGATCCTGTAACTGCTTCCTTGAAACCAATAATTCTGAATCTGAATCTTAACGCCGCCTAAATGCAACTTGACAAACTTAAGGTCAATAACCTATATAGGTACATTACGTAAATCAAAGAGTCACGGCAAATCTGTCGAAGGAAGTAAATCTCAAGAGCTTCGGTGTAGAAGCGTCGTGGCATAGCAGTAAAACAAACGCGGCACCATCGCAGTGCAGAAAGAGAAGGGCCATTCTTTCCGGACAGGAAATAACAGAAAGCCGCGCCTACTAAGCAGCGTGCTCTGCGTGAAACATGATGAACAAAAGGCAACCCGACCGCAAACGTGCTTAGCGATCGAAGCACCCGCGTTCGTCGATCGCTGGTGGTGTTTTTTTTTTTACATCACCGTAAAGGGGAGCGATTCACGCTGATCGTCTATATCCTTCCGAACAAACGGGGCTCATTAAGAAAGCCGCGCGCGCTTACAACCACACGCTGAGCTGCGTCCGTTTCGTTTTTATGGACCGTTATGGGAGCAGCACTGGTCGGGTGGGTACGGAGTACAGTGTGTGTATGCAGCACCGTCGAGCCTTCGGTTACCGATCGCTTCTTCCTTTTTTTTTTCTTTTATCGGTAAAGATCAATAGCGTCGCGTGTACCCATACATCGTGAGCGCGACCTGACCACCCGCGTCGACCGCGTTCGTGCGGGTTCTCCCTACCCGTCAAAAGCCAGTTTCCGGAAACAAACTCGACTTTGTTAATTTTTTTTAGTTTGTATAGTCCTGGTAATGGGCAGAACGCTTGCGGTTGCTCGCACTCGAATAAAAAAAAAGCACACACAAAACACACACAAAGAGCATCCTTGTGTCTAGTTACGATAGCTAGGCTAATACAGGTTAGAGCGACTTCTTTAATCCAATTACCAACCGCACGTGACTCAGTAATTATTATTTTTTTGAAGAGCCTTATTCGCCACGCCATGCACCGCAATTATTTTTATAGCCGCTACTGAGCACTTATTAGAAAGCGGGAGGTATTGCTACGCACGTTAGTGAAGGTCACGATGGCTTATAGTCTCTTCGCACCAGTGTGTTTAGTGAAACGATTCGGCAATATTTAAGTGTAGCGTGTTTCAGAGCAGTTTACAAAACTTGCAACAATGTTACTTTCGACTTGGTAAGCGTAAAAACTAAAGAAAAGCAATTAACGAGTTAATCTCCTTCTTTATCAGACCACCCTCCTTAGCCCCCTGCTTTTTTTTTCTATTACGGTGTAGAGCTCTTTTCCATGAGCTTATTCCGTAACCTGGACACGACACAAAACGAAAGCGCGTCGTTCGTTCATTGTGCAAAGCATAGGAAATTTAATGCGAACGCCTAGCCGGCCTGCGAGTCCAATCTATGGAAGATGTATAGATTGTCTTAAATTACAGTGCATGACAGTGTGCGCTTTCGAGGCGTACGAACGATAAACTATGTCGCTAAGTGGGTGTCATCCGGATACTCTCGATGACCCGGATACTCTCGCCGCTTTTCCATTTGGCCTCCATTCGTGAAAAATTGCTCCGCTGCCACTGCTACAGAGATGAGTCAAGATGATATTTGGTGGTGTAAGACAGGGAGCAGCTCCCGCCGATGCGGATTCTTTCTTTCTTTCTTTCTTTCTTTCTTTCTTTCTTTCTTTCTTTCTTTCTTTCTTTCTTTCTTTCTTTCTTTCTTTCTTTCTTTCTTTCTTTCTTTCTTTCTTTCTTTCTTTCTTTCCCTAAATCGTCCCAGTCACCGAAATGCAGGATAAGAAACAGTGGTTAACCTGGAAATTACGACTTGTGGGCATCAGGGCTTCTTGGCACCAGTAAGTAAATAAAAAATAACAAACGTGTCGTGTCCTTTTCTTCTGTTCGCGCATTCTTTGCGCTCTAACTTCAGTACGAAAAATGACCATCAAAACTAGCATGTCTGTTATACACAATTAGATATAACAGTGGGGATGTTTAGCCCACATACGCGAAAATGTACGTTTTTATAAATGTGCTGCATTGGCTAGAACGCAGGAAACCTAATTTGCAACGTTCTTGCATTCTTCATAACATTAACGTAAGAATCGGGGAAAGAGACCTCTGAGTGGATATCACTAGTTGGTTGCCAGTAGAAGCACTGCCTTGAAGTCATGAGCTCCTAAGCAATAAACTATACAGAAAATTTTGTTCCCTCTCCATGCTTCTGCATTACAATTTTTCTTGTTTGTTTGACGAAAAGATGTTGGGGTAAAGTAGGTAAATAACGTTGACGGTTTGTACAATAATAACCCCGACATACAAACAAATAAATGGGCAACATGCCAGGCTATTTTTATCGCTATGCACATCATTCCTTAGCGGAAGTAAGAGCAGTCAGCCAGCGTGATAAACAGGTTAACCACGCCACCTTTCTTCTCTTGTTCTGTCTATCTCTCTCTCACTACCTGCACATAACATATATGCTGAATAATGTGCGTCTGGTGGGTTGTCGTATCGCTTATGCATCTATTGTGACGCGCAACTTCAAGACGACCGCTGCAGCATTGCGATAATCTCCATTTTAAGATTGTTCTGATGTCTTCACCTTTTTGCGATCCCGCAATGCGAAAAAGCCATCTTAGCGATTTTTCTAGGGTGTCGGTCTTTTCTGTTCATTGTTACATGTTAAGTCTTCGGCTTGTGTATAGTGATGCCGATATTTCAGTTTAACTTACGAACACACATGACGAACCGCAATAAAACACTTCCTTCCTTTGTTTTGCGCCTCGGCGACGTCCGTCTCCCTTCGCATTGATGTCTGCTTCTCCGCAGTGTTTATGCGCATGCAGGAGAAGTCATCTTTCGAGAACTTAGTTGCGTGACTTTAAGCGAGGCAGTCTATATCACAAAACTAAACAAAAAAGGCCCTGAACGGGCAAGGGAACTGTAGTCGAAGAATGCATCTGGGCTGAAACCTGGTTATCATTACTACCATGTTCAGATCACCGCTCTCAGACATAACCACGCTACACTCACTGGAACTGCATTTGGCGCGATGATACGATACATTTCTGAAGGGTAATTTTGCCATAGATCTCAAGAAAAGGGCTCTGAATAGATGAAAGCGCTCTTGTATCGATGCGATTTGGTATGTAAGAGAATGGTGCAAATGCCTGAGCGGAATCACATACTCAAGTGACAAACTCGCAGTTGCATAGAAGCATACGAGGAGACGAATGAAGAGTCGATGCATGACATAAAAAACAAAAGGCCCACTCAAGTCGCAAAAAAGTGAAAGTTTTTTCAGAAGACGCTAAACAGAGGACAGGGGGATGCGCTTTTCTTTTTTTTGGTAAGTGCTCTCACCTTCCACAGAGAAAGCTGAACGAGGAGCGCCAGGGTCATGCCCTTCCACCGCATGTCGTTGCTTCGGGGAACCTGCGCAATGGAGAGAAGAAAACAATCGTTATGGACAGAGGCAGGACACACACACACACACACACACACACACACACACACACACACACACACACACACACACACACACACACACACACACACACACACACACACACACACACACACACACAAACACACACACACACACACACACACACACACCGCACGCACGCACGCACGCACGCACACACACACACAAAGTAAATTGGTCGTCATAGTCCACACCTCCCCAGGGATGAAATATAAATGCCTAATCAAGAAAGACTGATGAATTATTAAGGCTAAAGTCTTAGATGCCTCAACAAACGCGAAAATTGACCGTCGGCGTCGTCATTGGCGGCGTCCACACAAGCAATGCAAGAAATCATCATTACGTGATGACGTCACCATATGCCGTAATCATGACGTCGAAGATCACGAAATTTCGGGGCGTCGTCGTGAAGTGATCGCGACGTGACGTCACACGATGAGGTCATCCCATGACACCGTCGCTTGGAAGGTTGGCCGATCTTGGAGGCAGTGCAAAACTACATTAGGGGCAGAAAGCATGCGGAAAGGGAGGGGGCGGTGGAGGGTCAGTACATCGACTGGGAATTGCTTTCGCCTTTGAGTCGTCTTAGGCGACTGCGTAAGCTACCATGTCAGTTTTTTCATTGGGACGCTCGTTTTGTTCAGTTTGACATTAGTAGAAGGAATATACAATATCTCGTTTCACCGTCCTCACTACGTATCGCCGAGGTTAGAGCATCATCGTAAGGTGGGTATGCTGACAAAACGTTACTACGAATTTTTGGTCACAAAGACCAACGTCGAATACAACAACAACAACAACAACAACAACAACAACAACAACAACAACAACAACAACAACAACAACAACAACAACAACAACAACAACAACAACGAGTCTGTCGAAAGAAGCAGCTGAAAAGAAGACACTAAAACCTCAAGCGCAAGAACACTCGGCTGCTCTGCCATTGGAACTATAGAGCCGCGTAAAGGTTTTGAAGCAGTACTAGCGATACTGTGCACGTTCTCATATAAAAAAATAAGACGTAAGAAAGTACATCAGCTGCTAGGAAGCGTTGCTTTATTTCTTTCTTGAGGCATCTTGACAACCAGGCATGACATCCTGTGAGAGAAGTAGATTCAAACGCCTCGTTATCGCTGCTCGGCGCACTCGTCACAGCTCCGTTCCCATCACTTCGCGAACGGATACAAGTGACGGCTCGAATTCGCTACCACGAATAAAGCTGTCCGGTCCCGTTGAATCTGTCGGCCAGACCGCACGGCAACTCCGTGGCAGGACCGTTGGGTGCTCGCCGTGGTCCGCAGCTCATGCATACGCGTGATTTCATTTCTTTTTTCCGCATACATTTTCGCTACACCTTTATTCTTGTACGGCGGACACTGTCAGCGTGTATGTAAGTTGAAGCGGAAGATCAAAAGTGCTCGGCGCGCGACCTGCGTGCCCGCGGCGTCTAGCGGGGTCAAGTATGCACGCCGGCAGGTCGCCACGTCATGTGCGCGAGGCCAAACGAGGCATGTGCCCGGTCGGTCAAACGCGAAGCCGAGACGAGTCTATAGCCGAGCCGGAGGGACCGTGATGACTTGATGGGCTCGTCTGTCGTCGGCGCAGTCGACTTCCTTTCACGTCTTCGGCAAACGGTGACGCGAAGATTATATAGCACATTGTGTATACACCTCGTGTTGCTGGACCATCATCCGGCCGTCGGGTTGTACAGTTCGCGGTTGCGCCGAATAAGACGAGCGTGCGTCTGATTGAGAGCGCTCTAGGTGATCTTATTTTTCGTTTTATGCACGCATCGCCGTTTAGGCCTGTTACACGAATTAGCTCACGAACGATCTATCAGCCTTTCGCGAAGTGAAGTTATAAAAAAATGAAGATGGACCGCGGAAAGCATCCGCACAATTGTTTTCGTGTACTCGCTGTAATTGACACCGTGCGCCTGGTAGTTACAGATAGAAAGCGGCGGCGTTAACAGTTTAAAATAGTGACAGACAAACGCTTTCGCAATGAGCATATGAGCACACGTTTTCGGCGCAACCAAGGAGGTTTTTCTTTAACCTCCTTTGGGGGAACTATAGCCAGAGTAAACTCATTAAACTCATGGCGTCACTTCTGCTGAACAGCGCCCTCGCAATTACAGGTCTTTTTACCGTTAAAGAAGAGACGCTGTGTTAATGAGAGTGTAGGTAGAAATTGGGATCGACTGATGCACTTAACCGACAATTCTTTTTTTTTTGTATCGATAGATGTATTCAATACTGGTACTTATCACTCTGATTAGAGTCTAAAGAGATAAATGTGAAACGATTCACCGCATTCGTTTTGGTGTGGCATTCACAAGACGCTATGCCCACTTGATCGGCTGCAGTGACACAGGTCCCGATTGTGGTTATTGTCAGTTACCAGAGACACTTAACATATATTTTGCGCCTGTCCAGGGTACGCCCGAGAACGACAGAAACTGATCTCATCGATTGGGCAATACCATAGTAGACCATTAACCGATGAGGTTGTGCTAGGTCCTTGGCCTGACGTCAGCAGCACAAGTGTGGTCATAGAAGCAGTCGTAGCCTTCTTACAAGCCACTGGACTGGATGCACGTCTTTAGATTTGCCCCAGCGTCATGAACTATATTATCATCTCCCTAACTTACCATCGTTATTCATCACTCTTTCGCTCCCCTGTCCCCCCTCCCCAGTGTAGAGTAGCAGGCCAGAGCAAACTATAGCTCAAGCCGACCTCCCTGCCTTTCTGTAAATAAACTCTCTCTCTCTCCGAAATTGTTGGAGTGAGCTCAGACAACAACGATCAGAAAGAGATGGTCAATGCTAGACTGCAGTAGATTTAATGAAGCCTTGTTAAACAAACAGGCTACATGAGATTGTTTTTCACCGATCCGTTTCGAAGGCGGATAAAAATAAAGATCACCACCATCCCTACCACCCTCACATACACCTCGCCATCGCACCCGCACTTATAGCGGGGGGCTGAGCACCCTGAACCTTGCAAGCAAATGCAGCTGATACAAGAACTGCTGTAACACTAACTCTGTGAACCTCCGACCCCGAAATTGTTCGGTTATGCTTTGTTTTCGTGAAATTGCGAGCGTAGTGCATGTCGTATAAGCGCCAACAATTGTTATATAGGTCGTATTTTACTCTATCGCTCCAACGGAGTGTAAAACTAAAGTAATATATGCATATAGCACGGGATTCTTGCCCTTTAGCGAGACAGTACATATAAGGTCACATCGTGATGTCCTCTACCGCATAACAACGGGGCCGCGTTGCAGTTTTATGGAGCGCATTGTGGCCTCCGCCTCGCGGTCGACTCCACTCACATTCGAGATCAATAATCACGGCCGAGCAGGCAACCTGACAGCTCTTTCCGCTGGAGTTTCGCGTACGGCACGCGTTCCCCTGCAAGTTCGGCTGCTGGCCCCTCTGAAACGCCGGCGCAAGCGCAGGCCACGTGACACAGGTCAACCAGACAGCCGCACTCGGAGGAATGCACGAGCTGGACGAGGAAGTCTGAGCAAAAGAACGTTCGGCGCTTAGAGAAAGAAAAGACAGGCGATGCGGTAATACGTATTACATACTCAGCCTTCAACGAGTGGGCGTGTGTGACGTGAAGCACGAAGCCTCGCCGATGTACATAAAGGAAGCGCTGACAGAAGCAAAACGCATAGGGCGCGCTGGGCAGGTATGCACTATACAGGCATGGGTGCCTGCAGCTATGGGCGGGTCATAGGCTAAAAGAGCTTAGCTTTCGGCTTGGTTCAACGGGATGACGGAAACGCGTTTGTGACGCCTGCGCGCATCGAGGTATAGATGGCGTGTGTGACCCCTTAACGCTAGAGGGCGCGCTTTGCGTTGTCGGGGATTAGCACGCACATGTGTATGGTTGGTACGGCGCAGGTCTTTCATTCTTGTACCTCCACCATAGTGGCTAGAGGGGGCTTTCTAGCCACCGTACCTCCACTAAGAGCATTAGCAGACGTAAGCTCGTTAGGGCGTGGTGATGGGACCACCGCACGTAATGCAACGTTTCACGAGGGCTGCGTAAGAATTAAAGCGAGCTACGATAAGTCGGACGCACTTCTATTTGAGTACAGTTGCAGGTGTTACGGGAATGCCGATGCTGGTTACAAGCGAGTATTCTTACGCGTATGGCTGCTTGTGATAGAGACCAGTCGTCAGAAGCAGTGGATTTTTCACCCGTATATCAAATCGGCAGCTTTGACACGGACGCGGTACGAGGTGTTTTCGAACTACAGTAAAACCTCGGTAATACGAATCTCGCGGAGTTACCAAAAATATTCGTATCATCCGAAATTCGTATCACCAGAAAACATGGAAAATTAGTATGCGACAAAAAAAAAAGTTGGCATACATTTTGTTTCAGTGTTTCTCAGGGCCACAGCGACGTCATGAACAGCTCTGAATGATTGCCAGTAAAGTTTTTACACGTCAACGATCATACTTGTACTCGTAAATATACGGTACATGCGCGTGTGTGTAATCAGTGAACCAGATCTCTTGTGACCCGTGACCACTAGTAACCCCCTCCTAATCTTACTACTCTTTTCTGCATGACACCAGAGTACTGCGGAGAAAGTGACTTAAGAAGCCCTTTGCACACGATAGATAGAGGCCAAGCTCATTCGCCAAGACCGTTCGCTTCGTCTCTTGGGGTCTTCGTCCAAGTTTAATGGGACTTCATAACGGACCCGCAGCCCAAGTTTCAGTCTTGTTTCATAGAATGTCTGATTGCGGGGACATGGCCTGCATCGACGTGGCAGGCACGTGTTAACAGAGTACAAAGAGGCTGCTGCCTCGAGCCCAGGAGCACGCGTCAACGCGTCGGAAAAAAAAAAAGCGCGACGTCAACGTCGTCTGTAATCTAAACGTGAAGGCGCCTAAAGGCCTCCAAGATTCACGCGCACGATGTCTGAGGCAACGACGCACCGTTGATGGTCGCGCAGCGCGCATGCCCGCGACTTCACTTGACTACCGCATCCTACGCGACAGCGCGGGCAGCACCTGTTCGTACCTGTGCGCTAGCGTACGTTCGTATCAAACGTGGCGGGGTGCAAATCGGTTCGAAACAACCGTACTCCAATACAATGCAGGCTAATGGGCCTTGGCCGGGACCACATAAAAATTCGTATCACCCCGAAATTCGTACGAGCCGTGATCGTATCACCGAGGTTTTACTGTAACTTCACAAGTCAGGTAACGTGTAGAGCTCGCTTACGCGCGCGTGGCTTGCTCCGTAATCATCGACGTTAGAGGCCCACCTAACACGAGTGAAAGGTTAAACTATCTGTGTTGATGTTCTACTATAGATGAGTTAGTTGCATTCGGTTATACTATATCCTGCAAATTTTCTGTCCGTTCGTACTTGCCATGTGCGTCATATACCTGACAGAAGACGCAGCTTCATCGAAAAGACCTGTCAGTCGGCAAGAGGGGGACTCATGCATCGAAGGCTCAGAAAACAGTCAACATCGCGCGCATAACGCGCGAGACTGACGATGGCATATCAACGTTGTCTGATCACACTGTAAACAAGGTACAGAACTTACAGAAACACGGGTGCTGGACGATTGCCTGTCGAGTACTAGGCGTACTCGATCTTTGTGCTAAACTAGGGGTGGTTTCCTCTTTGCGCAGTGGACCGGACGAAAGAGAAACTACAAAGAAAAGAAAAGTACGAAGAGAAGAAGATTACAGAGCAAGATGCGCATCATGCAGCAAAGCGAGCGGCAACGATGCGTGACAGCCTTCGGGCGGGTCTTTCGATCTGCCGGACAAGACTCTCGGGATGAAGGTATAGCAGAGTAATGCATACGCACTGACGAGTTACGACTGCAGAAGCGCCGACGTGATGAATCCTTACGGCAACGATCCGTCATGTAAGACGGCGTCCGCCCACCTCTTTGCTCTCTGAAGATTGCGCCTCTGCAAATGAGGGCGCGGCGCGCGTACCGCGTGTGTCGGAAGGATTGAGGCAGTAGGTGGGGCCCGACAATACCTACACGAGAAGGAGTCGCGGCAACGGCTTCCGTAACGGCTCTCCCGTGGCGTACGGTAATCTGTATAAGTTATACGCAGGAGTTATACACATGCATACAGCGGTGAAACTTTACGATGGTTCCGGGTTTGAAGCACGTTCTCAGCACGCTTTGTACTCGCCGCGGCATTTTAGAGGCTGAGCTGAATACGAATGGATCAGTTGAATCGAGAATTGAATACTTATTAAACGGCTTATGAATAATGTATGGTTTTCCTTTCGGTCAAACATACTCAGTCAAACGTAACAGCCTTCGGCGGGTACAGTCGGGCTTGATGACTTGCATAGTAGCGGAGCTCTGAGATTGAGCATTACCTCCACTTGCACTTCTTTCCTCAATTGAGAGCTGTTCTCTGCTTTAAGTACCCCCCTCCCTGCCCAATATGAAAATAGCGTTTAGTTCTAGAAGTATTTAGTTGCGGCAATATTTATATAGTTGTGGCCAGTGGATAGCATAAGTGGCAACCTTTGATTCATATTGGTCGCAATCGTACATGTTGCAGGGAATGCCTCTTGCCCCTCTCTAATATACAGATATGCACTGACATAGATTTAGCCAGCACATGCAGCTAGAGCGTCTGCAGTGAAACTTGACCTTAGCATATTTTGTAGACAGCGACCTCCAGTTCATCTCTCTACAGTTCTTCTAAAGGTAGAGGTAACTGTGTTAACCGCCTCTAGATTCTTGAGTTCATGATTTCCAGTTTTCTCTCGGGAGCCCTCTCGCACCTAACGCGCGCCCTTGGACGTGGACGAGTCGACACGTAAGCGGCCGGCGACGACCGGCCGTTCTGCCTAGTGTCACATCGCGTAAACATAAAATAATAAACGTCTTCTTACGTCCTCTGGACTTGGCATTCGGGTACATATGCGCAACGCACGGCAGTGACATGTCACCGCAAAGCGGTTGTCACCCGCGCGCGCTCCCGAGAGACGTCCGCGAGTCGCTCGACACGCTGCAAGGTAGGGGGGATTCCATCGCCCTTCGCTCGACGATGTCGTGCGGTGTGAGGAGGGGGGCCTTCGCCCTTAAGCACACATTGCCGAGCGCTGCGTTTCACCGAGGCGCACGATGTCGACGGCGACGTCGTGTCTGGCACGAGCCTTCCGCGAAAGCTCTTCCGGGTGTGACGGAAACCGCATCACGCGCCGTCTGTACATACGTGCCTCTCACCTCCTCTAATGCGGCTCCCCCCCCCTTTTGCTTTCTCTGCGTTGATTCTCAAACACATGTTAGAGTGGACGTTCCCGCGTGCAGTACCGTAGAGCAAACGCCGCCAGCGTCTTCGCTATAACGAGAAGGTTGCTTGCGCTGTCGTAGAGTTGTAGCGGTCAGGCGGCTTCTTCGGGAGTCGCGTTTACATGAATGCGGCAATTAATGCATATATAATTTTAGCAATGGGCAGGCGTATGTCTACGGTTACCATTATAAACATGTGTCCGAGTAAAAAAATTCGATAGCAAGCTAGCGCCTGTCCCAGACGCATTCCGTTCTTCCGTTGATAAAGAAGTTCTGTGCGCTAAGGAGAAATCGTATCGAATCACTGCGCGTTTCCGTGCCATAAAGAGCCCTGCAGCGTAACTTCCGGTCGCCACGTCACATGCGGGAGAGTCACGTGGCCAGAGCAGAAACCGTCATACCGTATGACGTCATATATAGAGCGGCGTGTCGCTGTAGACTCTGGTTCTGCCAGTAGTGAAGTTAGAAAAGTAGTGAGAACCACGAAGAGGCACGGCGTAGGTTACTACAATTGCTACAATACAATTAAAGGCGGACAGTAGTTGTTCTAGTTTTATATTGCATTTGTCTGACACGACTGACCCCTAAGGGAGACTCATTTTAGCGCAAACAAGAAACAAATATTATGACAAAGACGGAGTAGGAAGTAACAGGTCCGGCGTTCTTTCCTTCTACTCCTTCTTTCTCGATACCTTCGTTTCTTGTTTGAGCTAAAATGCATTATGTCGACCAAATCGCCCAGCGACAAGTCCTGCTCACGACTCGTATCATTCTTCGCGCAAACGGATGCATGTAAAGCGATGCACAGTGTCCAAGTGGCGCACTGTCGCGGCGATTGATCACTGTTCGCGGTCAGGTGTATATTGCATTCCTCGCGAGGTAGAAGTAAGTAACGATTGAGAAGAACGAAACGGTGGAGTTAATGGGTTTTCCTTAATGAAGACTGCGGTTCGCAGTGCCACGCATATTGGACTCTCCTGGCATTTCGGGCGGACGTTATCACTGCACCCGCTCGCGCTGCTAATTGCGTCGCGGGGACGAAGTGGCGTTCGGCAGTGTAGTGAGATGGGCGTCACCTTCTTTCTTTAGGGGTCTTTTTTTTTTCCTTTTTAATCGCGAAAGTATGAAGGAAGTGTTCTGCGGAATTTGGAGACTTCGATTACCAATTTGAATGCTTCCTGTTTCAGTTTCACATTAGTTCTTGCAGTTTCCTAGCTAGATTACGTGTCATAATTCCAAAAGAACGGCGAAGAGACCGAGCTGGTAGGAACACATACGCATACTACTGACGCATACGCATACTACTGACGACGGTGTCATCCTTCCGCTTCCTTAAATTCTTGAACACGCATCACCAAAGACGTAAACGAGATGCGGAAGGAAGGGAAGTTAAACACACTATCAAGTATGTTAGCCTGCTCTACCGAAAAATCGTAAGAGGAGACACAAGGATTTAAAATACAAAGAATGCGAAGAAAAAGAAAGAGAGGTTAAAATTCGCACGTACATAAAAAGGCTGCAGAAGATTCCTAAGCATGCTCTTGGGAAATGAGGACACGAAAGCATATCTTCTGGCTTGGTTGGCGTTACAGAGAGGTGCCGCGAAGTGTAGTTACCGAGTTGTGTTGAAGTCCAACTGATACGGCGGAACAGGGCGCGCTCCCTTTGTATATGCTACGTCATCAGTGGTCACGCGTTGCAGATGTCGGCGAACTTACGTATACTGCGCCGACTATTCAGGTGCGCCTTCCTTCTCCCCATCGAGTCGGGACTTGCTCTTCTGCTGCGGGGAGGTCCCATTTCTTACAGGTGATAGCTGCTACAGTTGTTGGCCCCGGCGTCAGTTCCTCCGGGAGAGGCCCCGTGCTTGCAGGACACGGCTCACGAGGACGTCCTTTTGGACGCGCGCTTTCGCCAACCTAGCTAAGAAACGCCTTCGTATTGAAAGCCCGGGAGTATCGGAGTCATTCAGCGATACGGCTTCACTTGAGAAAGTTCAGCAGCGTCTTTGTCGCTTTCTGGTGTGAATACGGTACAAGCGGGCCCTGAAAGATCGTTTTCTCGGAATGCGGACGATTGTTGAGCTGTGTCAATTTTATCGCCAGGGGCTAAAGCTTCAACGACAACGGCGGACATATTGATGGTTTCCTCGCTGCCACGGCCTGTCGCACGTAGCACTGTCTACCATTTCCGTGGGGTAAGCTAATTCATTCTTGAATTGGGCACCGAGCCGCGGTAGGCGAAGAACTGTTGTCCTGGTTCGGGATACTTCCGACAGAACACGTGGGCTAAGAAACGGATCGAAGTGGTGCAGATGGGTACGTCGAAAACACGGTGGTAGCTATGCGGATCGCGTGGACATCACGAGCGAGCGCGTGAACCATAGTTGCTGCATCAATTCTTGTCAGCGGGATTTGTTCCGGTAGGCTGTCTCCGCGCGCACTCCTAGAAGCAATATTCACCATGATCGCGGCCGATGATGCCGCAGGGTCCTGGAAACCACTGAAATGTGATGTCATGCCATTCTTTACCTGCCAGTTGATATCTTAATTCCGGCACAAGTTGAACTTGATGTTCACAACGTGGACCGGATAGCAGTGTTTGCAGTGCTTCCTTAAGATGCAGCCTTGCAATCAGGGGCTTCGGAAGTGGTGGGGCAGGAGTTGTTTGAGCCCGCAGCCTTCAAAAAGTGGGAGGAGGGGGGGGGGGGCTCAGTCCTTAGCCCCCCCTCTTTCTCTTCCTCCAACCTACAGCATCTTTCATTCTTATGCAGGGCAGACCCAATATCCACACCAACTATGTGATTGCCGCAAAGAGGAACGTGGGCAGCCTAAACCGAACTCATCAAACAGCGCAGTGAACCACATGCATGTCTACAACCTAGACAACTGCCACGTACGCGGACTGAGCCGGAAACACGCATATATTATTTCTAGTCACCACGAATACGCTTGTATTCTTTATGTTGAAATGTTCTATCACGTTTAAACAACCATTCTTCTTTCTTGAATCACTTGCCTCGTGTTATCCTTCAAGGCTATTCGTGTTACATTCGCCACTAAGATCCCGTTCACCATTCTGTTGAACCGTCCTATAATTTGTTTTTCGTTTTATTTCCTGTCATTTGCAGGCATAGCGCACTGTTAATAAGCGGTCGATGAGAGGCGAACATGCATGTTACAGGGAAGCCTACCAAACAAAACTCACGCCCCCGCAAATGTTTCGATCCCAAAGTCTGGTTGCAGCGCCAAGACATTGCGATGAAGTACCAATTGAGTAGCTTGCATTGACCCCCTCGTTCAGTTCAGAAACCAAACAAACGTATACACGTGCACACATATGAAGAACACTTTCGAGGCCTCTGCCTCCAAAGTGGGTAAGCCGCCTGGCATCGACCACCAGCTCGACCAGATCCTTGTCCGCGAACACGGCCTCTTTCGGCATGAATTGAGCACAGCGAGGAAGGGAACTACACTGCGGTTTGCTCCTGTACGCAATACATATGCTTTCTCGTTGCAGGTGTTCGCGTCCTGTCACATATGCTAGCATATTTATTGAGGACAAGCAAGCGTTTGCGGTGTTTTTTCATTCAGCACTCGGCTTTCCGAAACACGGCTAATGGGAAACAGATCGTGCACACGTGCAGGCACTGCTGGTTGGAGGGCAAGGCCACGGACGACTCCGGTGGCCATATGCGGTGTGGACACCATATACTATGCGCGCGATGATTTATCGGAAGTGACACGCACCGGCTCAGACCAGCTGAGAAACTACAGCGAATACTTCGAGGCTCACACGCACTGCCTGGTCTACAAGTGTTTTCGCTCCAAAAAGAAGACAAATGTATCTAGAGCGGCTATTTTTTGTACACGGACTTGCTCGTAAGTAGCTTATATATAAACAGCGTGATCATGGTCACGGCAGTTCTCTGGAAACCATAGAACCTGCTTGAACTTTGCTTCTTCGTTTTGTTGATTTCCTCTCATATTACGGTTCATAGGTCTCGATAAGTTACCGCGGGCCCTTCTTCTTCTATAACACGACCACGTGGATATCAAGACGAAGCCAACGCAATTACATCGCCTTGCATGTACGTAATATATGCATCGCACGGGGTCACTGGTTCGCTGGAAGCTGCTTCGCGTCTCGTTGTAATCAAATTCTGCAATGCATGCGTTCGCGTGCGGATATACGGTTCAGCTGGGTGCACGCATACCTGTGATGGCACAGCATGTTGTTCTGGAGACGAGCTTGGGCCGTGCTTTCGTGGCTATGTGTGTATGGGGGAATCCATATGTCCGGGAATGCATGGTGTCTATATTGAGGTTATGCGTGAAACAGCGTCACGCATAAGCAAGTGTGCACAAAAATAAGCTTACGTTCAAGTTGGAGGAAGAAACTTATAGGTGACCCAAATGAAGGTAAACCCGTATACAACGACACGCCATGGCATGATATGAAACCAGTATTGCGTGACACGGCGCAAACCGAAGCCCGGCCCCTTGTGATCACAAATATTGCTGCTTTGGTAGGGTTTTTTTTTTAACACGGACAAAAGTGATTGGACGCTGTAAGCACCATGAATCCCTGAAATATATTATATACACTTTTTATGGTGGTGTGGTCCTCAGTTCGCCTTCCCTGTGTGACACCATGGCGTAGTAAATAAGACACACATATACACACAACATAGAGAGAGAGAGAGAGAGAGAGAACGAAAGGAGTAGGAAGATAGAAAGGTACGCGTCTTGCACCAACCTACGGAGGCTATAAGTAATTAAATGGTTGCTAAGCAACCGTAACCTAAGCTCCTCACAACTCTCGTAGGACGTCTGTGAAATAGAGACGGCAAACCTCACACAAAACTGTAATCTTTAAATTAGATTACAGAAAACAAATTGGGACAGCTACGCCCTAGCGGTGCGAAGACTGACGAAACATCGGAGCTGGTGGCCTTCCCCTGCTCCTTTCCCTCCTCCTCACCCTGACATCACTCCTCCACCCATCACTTCCCTTTCGCACCTCCTTGCCATACTATACTACGCTAGGCTATGCTATGCTTTTATTTACTCCCCTCCTTCTTTCTGTCCTCCTCACCCTTACATCACTCCTCCTTGCCCTCATTTCCCTTTCCCACCGCCTTGCTGTATTATGCTATGCAAGACTATGCTATCCTTTACCCTCTCGCCTCCTCCTTTCCCTTCTCCTCACCCTCAGATCACCTCTCCTCAACTCACTTTCCTTTCCCAACCCCTTGGTATGCTACACTATCCCTGGTACCTGGTTCGACCCCAGGTTTCGGCACCAAACAATGTAGCTATAGAGGACCCGTGGTCGTACCTGTAGAGCACATCTTTAATACGCAAGAGCACGCTCCCAGTCCCCGTAACTTCCTTTTCGTCTCTCGCACCTCCCCCAAGCCCGTACGACACTTCTTTATTTTCAACATCATACCATAGTCCCTCAATACTTTTTTAGGGACTATGATCATACTATACAAGGCTGTGCAATGCATTTCCCTCTGCCCTCCTCCTTTGCTTCCTCCTCACCGTCACTTTCCTTTCCTACTTCATTACGATACTATACATGCGGGGCTATGCTATGCTAGGAGCTGCTTGGCACATACCCGCTTTCTGTGGCGCATACCGGCCGAGTTATAGCGAAAACTATGCACATAAGCCCCAGCTTAAGTGGCCCCGCTGTTAAAGGGACACTAAAGAGCAAAACGATTTTTCTCGCATTAGTAAAGCAGTCTTCCACGATACCAAAAACACCACGCTTTCTGCGCGAAGACGCTTAATAAGCGAAAAAACGCGCAAAACGAAAATACAGGTGGCGACGCCACATTGGGATTCCCGCACCATTTGCCGTGACGTCACATAATTTTGACGGCGCCTGCTTGGGCCTACGTGGTTCCTAATCGGCTAAATCGAAGTACATTGTCCTCTGAGGGGGCCAGAGACGTGACATAACGAGTTTGTGGAAATTTCGTCGAGCCAGTGGCGCCAAAATACGTTAAATGCTCTTTGAAGTCTTTTACGTCACGAATTACAAAGTTCGGCGCGAAATTTAAAAATTAAACTTTGAACTTGGTTTTCTCTTCTAATAATTAACCTATAATGGTGAAATAAACTACACAAGAGTCCTGCGAGCACACTTTATCAATCTAAACCAATTCATTGTTTCTCTTTAGTGTCCCTTTAAAGCAGTTGGTTTATTCAAATGCGAGAACAACATGCAAGTGTTGCCGCGCGCAATTACCAGCTCTCGCCGCTCCCTATGTTTGAACACTGGGCATTCGAATGAATGGGACAGAGGCAGCATGAGTGATTCCGGGTCTCCGAGGCGCAGGCGGCGCGTTTCGCGGCCACGGTCAAGGGCAACGGCGGCAGCGCGCGCCCCGGCAGCGAGCCGCAAGAGCTGCGCAGGCCTTGAACGTTGTCGTGCTCACGCGCGATGGCATCGACTGCGGCGGCGCACCGGGAAGCACGTGCGTCGATCGAAGCCGGAATCGAAAACGATCGGCTGCAGTTGCGTCCCGGCCATCGTGACGGCATCCGTCATCTTCGGCAGCGTCATTGAATCAGTGCGTTTCTTTCTTTCTTTCTTTCTTTCTTTCTTTCTTTCTTTCTTTCTTTCTTTCTTTCTTTCTTTCTTTCTTTCTTTCTTTCTTTCTTTCTTTCTTTCTTTCTTTCTTTCTTTCTATACCTTTCGGAAGGAAGGAGGTGAAGTCGCCCAACCGAGTGATCTGCTAGTCGTGACGTCCACAGAGCGTGACGTTTCAAACAGGACGCACCGCCAAGGATGAAAAAGGGGTGCATATGGGTGTTGCGTGCCGTAGGCGTTCTAGCCGTCTCTGTGGTATCCCATATATACTCAATATGTCTGGATTTTGTCATTCTATTTTATTGGCGATTTTGTTCCATTCGTCTAGAAGAGTCGTGCCGCATGCGGGCAGCGCGTGCACATAATGCATAGGCGAGGATTGCCGAAACGTTTTTACACGATTTGTTGAGCGTTTCGGTGTCAAAGCTGTATTTTTAACAATTTATTTCTTTTCGCTTATCGACGAGCTAGTTTTCCACCGTTCAGGCAGTTCGCATTCCAGTGGGCGGTATATTTTTTTTTGTAATATTTACTAGCGCACCCGTGAGCGGAAAATCCATTTTCCTCCTTATAGTCACGGTCGCTGCAGACCTTATCTACAAAAAAATACTCCAGTTCAGTCGACCCGAAAGACCAGATGACCTAAATGGACCTAACGCCCGTTTTTCGTTCCTGCGGACGTGATGTTCAGCATGTGAATTGGTGGAAAGATGGTTCTAAGTGCGCGGTGCATGCCACTGGAATCGTTGCAACGGCGGCACGTTGTCTATGAACCGAATATGAGCTGCGAATATGCCCCCATTTCGGGTCGGGTCATCTAGACTGGCATGCACGTACATTTATCGATCATAACTTGTATTGGCGTTGTATTAGCACGTTGTATAGTGGATATCAGTATGATGATTCGAAGTCCACAAAGCGAGTATGTCTTAAAGGAGGAGTGAATTCTATAGAGGTCGAGTCAAAGGAACTTACAAATATGTTTTCGTACAAACTTGCTGTCCTTGCAGTATACAGATATACCATAGCCTGATGTCAATTAGCGTTTATCATGTAGGGCAACCAAACGAGGAATTCAAGCCTCGATGAGCAGCTACTCAGTGTTTTTGGCAAATCTAACACAACGCGGATGTTAGTTTTTTTTTTCGAGAGTTTGCCCAACGGCATACATAGTTAAATATACAGATAGAGGCCGGTTTCCGCTATATACATCAACAGTGCTCTATGGCGGGGCCCATAGAGCCACAAATCATAATCCGGTGGTCTCGTCGGATGAAGGCCCACTGTTCTCAGGTAGCGCCGCCGTATCTGGTTCAGGCCAGGGCATGTCCACAACAGGTGCTTCATTGTAGCCGCGGACGCTTCAGTGGTACAGAATGGGCAAGTATCCCCAAATGGTCCATGCAGATGTTGTGGCCAGGCATATGCGACCGACGGAGTATGTGCCGCCCCCACATGAAGCCTCCGCAACACCACCTCTTCCTGGCGGGTAAGCCCGCCCGGGAGGTTTGAACCACACGGTGGAATTAAATCTCGCGTGGCGCGGCGGAGAATCTCCTTGCGGTGAAGGAACTCACACGGGGGATCACTCGGGAAAGGCGCTTCTAAAATACGTGGCAGCTCACTGTGGGTGGCGGTGTCATCTTGTATGTGAGAAGAAATTGTGTCCCGTGGTACCCACTGTATCCTTATCTGGCCAGACATCTGTGCAGTTATGCGCTGTACGTCACCTGCGAAAGTGTGTGCGTTATATACCTTGCGTAGCTCCTTTATGGCTGACGTAGAGTCGGTGCGTATTGTAGTAAAGGATGACGACGATGCGGAAGCCGCGCTCACCAACTTTGTTGCGTCTCGTATTGCCAGAAGTTCAGCACTGACCGATGGAACCGGAGCTCTCAGGAGGTACACTCGATTGGCACACAAGTTCTGGTGCCCCGGCACCACGATTGACGTAACTGCCTGCGTGTCTGTGCAGCTGGCATCAGTATAGGCCACCAGTGAGCCTGTCGGGAGTGCGGCATCTGCTTCTTCAATGCGGCGCCGGAAGGTAGTCGTTGGACGAGGGAGTGGATTTCGGAGGCGGCCGATAGGTTTGTTATCCGTTAGTTGATGGTGATCCCACGGTGGAAGGCTTACTATTGAAGGTGGCCAGACAGACACCGGATTGCCCACATATGCCGCTAAGTCAGCACCAGGTGGTAGAAATGACGGATTGAGTTCCCTTGCTTGCCTAAAACTCTTCCACTGGCGTACGTGGCACATGCGGCTCCAAATAGCCAGTCGTCCTTTGTAAGCTGCACGACAAGTTATCTGCAAATCAGCGTCATACGGTGCGAACTTGTATGAGAACGCGAGAAAAAATGCTTATATTTCTGTTTGCGTTGTTCGCACAGGAATGCAGTATTCGCGGTGCTCACTAAAAAAAAAAAAAAAAAAACCGCACCATGTTCTACCGATTAATCATACCCCTCCTCCAATCGACGCACGAGTTGGAAATTACCGTACTTGGTCTTCTGTTTGTTCAATGTTCTCAGTCGAAGCGCCCTGGTCCCTTTAACATACTCATACCGTTATCATTTTTCTCTTAAATGCGAGACGAATGTTACTGATTGAATTGAAACTGTGCCACACATGTACTGTCGCTAAGTGGAAGAACAGAAATCAGAACAAAAGCAACGGTACAAACCTGCAGTCGCTAACACAGTTCATTTTGAAAGCTCTATTTATATAATCTCGCTTGTGATAGCTTCTGAAGTTTGATGTTTGTAGACTTGAAACTCACCGACGGCAATGTACAACGTAACAATGCGACTCCGGATTGTTGAAGGAGATGGTTCAACGATGAAGGAGAATGGCCTAACACTATACGGTTGTATTGACCGAGGTTGAATTGACAGAGTGCAGACTCGACAGAGGCTATACCTTATTCCAGTCTGCACACAGAAATAGGAAATAATTATTCCTTGTCGGGCTGTTTCTCGAAAACAAATACTGCTATGCCACAAGTACGCAGACAGATATACTTTCGCAAGTTATCGCTCCGAAGAGTTCGCGTGAGTGCGGCTGTGACGCCTTCAATGGGCGCGAAGTTGGGGTACACCGAAACAACCTTGATCTGCCCATTTTGTCCTGTGCCGGTGAGGAAAGCAGATCTGAACCACCTTCTATGGACATGCCTTGGGCTACAAGGGGCTCGTCGACGCCACCTGAGGCGTGCGGGACTTCAGCACACCATGGCCGCCTGGCTTACAGCGATGGATAGACGGTCCGAATCATAGGTCCCTCCTGGACTTCATGGAGGAAACGCAGTTGCACAATTTTGTGTAATGTGTATTGATGCTCCAGGGCAAACTAACAAAATTAGGAAAATATATAAAAAGTTGGCGCAGCAGTATGCGCGTACACGCTGGTGCCGCCAGCGAGCTATCGAGAAAGATTTCTTCGTCGCCAACAGGAAATAGCTTTGGCCCGGTTTTTTAGGGGCGAAGCTCCTTAAAGCGGCACCCGTTCGTCCCCGTCGTAGTGCGTAACCAGTCTTAACGCTAGTACCAGATCTTGACCTCTAAGGTGGTGCCGGTGGGAGATTTCTGCTGTGCGTTGTTGAACAATAAAAAATTCGCAGCGCGCGCGTTAACTAAAAGCCGACTTCTTCTGTCTCTCGTTCCCCATTAGCAGCCATTGGCATGTTCCAGTAGGAAACGTTAGTAGAAGTAGAAGTGTAAGTGTTAGCTAAAAGCCGACTTCTTCTGTCTCTCATTCCCCATTAGCAGCCATTGTTTACCTCCAAGGTAGTTCCTGGTGAGATTTCTCCTGTGCGTGATTAAACAATAAAAATTCACAGCGTACATGTAAAATTAAAGTGAGCTGCAAGTCGCCATGACTCTCATCGACCCTTTAGTATAAACCGGCCCGATCTCACGTCGTTGATGATGTACTGGGCGTGAAGCTGCGCGACGCCGCCGCCAAGATCCTGCCGCACCAGAGCTTCGCCCCACTCATCATCATTCACCCCGTGGATATGCTGTGGAATTTTTATTATCACGAGCGTCGCTCTTAAAAGCACGATAGGAGCTTGTTGGCCGAGATAAGTATCTGAATTTGAGAACAGACTTACGAGTACCACAATAATGCAAACAGTCGTGTATATTTCAATTAAGATAACATGCTGGTGTCAGGTGAGAGCATACTAAGCGATTCGCAAAAAAAAAAAAAGCATTTTGCATTAATATTCGTGCCATCTCTAGAAGTTACCTACCTCTCTTGTATATATATATATATATATATATATATATATAATATATATATATATATATATATATATATATATATATATATATATATGTAGGATCACCGATTAGCGTACAAAGGAAGGTTGGAACGGCGGGTAAGCCTATAACACGCTGGACTTATTACGCAAGCGCTAATTAGACGTACCACCCCTCTAATCTTGTCGGCGCTTTGCGATGACGTAATGAAACCCTTCTGGAAATTAATTTCGCTGAGCTGCACTGCCGACAAGTCTTTATAATGGCGACATGGCGTTACTTCCAAGGCGTAGTACAACAATGTCATTGCGTTTCTTATCGCTCGGGTGGTGCCTGTTTCGCTAGTCGCTTATTAAATTTGATGCGTACCACGGCACTTGGCTCAGTGCTCGGAAGGAATTAATCTACATGGTCGAAAAAAATAAGAAATAAAACGGCACTGCCTAACACAAGCTTAAGGAAAAAGGTTCATAAGGCCTTAGCTTCAATAAGTGAAAAGATTATTAACAAAGTTTCAGTTAGTAAACAGACTATACGCAAGGCGTACACACCCATCTTTAGTGTCCGCCGCGCTGATGAGATTAATAGTGACGAAATTATTCTCGCCCTAATTTATATACCCTAAAAAAAAACTAGTTTTAAGGCGAAAGCCTTACACGACTCGTGAGAACATGACCTTAAACGAAAAGCCTGCGTGAGTGAAATGAAGCAAACAATGTCAACGAAGTGATCGATGTCATTATTAAAGGCAGCGTAAACAACACGGACACAGAAAAGGAGCACACGTACACAGCGCTAACTTCGAGTTGATAGTTGGTGCCGTGTACGTGTGCCCCTTTTCTGTGTCCGTGTTGCTTGCGCTGCCTTTAATGATGACATCGTACGAACTCGCCCAGCAAGACACCCTTCTGAAGCGACTGAGCGAGCTGCGCGTTCACTTCGCCCCTGTGGCGTTTGCGGGACTAAAAATGTATAGTAAGCGGGGTTAGCGGGATATAAAGTGCACAGTAATGCAGTCATACTGGTATATATGCCTACTGAAAAACCAAAAAGACGCGTACCAACAAGGAAAAAAGTAAGGACAGGACAGAAAGGGCGTGTACCAACTAGCCCAACAAAAAGTTCTATTAAGGTATACATGCCTTTCACATTAGGCGAATGGGTAAGGGACCCCGTGAGCTTTTAGGCATAAGAACGCGCGTATACTACACACGAACGTAGACAGGACTTTCGCTAAGGCGTAAAGAAACGTGACAGCTGGTCGCTGTACGCTTTCTTCTAACTCGGAGATGGTTTGCTGACGCGTTATGTTTGCTAACGGTTGCTAACGTGTTACATTTGCCAGCTTTCAACGCGCGACGAACCGTATAGCATGGCGCGGACGCGGTCAACGTTTTTGACATTGGAACGAAAAGGAAACAAGCCGAAGGAGGTTAATGAATGTTGTCATTTACTTTATACTGCGGTAAAGATACGGAAGAGACACATCAGCCGACGTTTCCGCGCGTACACGCCAACGCCTCGTAGTCGTGGAAACCCGAGCGTATTCGCACTGCAGAGGCCGCTCAGGAAAAGACGGCAGGATGTTGTTCTGTTATGCAAGCTTGGCACTGCTTTCTTTGTTGTTTAATTTCTTTTGTCGAAGTTACACTTTGCCAGTCACAGCAGGCAGTGAGTGCGCTTCGCATTTTATTGTGGACAGTGAACTTGCGGACTGCATGCTTATAAACTGATATACCCTTTGCTTTCTTTACATTTTGTTTATATTTTTAACTGGTTCTTTCCTAGGTTTGTCTTTATTTAACTAGATAAACAAATATTTGCGCGGTCTTTAACTCTTTGTTTCGGGCGACCATAGCCACAATACATGTCCTGGACTGTGCATTCGGTGTTGGTGCCCATGTACACACGTTTCTTGTACATACGTTTGTCTTCATGTATGTACAGTACTCCTGAATAGTTTCTGTTTTCTTTTGTTAACTGAGCAACAAATTCTTGATTTTGGGACAACCGGTTCTGGCGCAGCCTAGTCTTCCCATTTTCGCACGACTAAATTGTATAAAAAAACTTGTTCTATTGATTTGTAAGTTCATAGACAAAATCGTCTCATGCAACCATGGGCTCGTTAACAGCCAAAACATGACATTATTACAATGCTGGCATTTCTCTCACTGTGAAAATGTTCCGCTCGACGTGCTTTTCTAATCTTAGAATTCAAGTAAAACATGCTGACTCCGACCGCTAAGCAGGCGCCAGAAAAACGGCGCAACAATTTTGAGCGACAACAAATGTTCCCGAATCAACGTTTCCTTCATCGCGTCGTGGGCGGCCAAGTTGTGTCCGTATCCATGCGCGCCGTGAAAAGCGTAACCGCCCCTGCGTTCTACAAGCACGCCAGTGCACAGCCAGGTCAGAAGCTGGACCTATGCTTCTCAAGGTGAGCGTTCAGTTTACTGACACGAAAACACGTAATGTGTCAGATAAATCACTTTACTGTGTGTTACAAAGCTGCTGTTGGTGCGTGAAGTTTCATCGATTCATGGTGCATATACAACGTGCTCATGGGTCATGAATCATCCTATCGCTTATCGCGGGGGAAGAATATTCGAGATATGATTGTGCTGACGTAAATTGACTGAATTCAGAATGGCGATAGAGCATTTTCAATCCTCATCTCGGCAATTAGACTGCAGCGATGACACATGGGTCAGTTTTCATTGGTATCGCAGCCGGTGGTGCGGTGTTGGATTCCTATAGCAAGTTCACATGTATTGGCGTGTTTGGATTTAGAAATGAAAGCGTGCGGCTGAGCGAAATGCCTATAACCAAGTTGAAGGGCTGGCATCGGACGTGTTCCACATTTTTACGTTGATCCTATTCAAAATACAGCCTCGTTCACTTATCTTAATATCTACTTTCGAGCCCCAGGGTTTTTTTTTTCTTTTTCATACGGCTTTGTTAAGCGCACACCGTCTCAGTAGATCAATAACAAACATTCACTGCAAATGATCAGCATGCCATTGTACCTTGAGCTACCCTTGGCTTTACATCATAAGTATTTTACTCACTTCACAAAAGAGGCTTTTTATGATGGCCAGCGACCTACACGAACCACTCGCGCAGTAACAACTCGCACCCTATAGTGTATATGTCGAATACTAATCAAGCCAAGCGAGGGGGTCAAGGCCAGGAAGTTTCGCCGATCGAAGCACACGTTCGCTCGGCGTCCTTCACGAAAAGTGAGCGACCACAGAGCGCGTGACTCGATTTCACGCGTTTGCACCTATGAGGAGTGCTCGTTTCGTAAGTGCACGTGTTGCGTCTTCAGTAGAGTCCGTACTACATCATCGTTCCGTTGCACGCGGTCCATTTCAATTCCGCGAACGTACTTCTCGACGCGATCCTGCCGATGAAGCCTATACAGCCATAATCGTTTGGTACAACCAAACACGACGCACACCGCGGCGATAGCATCCTCGTCCTCTTCGCGCTCCCGTGCTCCCGAAGACCTCCGGATCCTGGGACGCGTGGCGTTGCATATATGCAACGCGCCGAATAATGGAGAGCCGTCGTCGACGTTTTCCGCCTTCTTCTTCGAGGTGCCATTGAAGCAGCAGTGGTGCGGAAATGCTGTATCACGACCAGCACTGACTGCTGCGGCGGCGCTGCCCATAGCGTGACTTCGTCAGTGCGGACTCCGATTGTGTCGCAAATAAGCATACTCGTGAGCGCGTTGCATGCTCAGTGCCGACGCTGTGCGGATGTGACTTGCGCAGCTTGCATTCAGAAGCCCGATTCGGCTTTTATCGAGCAGTGCTTCCTTACGTGGAGGGATATTGCAGTATACATAAGTGGTCAACATACAAGAACAGCACTAGTAGACAAGTACAAACTGAGATTTATTGAATATAAGCACGGGCATGTATACAGAGCGTGTCACAAACACTTAAGTATACAGGAAACCACGTGATTTCTATTCCGTGCAGTATCACGGATGCCCGCGTAACACGCATGTCATTAGACCTATACATGAAATAAGCTTCGGCGATCTCTCGCTTCACGGAGGAAAGGAAATGATGAGAAGGAATCAATGCGTAACACAATGCGATGGGCCAAAGCCCATCATCCTATGCTTTAAAATACACCGTTCGCTTGGAACACGTATGCATTAAAATGTAGTGAGATGCATGTTGTATACGGCAAACAGTCGGTTGCTATGAATACTCATAACGCTCAAACAATGTGCGGTGCATAGGATCGAGTCTGTCATTGAGCATTCCAATCTGTCTGCGTATGTGTGTATGTGCGTGCGTGCGTGCGTGCGTATGCGGGCGCGTGTGTATAATATACGCGTAGTGTCCAATTAGTCGCTGCAGAAAAGACACTCAAGTGAGCAGCGTTCGTACTAGAATGTATTCGTCGTTATGCTTGCGTCGTCGACAGTGTAATAAATATAATGCGAGAAAGAAGCCAGAGGCAAGTTCGTGTAAAAAAGCAAATTCTGCTCTCGAACGAAGCTCCAAATTATACATTTCTCATATCGCGCAAACCAAAAAACTTCCCGCATTCATTGGTCGAAAACTCATATGAATGACGCTTCAGTGGCAGCACTTAAACAGTAACGACAAAGAGGGGTTTCTCCTTCACATGACCCAGCTTTATGACAGCGATAAGGGCCGCGTTTAAATTTTTCGCATGAAGAAACGGTGTGGTTATTAGCACTGACTAACAAAATTATTAAACGCCCTATCAGGCCCATAGACTATTTAGTAACAAACATATTAACCAATTCGTATAAGGCAGCCTTCTGCACGAATGTCGATAATAGACTCTGATCAGCGTCGGAGTATTTGCAAACGAAGCACGTCGGCAGCGCACCTCGTTTTATGTATACATCCGACCATAGCGCCATTCATCATACCTCTCATCATCACGCAGCTCACGCCTGAATTCACGCCACTACGAAAGCTGTCTCACGCGTAAACATGACGCCTATACCCGAACATATGCTTCCTCCTCCAGCCCACGTTCCTCTGCTGTTGAGTGTTCCTATTCGTTGCCTAAGTCACAAAGCATTTAGTTCTCGGATTCTGAGTGCCATTAGTCAGCAGGCTTCAGTAATGATATGTCCAGCTTCAGGATTGGCTGGAAACTTCTCTGACGTGCAATTCTTGTGTAAGGCGGCGTTTATGTGATTATGGGTCCGGAATGTTTGCCAGCAGCCGCACTGCACATTGTAAAACCCGCTGAAAGATCTAGACGCGCAACCGTGAGAAGCTGCGATATGTCTCTAAGAAAAAAAGCCGGCAGATCCCACGCATTGTGGGAACCGATGTAATGCGAAGCAGCCAGCAAAGAGCTGCATACATCGTCTTGTATGTCATTGAGGAAAATGCGTGTCATGGTTTTCATGTTAACTCTTATTATTTATGTTCGTCACACAGTCACGTAGCGCAATACCAACTTCGGGGTCGATCAAGCTAGAGAAACGGCCGCCAGCACCCCATGAGCGTGGCACGTAAGTCATGCTGTACATGACATGCGTGTCATGATTTTCATGTTAACTCGTTTTTTTATGTTCGTCACACAGTCACGTCGCGCAAAACCAATTCCCGGGTAGATCAAGCTAGCGCAACGGCCGCCAGCGCTCCATGAGCGTGGCACGGAAGTCATGCTGTACATGACATGCGTGTCATGATTTTCATGTTAACTCGAGTTTTTATGTTCGTCACACAGTCACGTCGCGCAATACCAATTTCGGGGTAGATCAAGCTAGCGAAGGTGCCGCCAGCGCTCCATGAGCGTGGCACGTAAGTCATGCTGTACATGACATGCGTGTCACGATTTTCATGTTGTCTCGTGTCATTTATGTTCGTTACACGTTCACGTCGCAAGGTACCAATTTTGGTGTATATAAAGCTAGCGAAACGGCCGCCAGCGCACCATGAGCGTGGCACGTAAGTCATGCTGTGCATGACATGCGTGTCATGATTTTCATGTTAGCTCGTGTTATTTATGTTCGTCACACAGTCACGTCGCAAGATACCAATTTTGGTGTATATCAAACTAGCGAAACGGCCGCCAGCGCACCATGAGCGTAGCATGTAAATCATGCTGTACATGACATGCGTGTCATGATTTTCATGTTGTGACTTGTCATTTATGTTCGTCATACAGTCATATTACGCCATACCAATTTTGGTGCACATTCGATGAACCAAGCGACCAGGAGAGCACAAAGTCGTAGGCGGCTAGATAGATAGATAGATAGATAGATAGATAGATAGATAGATAGATAGATAGATAGATAGATAGATAGATAGATAGATAGATAGATAGATAGATAGATAGATAGATAGATAGATAGATAGATAGATAGATAGATAGATACGCTCAAAGTCGCAGAAGTTCGCTAAGAAATGCTTCGCATTTAAAAAATCGAGTATTTGAGAAGCGTTTCTGCCACACAACTACAGGGGGAACCCAAGGTCAAGTTTGGGCGTGACGCTCGCGCGGCTGAGCTATGCGTTACTTGGGGCAGACGCTGCCCGCCATGGCGGTTTGTCGCCGGGTTTGCCAGCGGCGACGGCAAGAACACGTGCGCGCATGCGCTCCTCATTCGGCCCGGAGCACTGCTAGTCAACAACAGTTACATTGTGACGCGCCACAGATGTAATCTGAGAGCTCTGCGCGTGCGCGGAAGCGGGGGCGGCAGTGTTGTGGCCGTGGATGCCCCCGGTTGCGATAAGAGCAGTGGCGGCGCGCGACCTTGCTTTAGAAGCCTATAATCGTCACCTACCTCGCGTACTTTCTTTGCGTTTTCACCGCGGTTCCAACACTTGCCGACCATGAATGGCGTGCGCGTTATCAGGTGACGTATCATACCTGATGGGAAAGCGCCGAGAGCCGGGTTTTCAAGAAAGGAAACGCGATCAAGCAAGATGACTATTATAGTTGTGTGGTAGAGATACTCCACAAGTACTCGACATTCCCCCAGCGACCGTCAGCCAAATTTGGAAGCAGGATCCCTTTGCGGGGTCTTAGTATGTAGAGTATGCGTCTTACGTTTAGATTTTAACGAGGCAGGTTTTGCGACTCTTACAGCAACCTGTTCAAACCGGCAAGACATTACTGAAATTGAATGCAGTATACACACTGGCATATTGTTTGACTCCGTTTAAGCACTTTTTCGTGTTCTTTACACATCTACACGCACATGCTCCACCTAACCGCTGTCCATTGCTACCGACTAACTGAGTGGCCGTTTCTCTTAATCTGCTCAGTTCAACAGCGACAATTTTCTCGTTTGTGAACCCTTCTTCACTTTGTGAGCTTCCACGGAACCGATTTGCCAGAGTGGTATATAGTGTTTATGGCCTCTGCTCTCTCCTTGCAAGAAAATAAAGATGGAAAAAAGAAACCCTCTTCGAATAAGATGAATTATCCCAGTATTATACATCTCCCCTCTCAACCTCGACCTTGCCATGATGTACCTGAAACTCGAACAAAATATGGTGCAATGAGTGATGCCCTAGGAGATGCCGGCTTGAAACCGGAAAGAAAACGACTTAGATCGCCGTGTAACGGCCGACGCCATAGCTCGCGCACCTTATCGTTCGCAGCCCCGGCAGTAGCCGGGGCAGAAAGGGCGTCTGACCCAGGACATCCTCGGACGGACGCATCGCAGCCTGTCTCGTTGCATCGCGCGCACGAACGTGCGGCGGCGGGTTTTTGTGATTAATGACCCGCGCACATCGTGAGAACTTGGTTAGGGCCCCGGCGCATCTCTCGCCAATCCTGCCACCCCATCCCTCCAAGCCTTCACTGCTGCCACGTCGCCCCCGAGCCATAGGAACGCGAGGAGGATGAAGGGAGCTGCAGGCCGAGCTATACACGTTGAGTGAGCATATATCTATACACGTGCGTCATAGAGCTGCAATTCTCGCATGTGCGTGCGTGTGCGCAAAAGCGATCACACCACCTCCTTCACCTTGAAGAATTAGAGTAATCGCTCGCGCCGGTGTTGGCGGGCAGGGCCACGTCTATGTGCCTCGCCGCCTGGTTCCGGTCTCTCCTCCCGTCTTCTTCGCGCGGCACCTTCGAGCACCCGCGATGCTATGCCGCGTAATCGGCGCTCACCTTCGGACGCACCCGTACGCACAATATACGGCCTGCATGCGTTGCGCTTACATGCGCGTACGCGTTAACTTATGTATACCCCGTGTTCTGTAGAAGGTACCGCTCCCGGTTTTCGGTTGCGGTACGGAGGAGGCTCACAAACTGTCAAAGGGTGTGATATCGCACTGCGGCGAGTTTTATCTAAACTGCAATATTTGGTGTCAGCGAATAATTCTTCCTCCAACGTTGGCATTGATCTAGAGCAATCTGGGTTTCGCGCTCGCGGATGTTCACACAAGTGGCTCGATCGTATCTTTGAGCAAGGAGGTACACAACCAGAAGGAGATGGGTGTGTGTTCAGCAGACGTCTCTCTCATTTGATAAGGCGCTGCGCGGTTCTAATCCTGTGTACACAAATAGAAATAAACGAGGGAATGAATCTAGCGGCAGCAAGTATATATAAGTGAGGTGGTCGCAGATGGGCGGAGGGAGTTGAGTGGCTCTTGTGTACACCTGACCCTAAAGCTTATGAAGCTCCGAATATACGACACCCGCAGGCCTTTGCGAGGACTGTTCGATAAGACGCATGCACTACGAAGTGGTGGTTGTAGGTTCTGCAGATGCGTTGCACGCCATCGCGCTCTTGTCATCCCGGGGAAAAACAAGCGAATAGAATTACGGCGGTGTTGGGGCACTCGTCCCTTTCTTCCTCTTGACAGCGTAATCTGCAGTGCCGCTGTAGACTGAGAAAGAGACCCTGTCTGTGAGCGTGTATGGATTCAGGTTTTTGGGCGAAGCGGTCAAGGGTGAGGACAGCTGTGACTACTCGAGAGGAGAACGGGGTGTTGAAAAAAAAAAACAGGAAAAAGACACGTAGAGACAAACAAAGCAAAATGAAATGCTGCCCCGCAAACTAAAAGCCGGCTCCCGCCTGGTCCGGGTCGCCGTCCGCGTTGCGTCGTCGGAAGGAGCAGCTGTAGGAAGATTATGTTGTCAACAGGAAAAGCCGCCAAGTTATGCGTCCCTTTCCATACGTACATTTATTTTCTCGTCTCGTTTTTTGCTTGCTTGAAGAGATATCTCTCTCGTCGTTGCGAAGCCGCACCTTGTGTCGTTTTATGCGCTACGTTGAACAGATTTAATTCTTAACACGTTGCAAACAATTGCGAGCAGCCACATCCTAGTTCACGCAGTCAATTGCTTGTCGTTCTCACGGACTCGGAGAACGTCGCACGTTTTACGTTGCACGAACAATACACTTTTCTTCAGATACGTCATGCACGGCCTGCTGGGGCAGCCTGGTCGTGGTGGGGTAGAATTCAAGTAGGAAAAGAGAAGCAGCTGTGCAGCGAAGGTTTAGTCCATGCGACAGAACCTGAGGAGAGCGCTTCGCTGTGGCATACGGTAAAAATATAGAGCCTTGCGGTACGCTAGATGGATCACTTACCGAGCTAGCGGCCCGAAACAAGTGGCATCATTCTCAAGGGTGCATACGCATCATTAAAAAAAATGATCAGCAGGAGATGCCGGTCTAACTTGTTAGTAATATTCTGGCGAGATATAACCCGAAGCTGTTCATAATAACCTTTCTCACGAAATTTTCTTTGTCACGCAACTGTTGTGTGATTGCATAGTAATATGTATTGAATATTTATTTTTTCATGTTTTATGCTTCATTCATTTATCTTTCATTTCTGAATAAAAATATTCGAACTGGTTTTAAAGAGCGCTGCTGTGCGCGAACTGTTGTTGTCACCACGTACATAAGAATCGGAACCTCCTGCCATGCGGATTTTGCAGTTTGCTCTGCTCAACAGGACTCAGAAACAATTGGTGCATGATGTCAGTTGACACCGCGAAGCTTGAGCAAAAGGACACGATATCATATATCAGTGGCTGCCAGGACACACCGATATTACTGGTAATTACATTGCAGACGACCCAGCCCGATCCGCCTCTGAAGGAGCTCGACTGCTTGTGGACCCCCTTGTCAAACATCGACACTGCAGGATTTGCTGACTCGGACTATTGCGCAGACTTAATAGCCGTCTCCCAGGCTTAAAAAGTGTCCCCTACATGAGCTTGATCTTTCAATGAAGCTACAATTACCATCGCAAGTTTCCTGCACCAATGCAACGTTCTTATACAGCCTCTAGATGGGACTCCAGAGGTTGCCAACGAACGTCTACAGCCCACACGAGAGTATGTACACTATAGGCCAACTACAGACATCTCGCGGAGCCTACCCATGAAAAGGAAATTTACCGAAGAATAAGGATTAGCTGAAGCGCTTACGGCGGGCATTCCCGCATAATGACAGGCAATGTACCGCAGTCCCTGAAGCGGAAAGCGTACAACCATCGTATAGCTGCCATGCAGTACAGACCTATGGGACGGAAACTAGGAGGATAACAAGGAAACTCGTGAAGTATAGTTAAGAACGGCGTAACGAGTGATGGAACGAAAACTGATAGGCGTAACATTAAGAGAGAGGAAGAGAGCAGAGTGGGTGAGAGAAGAAACAGAGGTATAGCCGACACTCGAACTGGACCTTAAGAAAGAAAAGGTTGGATATAATGCGAGGGACACATGACCGATGGTCAGTTAGAGCGGCGGGATCGATGCCGAGAGATGGGAAACGTATACCTGAGGACGGCAGAGAGTTAGATCGAGTGAAAAAATTCAGAAATTCGAGTGAAGAATTCAGACACAGTAACGATATACTATGTCTCCGTCATATGATATATAAAGCGCCCGAGTAAGACGCAAGCTGTCAGAATACGCTTTGTTCAAGTAGATGCATGTTTATAATTTCACACTACATGCACAGCCGGCTGAGTAGCCTTTCTCACGCTTCTGTTAATAACAGCAAAGATTGCTGTTATTAACACTTCAGAAGAAAAGAAAACGGAGGACGGGGCGCGGCGCGAGGATCTCGGGTTCTTTCGCTGTAATAAACGGCAGCGCTAGAACGCACTGCCCTAATCTCTCCAGGTGCACTAACCTTAAGCTTGGTTCATCATTGAACGAAGTGTTCGTATTTTACAGCCTCCTTAATACAAAGCCGACCGTACAGCGTACGCCCGACGCTCGGCTAGCGCTCTCGACAGTGCGGTAAGGTTTACCTCGAGCTACTCATGTGCAGCTATCAGTCTTTGAGTACGGGCTATTCGGGAGTGTCATTGGCTACTGCGTCCATGTCACTTCCAGCAGGCAAGAAGAAAGACAAACCCCGATGTATATAGCAGCAACAAGCTTCTATAGATAATACGTGTCAGAAGAATTTGACTGTTCTTGCAGTGCAAAACAAGCATTTTTAATGGGTTTCTGTTGCTAATGAACAACAGTGCGCAACTGTTAAAACCACGTCGCCTGTGTATCGATAATGCTTTGCTGTTTTATATATAAAGGCAATGAACCCCGTTTTTATTGCTTGATTTACGTAAACCCTCTCCGGGCAAAACAGGTGCACTGACCCGTAGGCGGGTGAACGTCTTAAAGTTTACTGGCTCATTAGCGCCGTAAAGAGCCACTGATTAGTGTCCGCACCGGCCCCGACAAAGACGTCAGCGCCTTCATTAAGAGCCCTTCTTCCAAGTTGGTTAATCACGAAGTCTCGGTACGGAACCCTTTTGCAGCGGGCACTGCGAGGCCGCACCGGATATTCAATGGCGCGCGATCCATAAGCGCGCGTTCGCGGAACTCGTGCACGATGCACGATAGATACACGTTCCATCTTTTATTTCGTGCACCCAAGGCGCGTGCGCTCACGCTCGTGAGAACGAAACGCGCCTTCCGTGGTACGTACGTGCTTAGCGTGTAATAAATTGCTCATCTGCATCGCCGCATCGCTGCATCGCCGCTCATCTTTGGGCGAAGCCAAGCGTGCTACCCTCGAAGCTGGGGAGCGTTTGGTGTGAGCGAGCGTACATTGGGGCCTGGACGCGTCAAAAACATGATCCAAGGTGCTCCATTCACTCCTTCTTTTTCTTCTTGTCTGACTGCCGTATACCGCTTGTTTTATTCTCTGCCTCCATGTGTATATAATCTTTGTTCGGGTGTACGTTAGCAGTTGTATAATTATGGCCGAACCTCATCCGCGTACGTGGGTATATGTGTAGTTACAACGTGGTGAATTAAGTAGTGCGCTCGCCGAGAGGGGTTTAATTAAAATGAAACAATGTTGCGAACAGAAGCAGCGCGAGTCATGGATCACACATAGCCCGAGATTTCTGCGAGGAACGAAAACCAATACCAACGCAAGTAGAAGAAGACTGCAGTAGAATAGAATCTTGAGCGACTTGGTAGGGATTCATTCTTGTAAGTGTGTGCGCTTCACGAAAGTCGGACGATAGACGAAAGGAGCAGACGGGACAGACGACTGGCCTGTCGAAAGAAGGCATACAATATGGGAATGCTATCGTGTACGCCTTTACAAACTAAGTCACGTTGATTGTACTCCCTGCTGCCGTCTAGTTTCTGGTGAAAATCCGGGCAAACTTGACATACTTAAAGGCTGCGAGATTCATAAAGAAGTGCACGTCGAAAGCTACTTGTCCAATCTTACACCAAAACTAACGGCGCTTCGATGGAAGTCTTTGCTATAGAGCCGCGTCATCTGACGAGTACCGGCAGAGCGAATCGTCCGTGCGTGACGGAAGATTCTGAACCTGAGCGTCGCGGGGTCGTGGGAGGAAGAGCGACCCGCGAAAACTTTAATTGAAAAGCCATGGGGGCCAACGGCTACGCAACACTCTAAAAGAACGCGGACCTAATTCTTAACGCTGTCTCCTCACGAACCACACGGAACTGGAATTTTCGTTCGGGGCTATTTTCCCCACACTTATCGTCGTCGGGCATAATTTGAGTTCTTGCATATTCATGAACATCTTTTTGTGTGGGCACGTGTGTGTGTTTGTCTCGTCTACGTGTGTTTTGTGTGTGTACGTATGCATATGTGTGTTGCCTCTATGCGTGTGAGTATTCACGCGTGTTTCGCGCGCGTGTGGGTAAATGTTCAGTTCGTATGGCTTGTGCGGGCACATCTGTCGTAGAGTTACTGTATATGCTACTTTTAGGTAGCAGAGTTGCGCATCTGTCTTCCAACGCCGCTAGCATCCATGCATTGCAGAGAAGCTGCCGCTTGGGCCAATTTTTTTATTTCTCGACGCCGCCGCTGCAGCGAACTGAATTAACACTAGCCATCGCCAGCCAATGTTTATCGCCGGTCTTCGACACGCCAGGCAGGCTAACCGGCGACACGGTAGGCATGTCGCCTGCAAAAACGAAGTGCGACTTCACTGCATAGCTGTGGTTGCTAGGCGGACCTATGCGCTACTCTGCTACATAAAGGTAGCATATACATTTACTCTAATCTGTCGGAGCGTGTGGCGCCGTGTTTGGCAATCGCAGGCAGCGCCGAACCGCGCATTCTTCCCATAGGAAACTTGCGAGGGTCGTGGAAAAGCCCGCGGCGAATGGCATTAACGAAGAAGCAACAGTAAAACTAATGAGGAACCGCGCACAACGGAATGCGAAATCTCGTGGCCGAAATTGGATTTTTGTCCATACTAAGTGTCCTGCTCCATTGCTCGGGAATATGTTCACCTTAGAGCGAGAACACCAAGAAGTTTCGTACGATTAACCGTTGCTAAGTGTCGTGCTCATTGATTTTTCTGTGCATTGACAATAATTCTGCGGTTTGAACTTTTCGAACGAGCTGTGCGGGTAAGTAACAGCGAAAGAAGGCCTTTATGTGTATAGTGTAATACCTCCCCTTACCCTTTCCCCCAGCACAGGGTAGCCAGCCGATCTAAGAACTGGCTAACCTCACTGTCTTTCCGCTTGTTTCTTCCTTCCTTCCTTCCTTCCTTCCTTCCTTCCTTCCTTCCTTCCTTCCTTCCTTCCTTCCTTCCTTCCTTCCTTCCTTCCTTCCTTCCTTCCTTCCTTCCTTCCTTCCTTCCTTCCTTCCGGCAGGAAAAAGAAACTGCTCTGTATGTCCATAAATCCACACGGCGTTTTCATTAGAAAGACAAGAAAACAATGACAAAAAATCGGCAGATCCCACGCAGTGTGGGAATCGATGTAATGCGAAGCAGCCAGCATAGAGCTGCATACATCGTCTTGTTTGTCATTGAGGCTAATGAAGTCATTCATGTCGTGACATCGCGAGATTGTCATACATGCATGCGTGTAAGATCTCGTATATGCCACGCTAATGAAACATCTATTCTGCTACATATATACGATGCGTGACCTGCTATTTGTGTTCGTCCCGTACTCCTGTCATGCCATACCAATTTAAGTATATATCCAATTAACAAAATGGCCGCGAGTGCACCATGAGCGTGGCGTATAAATCATACCCTACATGACGCGCATTTCATGGTTTTCGTGTTACCACCTGTTATTTATGTTCGTTACACAGTCACGTTGCGCAATACCAATTTTGATGTATATCAAGCTAGCGAAACGGACGCCAGCGCACCATAAGCGTGGCACGTAAGTCATGCTGTACATGACATGTGTGTCATGATTTTCATGTTAACTCCTGTTATTCGTGTTCGTCACACAGTCACGTCACGAGGTACCAATTTTGGTGTATATCAATCTAGCGAAACGGCCGCCAGCGCACCATGAGCGTGGCACGTAAGTCATGCTGTACATGACATGTGTGTCATGATTTTCATGTTAACTCCTGTTATTCGTGTTCGTCACACAGTCACGTCACGAGGTACCAATTTTGGTGTATATCAATCTAGCGAAACGGCCGCCAGCGCACCATGAGCGTGGCACGTAAGTCATGCTGTACATGACATGCGTGTCATGATTTGCACGTTAGGACCTGTCACTTATGTTCGTCATGCACTCTTGTCACGCCATACCGATTTCGGTATATATCAAACTAACGAAACGGCCGCACGAGCACCAAAACAGTGGCATGTAAATCATGTCGTTCATGACATGGATATCATGATTGTCATGTTATGACCTGTCATTTATGTTCGTCATAAGGTCATGTTACGCCATACCAATTTTGGTGTACATCCTATTAACGAAACGGCCAGGAGAGCACAAAGTCGTAGGCGGCTAGATAGATAGATAGATACGCTCAAAGTCGCAGTTCGCTAAGAAATGCTTCGCATTTAATGGATTTAAAGGGGCCCTGCAACACTTTTCGAGCATGCTCAAAAAGCGCTGCCGATCGGTAGTCGAGGCTCCCGAGAACACGCGAGCCAAATATTACAGCGATGCGCACGGCCTGGAATTTACAATAAATTCTCAAAGTCAGCTGAAAATCGCTCCCTCTTCTCTCGACAAATGATGTATTAGTCCGCAAAATATGACGCGATTGTCGGCAGTTCCACCATTGGCTGATGTTATAATCACGATAACACCCTCATTATTACTTTCGTTGTTAATTTTGAGTTCAATAGGTAGATAATATGCATGTTTATATTCTGTTATCGCGTTAAAAACACCGAACAAACATTAATATTAGCACTTCCGGTCTCACCGACAGCTCGTCTGCTCGTAGTTGCGTGGTTCCGTTTTCTTCGCCATGCGCAGTGCTGAAAACGTGAATATTTCTGTGCTTTTGACCATCGCCGGTTGCCGTTGAGAGTGGCAGCCGTTGAGTGTTGCCTCGTCAGCCGAGAACTGCATCGTCGGCACGTTCTCACGACCGACCGAGGCACGGGCGCAGCGTGTCTCCGATAACAATGCTGGCGTCCGGTAATGGCGGCGCTTCGGGGTCGCCTGCCAGTGCCGTCTTACGAGGCGGTGTATCGGAGTATGGGCCTAAACCGATCTCAGCCGTCATTCGTTCCAAACGAGCGCGCAGGTTTGCTTCCATGGTTGGCAGAGCGATGAAAACACTACGGCGTTCGAGGTGCACACCCAACATTACCAAACCGACGCGCAGTTTTCAAGCACGCGCGATATCGACTCCGCTCGACGAGAACGACGCAAGCCGACCGGAAGTGGCGGCAAAGACCACGTGGTTGCGCCCAGATGTCAGAGAGAAAAAAATGAAGAAAAAAACTCCGCCGGCGCTCTTGGGTGGAGCCTCGCTCCTCTGCGCTGCCTCCCTCGACTTTTCCGCGCGCTCGCGGCGTTGAGTTGAGGGAGAAAGCTGCGGAACGTGATCTCTATAATTTGGTAACACCACTTAGACTTGACGGATTCGAAAAATTTTTGCGGCATATGACTCGTGAAGAATCATACGTCAATAATGAGACTATTCCAATATAACTAAGAAAGGTGTTGCAGGGCCCCTTTAAGATACGTAGTATCAAACAAAATCAATGACAGCGTCGAAAAACGAATGAGGGGCGACGAAGGGGGTCGTGCACGTTCGTTTCCGTTTATGGGGTGGAATAAAATGCTACAAAAACGTACATATTGAATGTTTGGGAATGAACTGGTCTAAATCATGGCAGGCAAGGGCATTGGTGACAAGTATACACTATACGTTATAAAAGCACGCCAAGAAGACTGCGTAGAGTGGTTTCTACAACCACAATGCCAGACAAGCGCGGCTTAGAAAAGCGTAAGTATTTCTTGGAGCGCGTGCACGACAAGCATGCATGGAGACGCTTTCCAGCAGCTGAATCCCGGGAATGAAGAGAAGGTTTCCGCGTTCCCCTCCTGTCTAACTTTTCGATATACAAACATTCACGCAGAGTGGTCTTCCGTCGACGATGACTCGAAATAAAAGTTAAGTGTTAAGAAATAAAACTTTTGTTTGTCTCTTTCTTTCGCAAAAATGAAAATATGTTTATTACAACTATATTTCTTCAATGCGGAATAAATTTTACGTGCGCCTTTCGATCAAGCGAGCTTTTAAAATCAAAGTAATTAGGTACGAAAGTAACTTGTGGGCTTTAGGCACCAAAAGCACAATACGATACCCCCCCTCCCCTTACCCCCCACACACAAACACACAAACACACACGCACACGCACGCACGCACACCAGTTTCCGGTTTTGCTTTTTTTATTTTCGTGAAGTAACTACAATACAAACACGTGATTCTAGCTTCGTCCTCCATTGTGTGCATAGGTGATGATCTGACGAATCGTCGTCATCGTCGTCGTCATCATAATCAACTCTATGAACAGCATAAGTAGAACAGGAAGTAGTAGAAGAACTAGTCGTCATCGTCGTCAACTCTATCAACAGCATAAGAAGACGAAGGACAAGAAAAACAAGAAGGAAAAGCGTGGAACATTTTTTTTTAAATTTCTTAATTCTAATTTCTATTCGGGATAACGATTGAAGGGCATGATCTGAATGTTCGAATAAACAATTGTCGCACTCTTTCCTTCTTAGTATGTTTTTTTATCATTATTCAATACGCAAAATACCTAAAAAAATTCATACAATAAATTCTTGGCGAATCCCCCAGTGTGAGCTTGAGCCATAGGAGAGAACACGACAACAAACGTGGAAGCGTTGAATTTGAAGCAGTTGAATAGGATGTCTCTGATTGAGCGAAGAAGATCTGGACATCTATATCTACAGAAAGCAGTAGCGTCAAACTAAGAGGAAGACAGATGAGACACGTGATAATGCGATAGCTTTTTGAACGCTAGTATGTAGCAATATATTTCCTTACTTCAACTTCCTTCGGCGGAATCTGTTGTGAGCGCCATATATTCTGTAGTACGCGCATCCTTTGACAAATGTACACCCATAGATTCGCCACAGATACCACATTCCCTCTTCTTCCTCTCTTTCTTTTTTTTTTACTTGTGGAGAGAAACACATTGCGACAACACTTGAGACAGCGCGCTTACAAAAAGCTTTGCCCGATCGCACTGGTCGGATACTTTATTCGGCGACGCTTTGCCATTTCGCCTCCGATCGTGAAAAATTGCTTCGCTGCTACTGCAACAGAGGCAAGTCGAGATGATATTTGGTGGTGTGAGGCGGGTAGCAAGCCCTCGCCGATGGGGCTCCTTTCTTTCTTTCTTTCTTTCTTTCTTTCTTTCTTTCTTTCTTTCTTTCTTTCTTTCTTTCTTTCTTTCTTTCTTTCTTTCTTTCTTTCTTTCTTTCTTTCTTTCTTTCTTTCTATTATACGGAGTGACCTTGCCGAGCGAACTGAGCTCCGATCCCCTCCCCCACATAAATCAATGTGTAGACCGGCTCTCTTTTCATGAGGAGGCTATACAGACTTCCTTTTGGCGGAGCTCCTCCATCGCGATGCTATTACATCCGAGCGTACAAGATCTGTTGGAGTTATGTTTTGTACCGCTGGTGGTTCTTCCGCCATTGATTCTACAAACACATACAAAACACTTGCGGGAGATGCATTTACGAACCACCGACTGGGCCGCGATCTCTTCCGCTTTCGGCGCTTATTGCCCTTCTGCCTCTTTACCATCTCCCCGCGTTATAAACAACAAACGGGGACGCTTGTTTTGAACGCGTGCGTGTTTCTCGCTTGTCTCCTTGAGGTGGTGGGCTTTGAATTTAATGGCGTGCTTTCGCTTCCGCCGCGCAAGCAATCCTTGGGATTGCATCTGTAATTAGCTGCCCAGGATGCATTTCCTCGCGTCAGCTTCACGCATAAACGCGGGGAAAATAAATTAACAACACGGTGGACCGGTCGCTCTTGAGGCAGTGAGGTGGTTTTAAATGGCGACATGTTTTACGGCAGTCCAGCTGATCCGGCGTAAAGGACAAGATGAATCGGCGGGCTTCAACGAATCTTCCGGCACTCGACTCATTTAATGCGGCAGAAGCATGCTATCCAAGCGAACGCCACCGTCTCGTCGTTGTTTTTGACTTAACAGATCTTTTCAGGAAACGACGATATCGTTAAAGTGCACCACTGTTCGGCGACATAACAAGGCAGGAAGGGTAGCAGAGAAAGAAAGCTGTCCCCTGCAATCTTAACCTTCTTTACTCTTCTTCACCGCCCCCCCCCCCCCCCCAAAGGCTATTCGCACCCCAAAGCTTGACAACATAAAGCTAGTTCCTTAAGGGGCTTTTCGGCCCTTTTGAAGAACCTTTCTCACAGTAACTGCCTCATCCCAGGGCCATAATCCTGGCGTCACCCGTAGTCAATATATCACAGTGCCACGTACAACTCCGCATTGTGGAACAGCGCAAAATAATAATAATGATAATAATAATAATAATAATGATAATAATAATAATAATAATAATAATAATAATAATAATAATAATAATAATAATAATAATAATAATAATAATAATAATAATAATAATAATAATAATAAACAGGGACCTAGGCTAGAGAGAGGATACAGGCGCTAGCCAGTGTCTCTTTGCGTTTTTGTTGTTGTTGTTGTTGTTGCGATTTTCCACGATGCATTCATACCAACTAGCGGGGCTTTCCTTAATACTGCACTACAGCACCGCTACGCTATACGCTGCGCGTGCCAACATTCTGGACTTGAAGCTCAATTACGTCACATTAGTCATCCAATGAGAAGAGAGCCTCATTGAGGACCCCGAGAGCCTCAAGCGTACGTCAACGTGAGGTCACGTGGGTGGTTTGGTTTCCGAAGCGAAAAGACCAGACTTTAGAGATATTTACAGAAAAGGATCACATCATACAGATGTTACAGAAGTTACAGAATAAAAGGAAGGTAAAAAGGAAATGACACAAGTGACGTAAATCATTCCAAGACGTTTCGAGCATAACATACACAAAAAAATGAAGACAAGATATGTCGTCTAGCCAACAACGCACAATGCACAGTGAAGAAAGTAATTACAAACTGTCGTCGGTGATTGCTCGCTCCTCGGCCGCCCCCTGCCTTATTTCGAGTCCAATTCCAATTAGCTCGACCGTCGAGACAAGGGGAGGGCGTCACTCTATTAACCTGCGCCGCTTATTGCTCGGTCTACATACGACGGAGCGCCTTCGCGAATACACCCCCTGCGTACATGGATGTCTACCGCAATGTCAAGCACGTCGTTCTATCAGAGAGGCCTTCCGCCGTATAGACACGTCGGGGAGCTTCCGTTCTGGGACGCTCGCACTAATATAGCCAGACTGCGGAACGATATATATCTCTCCGCATTTCGCAATTCACTCGGCGAGGGGTTACGCAAGGCCACGGCTTATTCGGCCGGAAACATGGCGGCTCGCTCTCGGTTCACCGTTAATGCTTGTTGTTGCGTGGAGTGCAGGGACGCACACGTACACCCCGGAGCGGTTCCATCTCGGAACGTCTTCATCTCGACGAGGTCCGCAGGATGCCATCTTCTGCCGGCAGCTATAGTTTCTCGCTGGCTTCTTCTGTCGCATACACGTGCGCTTTTTTGTTTTGGTTTTACTCAGCGGCTATGCATCCGAGGAGCACGCCTTCCTTCTTTCGATGGTCACTTCCATCACATTTATCGCTTGTTTCTTCCTTGCCAGGCCATTTCGCTCAGGACCAGAAGAGAGAAGCCACTTCGGTTTATCTCTTTTGTCACGGATCATTCAAATTGAACTGTCGAGTGTATACAGAGCGCGAACATTTCGAACGGCTAGCGATATACATTGCCGATTCCTTTGTTCATCGTCGCATCTGTGTTTACACTCCGTACCTTTGCTTCACGCAGTGCTCACAGAAACGGCGATTGCGCGAGCTTCGGCTATCTGGGCAGACTATATGTTTTCATTAGGGCGAGAGCTTTAAATGCCTCACCGAACGCGAAAAGTGGTCGTCGTCGGCGGCGTCAACACGAGGGATGCAAAAATCATCATCGTGTCATGACGTCACAGCATAACGTCATCATGATGTCACACGTCGCCGAAATGTGTGGCGTCATCGTGACGTCATTATGTGACGTCATAACATGTCACCGTCGCTTGGTCCCGGAGCGGCGGCACGCCTGTTTGGCGGGAACGGCAGTGCATCGCTTGTAGAACATCACAGTGGCACTACGGACCGACAAGCAACTCACCGCAACTACCGAAACGTCGTGGTGTCCTACTCCAACGCGACCACTTTCTGTATCGTGACGTCGTTGGACACATACACCTCCTGGAAGGCGAAACCGGACGAAACTGGTTCCCCGGAAAGCTTCTTAAAAAAAGTTAGTAAACAGTTAGCAAACGCATGCTTTTACTAGTTTCGAGCGTATTTTACTACCTTCACGCATTCCTTTACTAGCCAGCAGCTAGTAAAGCTAGTAACATTTGCCGTTACTAACCAGGGAAGCTTTCTTGGTGCTTTTTAACTAAGTAACTACTAAGCCACCCACGTTGCCAGATCTTTCGTAGATGCCGCAGTACATTTCGCCGTAATCGTGACACTCTTTAGAAAATTTAGACAAACTTTGATTTTATTGATTACCTTGGAATAAAAGTGTCGTGCTACGTGATGGCACACATGCAAGCAAACAGAAGGGCACACGATGATTTGTAGAAAACATCAATTATTCTTCTAAATTCTATGGCTGCTAACCAGTACACGGTGTGATATCCCAAAGTAGGAGCATAAATAGCCTTCAAACTGCTGCTAGGGTAGATGTCGGCTACGTAGAAGTCTTGATCTTCTGTGTGTGCGCTTAGCGTGTGTGTTCTCGTTTGCGATTTGTAATGCATTCAGTGCCTCTACGTATGTTGCTGTGATGTGTACTCTACCATCGTAATTACATGAAGCAATTAGCGGTCATTAGTTTATGTACGAGGACAATGCCACTTCGATTTTTTTTCTCCTATAGATACTTTTGTAGTAGAATCATCTTGATATGGGAATGCACACGCACATATAAACAAAATAGGCGTAAACCTCTAATTGGCTTATTGTAGTCTTAATACGGTTATAAGTTGCTAGCGCAGTTACTAACAACTTAGTAATGGACAAACCATTCGAGTCAGCACTACTCAGTAACTAGGCAGCAAATTTCACTAACCTGCATTTTACTACCTTCACTTACTAAGAGACTAGTGTTTTTTGTGACAAGTAAATTGCTAGTATTTAGTTAGTGAATATGCCGACCATTTTTTTTTTTTTCGAAGAGTGATACCTTAGCGAATTGATCTGGACGTGCTTTAATGCTTCCAAGTACGTTTTTCTGGGGATTAGAGGTTTATACCCTTTTTTATTACTGCGATAAATAAATAACGATCATAAGGAAGTAAAGCATAAAAAAAATAACTTGACAGAGCGCGCAAGAGCAGTGCTTCTCGGGCCTTTCTGAGCAAGAGAGTGAGAAAATAAAGCTTAGAACGACACAAAGTTAAGCTCGTTATTATGGATCCATCGTAAACGAAGGTCAGGCGCATAGGCACGGATTCAAGGGAACAGAGCAGGAGAAAGCAAACACAGACAACACAACCAGTGTTTACATAATTCTGTTCTGTCGCGTCAGTGTCTGCATGCCGTGCCTTCTTTCAGCCAGGAAAATGCTCCTATAAACAAAACGAAGATCGGGGTTCATCCCCGCGGCCGAAAATGATCTCTCGTGCAGATACCCGCACTTTCTTCAGCTGCATACATCGGTATAATCAAGGTCGAAATCGCAGCAGTCCTTATAACAGCGCAGCGCTCGCCTTCTGCACAGGGAGGCGTGAGAATTTCCTTCCACATTGTACGCAATGTGGAATGATCACGCTGCATAAAGTTACTGACTGGAGAATATGTTTTGTCCGGGCACTGTCACGTCCCCCGCCTCTAGACGGATGTAGGAGAAAACGGAATATATATGCGTGCACTTTTTGTGAGGGCCTACTTTTTGCCTGGCCCGCATAGCAGAAAAGGTCAATGCTTAATGGTGCAAGCGTCGTCGACCCACCCACCTTCTCTATATACCCATAAATCTTGAAAGTGCACTTTCCGCAAGGGGGGGGGGGGGAGGTGTTGGATGTTGAGGGGGCTGCTGCAAGAAATTCCTACTTAAAATTGCCCCGAGACGCAAAAGATAGCGCGACCCTAAACCGACTATTAGAAACAGCGCCGTAAACTGCTCTCTCCTGCAAGCGAAATGCCCACAAAGCCTGGACCGACTGACCTGAAGCGGCAGTGCCAGATCGAAGAATCATCGCTCGTTTCGAGGCTGTGAGCGGCGGCCGCCACATCACCCTCAGTGACCTCCTCTTGGTTCCCGACCTCGTCCCTCCTTATCGGCTCTTCTCGATGCGCCTTTGTGTTGTTTTGCAGCTACTCGCGGTAGAAGCGTTGTACGCTTGAACCTACTCTCCGTGTGCGCCGTGTAATGTAGGCCAAATTCTTGCGAGCTATAATAGGACCAACTTCATTCCTGCGCGCGGAGGTATTCTAGCGATAAAACGCAAAAAAAGGTGAAATAGTGGCTTTTCTTTTGTGCACGGCAGTTTTTCTTCATTTTGGCGAGGCAAAATAATTGTTAGAGGTAGATGTTTCTTTGTTTTTGTTCTTGCTCGGCCTTCCCGGTCCTTCGGAAGTTTCGCAATCGACTGTTTCGTGCATATCGAGCGCCGGTTAAAATGTCTATATTCTCAAAGTGCATATTTTAGTGTCCAATATAACGCAATAGGCGTGGTGACATGGGCTCATACTAGCGCTCAGCCGGCAACTTTCCAAACTAAAGCACGAGCAATCGGCGTCAGCTGTACCGACGCCACACCGTATACCGCTCGTCTCCTCCCCCTGCAATTATCGGCCACGTTTTTCTTTTCTTTATCATAGTCAAACTGCACTGCCCTGCGGTGGTTCAAAATATATGCAGCGGAGCAACGCGGATGCACCTGCGCAGCTACCGCTTCTCGGGCCCAGAATCGGAAGCATATTCAGCACGAAGCATGTTCGAGAGCACTCCGCCGCATAGTTTCAGTGCGCAGTGCACATTCTGGGCGCACCCCTCGTGTAGTACATATGTAGTACATAATAACACACTACGCAGTTTCGGAAGGGGGCGAAAGTGGAAAGGGGGAGGGGGGGGAGTCGACGAGACGGCGTCGGCGGCGTCTTCCGTGAAACGGTCCCGTCGCTGTTAGCGCCTCTATCTGGCTACGCAGTCTGCTTCATTCCAAAGCTATAAAGAGATACATGGCGTCGCGCGCTGGCTCTCGGCAGCTGAACGTCGCTTGCTGCCGGTCACGCGGCAAGCACGACCATGTGACATCACTGACGCGAGGGTGAGAAGGAAACCGAGGGTGAAAGAGAGTGAGAAGAGGAGGGTGCGCGAACTTATTTAGCACGAGAGAGCAAGTGAGGAGAGTGTGACGGCGAGAGAGGGAGAGGAGGGAGAGATACGGGCTCTAACCTGGCTACCCTGTGGGTCAGGTGAACGACACCTCCGTTTAGTGCCTCTTCCGCAGCGGCGGACGACTAGAACGCTGCAGCTCGAAGGAGGAGAAGAGAAGAGACGGAGAGGGCGTCGAGGATCCTCCTCATCCTCGACTCGTTTCCTACGAGCAGCTTGTTTTGAGAGTGGTTGGAGCTCGTCGCCTTTGCGGTATTGCAGAGCCTCTGCGCAGTGGCTTCCCCACCTAACACGAGGGGTCTTGTTTAATTCCTCCTGCGAAACCTGCCCGAGGCAATCGGTTGGCGTGCGGGACCCGCATACCGCGGCTGGCGTCCGTCTGCCGGAGGGGGGCGCTGAGTGGAATCCCCCGCTACAGGAGCGAAGGTCACGCAACTGCGTGCGCGACATTGATTACTTTGTGTGCGTCTAAATCTGTGCTTTTCGCTCTTAGTTCTTTTTATATTTTTTTTAATGGGAGTACAGAATGTGGGAAGGAATCTCTGGTGTTCGCGAGGAAGCGAGCACAAGTTCGAAAGAAGACGCGGGATAATCCGTGGCTCCCCTCAACACCCGCCCCCCCTCTTTCGCTTGAACGCCGCGTGCGGCTTCTTCCGCGCCCTTAGCAAACATTAACTCATTTTCTTTTATTTATTTCCGCTATTCATGTTTGACTTCCTTCGGCCTCCTTTTTCGTGTTTTTCTTTCTTTTTTTAAAGGCTCCATCAGTGCTTTTAGGCACAGTGCTTGCGCTCGTCGAGTGCGTGTCTGAGTTCAGTGGGAATGAATACGTTTTATTCACTTGTTTATTCAGAAAGATCAGAAAGGCTCCAGCAGGAGTATTGTGTGAGGTGGGAGGGGGAGGGGGATAATACAATGTATAAGTTCACATATGTGGAAGCATGAAAAACGCGATTATACATGTTATGGCACATGGCGACAGCAAAACAACGTTATATATTTGTTAGAGAGGAGGAGAGAAAAGTAATTCTTTCAGCCGACGTATCAGTTCCGCGTTTGACATCACAAACGGCGAATCAGTCCGGTATCCTTTCCCCCTTTCCCCAAATGCAGGGTAGCCTACCGGGCTCAGCCCTGGTTAACCTCCCCGCCTTTCTTTTATTCTTATTCTCTCCATATATATTTGTTAGCGAGAGCAAACGTCACATACAACTGCGTTTTAATTACGTTCTTCTTCTGTTCTTTTCGCGTTAGTCGGAGTTCGAACAGTGCTGCTTCTCAGGGGTGCTGCTTCTCTATCGTGCTATGAATGCCGTGGGCGATGTTGACTTCTACATTTGGTCTTGCAAGCATTTCTGCCCTGAAAGGAGGAGGCTCTTGGACAATATGGTAAAAAACTTCTTTCCCAGGAACGCGCTGACCAGATCGCGTTTACAGAAGGACCGCGGATAGCTCGCGATGTGTCTCGCATACTTCTGACCTTCCCGCGAGGGACTGGATCAGGTGAAGCGCTGTTAAATGTGCTGAGCGAAAAAAAAAAAAAGACACCCGGGAATAGCAGTTTCCGGCCAGGTATATGCCCGGCTAACCACGCCTGGTTTCTTAAATGCCGCTGCTTTCAAAAAGTTGTACCCGACCATGAGTGAAGACTATGTACGCCTCGATTTTTTCCCGACTTTTTGTGACTGTTTCAACTGTACATCACAAACCTGTTTCTGCACCGCAAACAACCAAACTGTCTCGTTCAATGGTGGGAACCTCATAATGCGACGTCGGAGAAAGGCCGGTTGGTATCTATGTCTCATACCTTGCGCTTCGCTTCACCGAACGAAGCCGCTGAAAGTGGACGGTATGCATCACGTCTCCTCTCCCTAAATTCTTCTCGCGTTTGTCCCGCTGCACAGTGAGTCGCGCTATTCGGACGAGAGCAAGTATCCATCCGAACTCACTAAAACAACACGGACAGACAGCACACATGCACGCCTGTGAGACCACCAGCAAAGGAATCCCGCCTTATCAAAAAACGCCAGGCCTGCGCGGAAAGCGCAGCACAGTCACAGCGAAAGCTGAAGAGCGGCATTTCTATAGAGGTCGTTATAAACTCTCTTGTGGCTACTAATACAACTACACTGGAAACGTACCCACTACGCCACAAACGATCATTTTTGTGAAGTTGGAAGCACCCACCACGACATTACTCGTCATTCGGCGGAGAAGCGAGGTACCATCTTTAAGGCATTATGTGCAGTTTCTTGATGCGACGACTGATGACGATGAAGAATTATGACTGAGCTTTTTGTAATGGGTTGGAAGCTTTAAATGACCCACTAGTTACGTACTTCGCATTGTGTGACGCCCGTTCGTTATGTCATTCTCCCACCACGCTTTTTAACACACGCTAACTTGAGAAAGAGATAGAGAGAGGGAATTAACTTTATTTAGACCCTGAGGAAATGGATCATGGTAGCCTTATGGGCTTCCTTGGCAACTAATAGAAGTGCACTTGCGCGCAACCCACTACGCTATAAATCATAATTTTTGTGAAGGAAGGAAGCCGTCACTACGCAATTTTTCGTCATTCTGCGCAGAACCGTGGTACCCGCTAACCACCTCTAAGGCCTTATGTGCACTTTGTTGATGCTGTGGCTGATGACGATGAAGAATTATGGCAGAGCCCTTTGTAATGGGTATGAATCATTCAACAACATACTCTTTGCGCAATTCGCATTGTGTGACGCCTGGTTACAGAATTCGCAGTGTGTGACACTTGGTTGTTATTTTACTCTTCTACCACACGACATTACATATGTTAATGTGGTTCCTTCCCGACATGAAGACTGTATAGGGTCTTTTTGAAAGGCAGTTTCAAGCACCGGCATGGCTCAGAGGTTGAATACTCGGCTCCCACGCAGAGGGCCCAGGTTCGAACCTCGTTCCATCCTGGAATTTTTTCTTATTTCGTTTTTTTTTTCTTATTTCGAGCGATAGTGGTTACGGACACCGGCGGCGGCGGACAACTACGGCGCCAAAAACGGCCGGTGAAATGATCTCATAACAGCTTTCGCTGTAAAAAATGCACAAAAAGAAAATTGAGCCTGAAATCCTCGCGTTCAGCCAGGCGATGCAAATAATCCAAACGTTAAAAGTCCCATCTGTGTTGGGCGAAAATACGCGTTATGTGCGGCATACGCTTTGTCATGGACGGCTGATCCTTGTTGCAAGCATGTGGTGACACTCCGCGCAGCCGGTTATTACGCAGCACGATCGCTGCTGTTCACTGAAGCAAGACCGCATGATGTACTGCATACGTTAACCGAATAAATAATAACCAAAGAAACTTTGTAAGGAATTGAGGAAAGCGCAGCAAGTGAGGCTTCAACTGCAAATCGAAGGCGCTTGCAAACGACCTCGTTATAAAGCGAAGCTCACGAAGGAAAACAGCGCGCCTGATTTGGTGTTAAGTACACGGAGCACCCACCGCTCTTATTTATCTCTCATCAGAATGCACAGTCTACCCCGTTATCCTTACATTAAAAAAATGAAAGAAGTTATGACACCGTTAGCGGGCTCTTGGATAATTATTGTGCTCTTGGATGTGCTTTATTGCTGCCTGAATTCATAGGGCTCTCATACTACTCGTATATGTTACATATAACCTAACTTTATACTGATTTTCCTAGATATTGAGGGTTAGATGAACCCGACAAAGCTTCTTTAAAACAGGCTCGGTCGTTTATTAGGTACTGGTACAATAACAGTCTAGGAGACCATAACTGTACCAGGCAACAAAACACGCTGCAAACGAGAAGTGCAGACAGGGGGAATAATATGTAATCTGCTCTCACTAACTATGTCACTAACACGCAATAAGTTACTATCAGTAGCTTACGGATAACTCGCCGAAAAAAAACAACAACACAATTGAACAAAACGCTTACACATGCACGCGTCAACCAAAGCATAGTCAACCGAAGTAGGCTTCATTATATTTTCCTTTGTATTTTTGTATTAATTCTAGTTGGCTAAGAATGGATTCGATCACCCCTTTTTTATTAGAAACAGATAATTCTGAAAAAAATCTTAATAAACAAAAGGACAAATGATTCCCTTTTCTATATTTGAAATAGTTTAGCTAAGTTACCCGATTCTTGGCCAATGCCCCAAGGTGGGTGTGAGCCAAAATTTTAGGATATACATCTACATCTACATGCATCGATTGGCAAATCACGGGCGTAGCCGGGGTGGGGGGAGTGGTCGACACCCCCTCCCCCCCCCCCCCCCCCCCCCCCCCCCAAAAAAAAAATGTTTCTGACTACGCGCCCGTGGCGCATGTCACGATACGTGTACTCAAACAAGTGGCGAACTCGCGGGATGCTGCCTCAAGGTGACTAATACCGACTTCAAATTATATCATGGTCCTCCTTCCCTATGTGCCGGGAAAATCGCGTGCGCGAGCCCTTGGTCCATTCCGATTCTTTCGTACCTTCTGCAGGAGGCCTTCTCAACATGCGTCACTAACTGCTGCGACAGGTATCGAACCATGATCAGTCGGACTTCGCAGCAACACTCTATTTTTTGGAAGAAAAGGTAAATCATCTAGAGTACCATGCACTGCAACGTGGTATAGAGCCGTATACTGCTGTCATTAAGATGTTCATATTGTACGTTTAGAAAAAATTCACGGGCCCTTGCCTTGTCGGAAAAATGGGGGAAATGGAAGCTTGGCGTATGCGTGGCTGGTGTATACCTACTTAAGTAGTACGTGAGGCACGCGCATGTGCACGTCAGAAAGAAAGAAATAAAGAAAAGAATAAGGAAAGGAATAAATTTCTTTCTTTCTTTCATTTTTCTTTCTTTGCCGTTGCGCAATGTTCCCTCCTAACCCTTTCCTTCCTCCATGCCGGGAATCGGATTTTTCATCCACGCGCTTAGCAGTGGAACACTTTAGTTGCTACAGGCAGCAACAACGGTCATGCGTTCGTATCCAGGCAGCAATGAAATGCGGCAGTGTGAAATTACAGTTCACCTGGATAAGTGACCAGATTGCCATATCAGAAACGGCTGATTGCCAACAAGCCCACGATCGAGAGATAATGGATTATCGGAAAACAGCGCATACAAGAACGGCGGTCACATATGCATAAACGCGGGTGACTGGCGCACCTACGGGGGCCTCATTTCTGCTTACGCTCGCCGGCACCTGTATTTTTTTTATGTATGACGCCGAAATCTGTGAGTTATAAAAGCCTCGCTTAAAATGACTGAAGATTTAGAGCAGTACCGTGCACTCAGCTATGTGGGAGAGCGATAACCTTTCTATGATTAGAGCAAGAGCTACTATGGGAGAGCTGTATTTGAAGCTGTCCCTCAAACTGTACGCCTGGGCTTTCGACTGTGACGCGTCGACGGCAGTCACGTCGTTTGCTTCTTGCCTGCCTTGCACAACCTTCGTTGTCGCTGAGGCTGATTCTACGGTTTCTTCGCTGGTATTTAACGAATGCAAGAGCAAGGACATCAGTAAAGCGCGAAGATCGAAAATAGTTCTTTTTCGGCGAATGCTTCCTAAGCCACTTGTCTTTGCATTTCATTTCTAATAACAAAATGTAGCAGTAACTACAATAAAAGTATTTCAATGTACTGGTATTGACGCATGTCAATCGCTTCGGTGCCGCCGCCGGTGTTGTGATGCCCATCTGACGGAGGATGCGAGGCTTAACTGAGCGCGCGGTGCGCGAGGCATGTCTCCAAAAAGACGTATATAGGGTGCGCGTTTGGCAGCGAGGACGACGAAGCGGTAGACGTTGGCGCACTCACAGCGCTATAAGCACTGTGCAGTGGAGTTTCGCAGTGCGACTGCAGCGCCAGAACGCACAGCATAGCGGACAGGGTAAGCGAAATTGAGCCGTGGCCGGCCAAAATGCGAACGGCGACGCGGGCGTCTCCCTCCGCCATGACTGGGCGGACCGTGTGCGCGCTAGAGGTGGGAGCGCGTGTGGGAATCTTATTTTGTTGGTGCCCCTGTCAGCGACACTAGACTGTACATCGAGAGCTACGGAGTGCCCTTTGTACAGTTGACTGTGCCTTGCTAAATTGTCTAAATTTGAAATTAAAATTTCCGGTTTTACGCGCGAAAACTACGATATATCACGAGCCAAGCCATGGTGACTATTCTTTTAGACCGGAATACTTTGACGAGCGCGCAAATCTAAGTACACTGGTGTTCTTGCATTTCGTAGCACATTTAAGCCGCAGCAAGTAACTATATACCATGTACCAGAGCGCATCTTACATAGCGCACCCCCCCCCCTTACCCGCGATTTGTGAACAGCAGTAACCGGTGTCTTGGCATACAGCGTTTACTCGCATACTAGCAACACTGGTTAGCACTGGTTCATCTCGGCTACTGTTGGCCACACGGTGGATAATGTCCGCTTGTGTGGTCATGCATACGGGCATGGTTGTTACCAGGGTGGCGATGCGGGCTTGTTGGTTGGTCATACTTGAATGAGTTGAGCGCACACGAGGACACGGACAGAAGGAAGAGACGTACACACACTGGCGCTACTAACAACAATGGTTTATTTCATTCTCCTGCCGATTCATATACCAGTTTTGCGCACGAAAGTCACGTGAACACTCTTTCATAAAAAAACAACAATTTGATAACAACCAGGGAATTCACCTCACGAGAAGATAAACAGGGTGCACAGGCAATGACAAGCAAATTTAATGATTCATGCGCAGAAAGTGTAATTCTTTAGCACTCAGGGACATTGAGGGATTGCTAACGCAAGCGTCTCCAAGATAATCGATTTGTTCGGCTTCAATGATCAGCCTAGTAATTTCGGACCGGTTCCTGCTGACGACAACGGTTCCCTGAAAGTTCGGTTTGCACGCACAAGCATGGCAGTGTTGCGCCAGGAAGCCGTCAGGTGGGAAGTTGCCCACTTTATTACAGTGCTCTCCAAGCCGGACATTTGGGCAGCGGCCAGTCTGCCCAATGTAAGCACGGCCACAATACAGAGGAATGCGGTATACAACGTTAGTCACACACTGCACAAAAGGTTTTCTGTGCTTAACGGAGCATTCAGACTGAGCTGTCTTATCTGGATTAGTTTTCTTGCACAACTTACTGAGTTTAAACGGGGCGGAAAAGACAACACGGGTGTTAACTCTGGCGGCTATTTTTTTGAGATTGTGCGATACTTGATGGATATACGGAACGACTGCCGCGTTTCTATTTTCAGGCGTGGGGCGATCATTGGTGCTGGCATTACAGTGCATACCTTTAGATTCTTTAAGCAAACACTCGGCTACTGCAACTATGAGGTAGGTCGGGTACCCTGCTGTTTGCAAACGTGAAGCTTGCTGCCTAAAGCTCTCGTCAAGCATGTGCACACAGGACTTACCGAGGGCATTTTTGAGACACATTTTTACGATGCCCCTTTTAACGAGCTTAGAGTGACTCGAGTTAAACGCCAATAACGACTTATTTGCCCTGGGCTCGTAACACCAGCAAATTAGATCATCTGCAAGGGTGAGCGATACGTCTCTTTCTTCTGTCCGTGTCCTCGTATGCGCTCAACTCATTCAAGCATGGTTGTTAAGTGTCGGAATTCCAGATAGCGCTTACGCGCTGTATGACGATTCCCCAGCGGAGAGTTTCTACTATAATTTGTTTTCTTTTTTAAGAACGACTGATGGGACCGCACAATCAACCAGTGGCGTAGCTAGGGCGTTGCACACACCAAGCACGTGTTTCTCCCCCCCCCCCCCCCCCCCCCCCCCCGACAAATTTCTGCCTACGCGTCTGCAATCAACGCACGAGCGTCAGATAGGTAGCAGAGAGAATTTTCAGAAAGTGCGCCTTCGATACTTGCACGGCATGCATGCGGATGGCGGAGATCGCGATCTCTGGACGGGATTGCGCAGAAGCATTACAGCCGATAGAGCAGTCTGTGTGCACATCTGCGTGAACTCCAGAGACTGCTTAGGGGGAAAGGATTGGAGAGGCACAGAATGAGCCGGGATTATAAGACTGACTCGTGCCGGACTTCCCGGACTGTCCCCCAACATATACCGGAAGTAAGATAGTTTTCTCAGTGTAATCCTAAGCACTAGGTGTAAATGCTAGCCTCATGGCGTTGCGTCTGTAGCGTCTCACGCGAGCGCGTTGTCGCGCGACCGTGCGTCGCAATAAGGAAAGAGGCAGGCTTAGAAAACGAGATGCCAGGATTAACGTTGCTATGCCTCTCCACGTATGATTCTGAGCGCGCAGAAAGCAATGTGAATGCTCAGAGCCTGAGGCATGACTGCAGTCGGCCCTGCAACTCGCCGACGTTAAGGTTAAGGTAACTACTTCTCCCAACAATTTTTTCTTCAGATGTCCGAGGATTACCTTTATTTGATAAATAAAGCTGCACGTTTTCTGTAACTTCGTACTACACTCCGATTTATCATAACCTTCCATGATTAACTTCTCGCGATTCCGTAAAATTTATTTTAAGTTAGTTTTAAATCTATACCACTGTCTTCTAGCTAAGAGATTAGCAATAATTTTCTCGACAATGAACCTTAATATTTATTTTTTTTCTGCAGCAGCGCTCGCAGAACATTTTCCTTTCGGAGTGAATAAGTGCTTGGGAGCTCAAGACGACGTCCTTGCATCTGTGCTGCTGTTTCCATGGCAACCTATGAAGTTAGGCGTGGTGTGTACAGTCGCCCGAAAAAAAAATGCCGAAAGTCCGGAGGGTCGTATCCATGCATGTGCGACGTGAAGGCGCTGCCTTGTCCAATGCTTTATTAGACGTGACGACTCGTTGCATCAATACACGGGCCATTTCGCCTCACTCGAACTACGACTGCCGCGGCTGTGATCGAGCCCACATCTTTCGGGTCAGCAGCCGGGCACCTTAACCACTGGCTACCATGGCGGCTGGCTTTTTGTTTAAATTCTAGAATGGTAATCGATTAACAGAGAACGAATTATTTTATTTGTTAATGACACTTTAGTGTATTCGTATACGCTATATACATAAAACCTTGGGAACCCGAACGCTCGGTCTCTTTTCCTTTAGTGCGGCGTATCACAACATGCGTATCGGCCGGAAGCAGGAAGGACGCATATAGTGCGCGGGCCTTACACGCTTTCGTGAATCCGCATGTTGCGACGCTGTGATAGATCATCTGAAGGGTCACCAAGCGCGCACGCACTCTTTCGCGTTTACCGCCATCTTGTTTCCAGATCACGCGTTCCCACTGCAGAGCAGCACGGTTCCTTTAGCATCATACCACTATTTTATGCAGCTCTAATTCCTCACACACATACGCGCACACACACACACACACACACACACACACACACACACACACACACACACACACACACACACACACACACACACACACACACACACACACACACACACACACACACACACACACACACACACACGCACGCACACACACACACACACACACACACACACACGCGCGCGCGCGCGCGCGCGCGAAGCGTGTGTGACGACTCGAGGAAAGCGAATAAAGGTGAAAGAAGTTGGCCACCGGTCACCGATTGCGGAAAGATCTTGACTGATGCTTATCTCTTGGTGCGCTGATCGGCGTTTGCAATTCGCAGGCGCACTTCTTTCTTTGAACGGAAAACACTACGCGAGTGGTCCGCCGTAAATAGCAGACATCAAGGGGGCCATTTTGTAGCGGTTTCCTATCTATTTCGGGAACGTGCAATTCATCCATCTCTATCGCGCTTCGTGCGATTGAGCTCGGCGCAAAAGAATTCGCCGCACGGGCGGCATCTGCACGGTCGGTTATTTATTGTCAGACGGGTCGCACCGAACCCGCCAACTCAGTTCGAGGTAATCTCACGCTCTTAGAAGCGTTGTTCGAATCACTTGTCGGGAGGAAATATTATTAGTGTATAAGGTGCATTTCGGCCACGAAGTAAACGTTTTCGCGCAAGGACGAGTCGTCGTTATAAGTGAATCACTCTATAGATTGAGCCGATCAAAGCGTTCATAATGTCAGCTTCTTCGGCTGGGATTTTTCCGTGAAGGTCCATCGATGATGAATGACGTTTAGCTTGCCAGGGCAATAAATGAGTTAGCAATTAGAGATGCCGAAGTTGACCGATGTGGAAATAATTTTGATGGTTCCTTAACGCACATTATAATGAAGCTAATGAAAGGGAGCAGTGTTATAATTTACACGTCTGTAACAAGACGCTACAAGCACACCAATGAGACTTTCCCAGAAAGTAAGCTTCGTACTTGTGGAAGGCTGATCCAGGTTTCGAACCCGGAACCAACCAACACCCTTTCGATCCGGTTACACAAGTTCCTCCGTAGTAGCTGCATGCTATACGGACGAGTGGATAGTAGCTTTTCCGTCTAATGAGCCTTCCAGTAGCTCCGAGCTTCCACAGAAATGATTGGCCAAAAAAGCTGATCAGTATACTATACCGTTCGTCTTCTTGTTCTCTTATTTATTTATATATTTATTATATTTTTTTTGCGTTATGCCCATATCGGAATGTGACCGCTAGGCCAGGAATTGTGTACCTGTAACAACTAGCTCCATTAAGGAATGCAGTACCACCGAGTTCGTTGTCCCCCCAGTCTATCATTCAATACGGAAGTCCTCAGTGCATAATAAGAATATAAGTACACTGACACTACGAAATAAGGCAACTGTGGCGTGTTCTTTTTTTTTTTTGCCTCGCATATATTACTAGACAGATAACATACAACAAAGAGATACAAAAATATCGATCGAAACTTCCGGCGTTGTCGCTCGCCAACAGAATACTGAAAGGAGTTTTATTGCTGCGCGAGCCAGAAGCTTAGTCTTCCCGTGCTCGAAAGCTATCTTTTGAAGGAGGCACACAAAATAAATAACTGTGGTTAAAACCATAGTTCATTTACGCAAGGTTGATTCTCTAGCGGTATTCAGCCGGCACTTGCGGATGCTAATGCTTTCCATGGAATGGGAGAGAGGTCCTGGGGAGGGGGAGGGGTAGCGAGCGCACCCAGATCGAATCGGTACGGAGAGCGACTCCGCATACTAACGCATATTAATTTTAGATGAATGGTGGCGCGGCCGGTAGAATGCGCGCAGCGCTACGCAATGACCTGCGCGTGTGTCCAGTAATATATATATATATATCTATATATATATATATATATATATATATATATATATATATATATATATATATATATATATATATATATATATATGCTATGCTTCGTTTGAGTGTGTGACTAAGTGGTCTGTTGTTGTTGTTTACTGGTTTCATAGTGGTCATTGTAAATTAGAAAGTTCCTCTGTTCATGCTGAAAGTGCAGCGCGACCACGCGTTCTTCCTATTTACCGAGGAAGAACGAGGCTTTTAGCTTGAACAACAGAATGGCAAGAACATGGAAATGCATTGCATTTTTGTTCTTTATATTTCGGTCTTGCTTATTGACGTAAAGGTGCTGTATAATCACGATTCAATGTGCTGTGTTTCCAGAGGCAGTATTTTTAACGCGTTAATTTTTCGCTTGTTAACAGTACTTGCTTCGCCTGTCACAATGTACCGAGTTGTTGTTATAAAGTTAGGTATACATCTACAAATAGCGGATCCCTGCCCCCACTGCCGTTATTAGAGCAAATGTTCCTGGAACGAATGAGGACTGGATTTGTAATAATGACCATGTGCACGGTTTGAGGAGTGCTTACCTGGAAAACATTGCATTTAGTTGTGTACCATTTCTGGTTATATATTATGCATCGTATGACTTGCTTGCGGGAATTCCTTATCATTACGCTTGCCTCGCTGTCCTTTCACGCAGTGTGGCTTGGGGGACACATTAATATGGCACACACGTATCGTTGTGCGTCAGTGTCACGTGTTACTTGTTAGCGTCAAACACTTCTTCGTCCTTGCGGTTTACGTATATCTCTACATACCTACATATCTTGCATGCCTTGCACTACATCGGCCGTGTCTAACACACAATTTCGCCGCGACTTGGAACACCCATCCTTCGCTTCTCTGCCGGCGATGTTCGTTGCGGAAGCCATCGAGAAGGCCGATATTAAATGAGCATACGATAGTCTAGCTACTTAGCAAATCTAGACAGTTTCGTCGTTACTGTCGATTAGCGCGAAAATAATAAAACTAACTAGCAATGCCTTCGACGCATATAGCAATTCCTTCGCACTGTTATGTAACAGCTCACGCATGCAGTCCGCAATGATTGGAAGAGGCACACCGCTCGTAACGCGCGGAACGCAAAGTGGCACCGCCTCCGGTGGGTGAATGGGTGAGCGAGGGCGAAGCGGCTCCGTAATTGCTTAACAACGACGCCAACCTGGTCTCACCCTCACCCTCTACCTTATATTCGACGCTACCTTCCTCGCTTTTAACGGCGGACGAAAGTTCGACGACCCCACCCCGCTGCGTATGCGTTCTTCTCTCGGGGCAGGGCCGAGGGCGCCCCAGTGGGACGCGAAACATCATTTCGAGGAATGTTTTCCCGACTGCTGTGTCATCGTCGGGCATAACCCGTTCTCGCGGCGACGGCGACGACCATACGCGTTGGTCGGTCGCCGTCTCGGCACGCAGCACCAGCGGGGAACCTCGAAGGCTGCTCGGCGTGGCTTCGCACGCATGCGGCGACTCAACGCACGGCGCGTGCATTCGTAATCGGGCATGCACGTCCGCACGGCGCCCTCCAGCGCTCTGTGGACGTGCCCTTTATTTCATGGTGAAGTACTTTTATGCCCAGTTATTTTTATTACTGTTTCATTGCTTTACAACTACTCCGACTACATCGCAATGAACGAAACTGTAGCAGTATGAAGCTTTAATAAGTAATTTTAACTCTTGATTACATGTGCGCACCGTGCATGCTACTGTGTACGCGCTAGCGTGCACCCTCTCATTTTCCTCTTCCGTTTCGCTCGTGCAAAGTCCGGACGTGAACCTGGTTAACCTCCCATCTTTTTCCTGTTTCATATAACTAGACCTCTTCACTGATTTCATCTTATCATTACTGCGGGAAGCAGTAGCTCGGATGCCCTAGCTACTGCTGCGACATGTGCTTTGAGACTGCCGTAGGCGTGCGCTGAAGGTCGCTGGGGAAGAGAGGGAGGGCTGTGGCTTTCTCACGGTCCAGCTTGGAGGAGAGGCGCAAGTGTATTTCCTGTCAGCGCCTTCAATAGCTGCATTTGCATTTTGTTCTTCAGAGCACTATGCATGTCCTTCTGATATGCTTTGGACGTTCAGCATTCGTCAAAAGAATGACGTATTTTCATTCAAGTATACTAGGATAGGGGAACCGTGACCGTGGACCACGAAGGATTGGATTGAACGGTGGAATTAAGAAATTTCCAGGCATAAAATTATCTTACAGAGGTTGTAGACTTGGCACCTTGTCCTCAGTCTGCTTCGAAGCTGGAAGTTGCTTCAATAACTTATCTGTCTTTCACTACAATTTCTAAATAGCGCGGTTCCTTAATTAATGCTGAAGTTTACAGTACAAGTGATTGTTATTGTTGTTGTTGTCTCAAGAAGTCCAGCGACAGTTACTGCGTCGTCTATCTTCTCTCTCACGTTGCATGCTGCCACATCTTGCACCTCGTAGACTGTTTCAGCAGTCGCCAAGTTGGATACCCGCGGTCACGGTGGCCGAATTTCTGTGGCACGAAATGCAAAAAAAGATCCATGTGCGCGGATGCACATCTAAATCTAGTTGCTTGCTAATGAGCTCCACGCGGGAAAAATTAATCTGAAGTGCACTGCTACGGCGTGACACATAATCATATCGTGACTTTCTGCGTGTCAGATATCACATATTGGTTGTAATTTAGCTTTTGAAACTTAATGTGCTCACATATTACGCTGTCTCAACGAAGGAGGCTATATATCCTCTACGGGAAGTCCAGGATGGGGCGCTGTCACTGCACGTTCGCTTAGAAATTTCAATGCATATGCGTGAATATTACGTAACGGTCCTCCTTCGGTTCGTACTAAGTCCCATCATCGAAAGCTCCATGCGTGCCTCCTCATTATGCCTCCAGTGGCCACAATCGAACTCAATGGTGACCTTTGAACCTCCGGCAGAAGAAAACTGCAGCTTGAGCAGGTCTCCCCGCTGGCTTGCAACATGCCATTCGACTTGAAATTGAGGCACAACCGTGTTGTTTGCGGTGGCCAAACAAGACAAAGTATAGGGTATACGTGTCCTCTGATACGACACAGGCCCTGCTTCCCGCTGCTACATAGCGTAGCGCATGACAACTGGTTCCAGAGCTGATGAATTGGCCGCAGCGAATATTATATATGGTGTCACCGGGGCATTCAGTGTACTCTGAACAGACGCAGCTGGGGGCGTAGGAGACACCCGAGTGCCTCTATATAGTTTGGTGTCAGCTACTGCACTATTACACCGTCCGAATGACGTTTACATGATCGCTTAGTGCCTGAACTTCGAAGAGGACCGTATTTTGACCGTGCGTCTTCTATCCCCCGCCTGCTTACTATCGCCTTAGTGCCACACGCAGTGCGTAGATCCTGAGCCTGTGTCGAGCTGCAGAAACCCGTGAATGCGACAAAGTACACACGCCGAACGATACGACCACCCATGCATAACGTCATGGTTGGTGCACACACACGCCCACCGATGATTCACGGACTCGATCACGTTTAACGCGCGCAAGCACGGGAATAATAATAATAATCATCATCATCAGCCCGTCTACGCCCACTGCAGGGCAAAGGCCTCTCCCATGTTTCGCCAATCAACCCGGTCCTGTGCTCTCTGCTGCCACGTTATACCTACAAACTTCTTAATCTCATGTACCCACCTAATTTTCTGTCTACGCCTCACGCGTTTGCCATCTCTTGGAATCCAGTCAGTCACCCTTAGTGAACACCGGTTATCATGCCGACGTGCTACGTGCCCGGCTCATATCCATTTCTTCTTCTTGATTTCAACTATGATATCCTTAACCCCCGTTTGTTCCCTGACCCACTCTGCTCTCTTCCTGTCTCTTAAGGTTACACCTATCATTTTCCTTTCCATCGCTCGCTGCGTCGTCCTCAATTTAAGTTGAACCCTCTTTGTAAGTCTCCAGGTTTCTGCTCCGTAGGTAAGTACCGGTAAGATAATATGACACGTAGAACAAGCGGTTACGCAGCGGGCAAATGAAGCGTGTCTGGAAAAAGAACCTCGCCGCATGACCTTACGAACCATCCACGCACGGACTTCCTTACGAATGGAGGGCTACCTTGAACTTGCCGCACAAGCGAGCCTTATACATTCAAAAGTCCCACATGCCACACAAGCACCTGACCCCGGAACCTTGTGGTGGCACACCCATGTTTCTTCCGAGCCGGTAGTCGGCTTCAGAACGAGGTAGGTTCCGTGTGGCAGCGTATGTGTGTGCACGTGCGAGTACGCACACAAGCACGGCACCGCCGCACGCCTTTCACGTGCGCTTGAAGGCAGCAGCACGAACGGTACAGTAGCAGCGGGAACGCCACAGCCGCCGTCTGTTCCTCCCAGATGTATGGAGTCGCGCTCTCGTCTTTTTGTTTCGTGGCACTTGACCGCAGAGGCGAGTTTACCTTGCGTTTTTCTTGTGTGTGCGCTTTGGAGGGTGGCATGAACGCGTGCCGGGTTCTGGGTATGTACCCCATCCGTATTGGTTGCGAAGGCCTGCAGAAGCGCTGGCTGACAGACTGCCTCGGTGGAGAAAGCGGCTTTGTTTGTTCTTGCGCAGCGCTGTTGTGTTTTCACGTCCCCGTGTTTACAAAAGTTATAGCAGCGCGCGCAAGCAGGGCCACCGCATTTTTTTTTGTCGACCGCCTACTACACATATGTACTAGCGCACACTATTGCACGGCGGGAAACCATTGCCCGCTTTGTTTCTCCCCCTCTTCACGCTTGCGTGAACACTGCAGCCGACGGAGTACTCGACACCCGAACTTTTATGCTGCACTAATATGCGTGTCACGCTTGCAGTGCATCCTGATGGTTCTTCGTGTCATGGCGATTGTGTACGCGCATCGCGAACGCATCGCGCAGACCCGGAACCGAAGTATGCACCAACTCGCCCAGCAAGCAGTTCTAAAATACTTCCCACCTCAGAACTATATTCTCATTGCGCTTTACTGGGAAGGGAATGCCGCTGCCTTGTATTTCTTCGGGTGCTGATCCCCATGTAGCCGAGTTTTAGATGTTTTACCGAACTGTGATCCGGCAAGAGGGATCACGCGCAAGAGCTACGTTAACCTTCAACGAAACGCAGTGGAGTTGTCCTGACTGTATATGAAGCTCCTTTTCGCTTAATGCTATTTCTCGCAGGGAACATTCCGAACAACGTCCTGCCATGAGCTCCATTTCATTCACTTTACAACTGGCTTGCATATTTGTTTGGCAAGTATGGCAGCTGTGGCTCAATGCTGTTCTCAGCACTAAGACACAGCAAATGGTATTACGCATCCTTTTAGTCCGGTCAGCCAATAACCAGTTGTAAACGCCACTACAAGAACCTGCAGGTTATTAACAGCCAAGCTGTTTGGCAAATCGTTCTCTGTGCGACGAACCAAAAAAACTATCATCATCATGAACGGGTATGTGCCACAGAAATTGGGCAAATCCCACTACTCACCACTGGTCCACTTAAATTGAAGAAGGCAACAGTTAGCCCAACAACAAATGGCTGCGAAGCGACGGCGGCTAGCCGAGGATCCTGAGTACGTACAACGAGAGAATACTAGGTAACGGGAAAGGCAGCGGCGGCTGCGGGAAGACCCCGAAGCGATGGAACGCCTGCACCAACTATGGCGTGGCCGTAGATATATGAAAGGGGGCGAACGCTTGGTTTCGGCGCGAGTTTCTGTCTCTGGAGTTTGGACATCCGTGTCATCCGTAACTGTCTGTTGTTTAACTCGAACCCCTCTGCGCTGAGAATCAACGTAGAAATAACTTAGCATCACCTAACTAAAGCCTAGCAACGACCTTGAAACAACCCCGAAACAACCTGCATCGTCTAGCTAAGGTCTAGAAACAACCTCAAGCAACCAGATTAGTCTTCAGAATTGCCCAGTTTCGCTGTTTCAAGCCTTGCGCGGCTTAGTGCAAGCTTCGCGAATTTTTTTCTCTTCTTCATCTCATTGTATAAAGGAGTAAAGAAACGCGAATCGCGGGCTTGCATCTTGAAAACAACAGGGATTACCTGCATCACTGCAGGCACAACAGCCCGGCGTGTCCGCTAAACCCTGTGCGCATGCGCAGAAATCTGTTGCGTTACTGTAGCGAAGAAAGAAACAAAGAAACACACAAAAAAGAAAGAAAGAAGTACTCTAAACTCCCACGGACGTGCTGCGCGGCTCTAAAGGCTGCCTTCCTTCGCGCCGCGTCTAGCGGATTTCTTCGTTTTTTCCCCTCCAAGTTCACCTCGCAAATGCGGCGGAGTATACCGTTCCGCCAGTGCATGGTGGTGGTGTCTGCGTGCGCGCGGGCGAGCACTTCTGGGATGCCGCCGTTCCGCCCCTTTCTTCCGCATTGTTACTTCGCGTGCGTGCACCAGCCACAGTACACATACTGTACGTGCGAACGTGGCGTCTGCGCACGCTCAGCGCGCCATCGTTTCACACAGACTAGAACTTTATGCCTGCGTGCCTCTGCGGGCAGGGACAAGAAAGAAGGGGAGGGCGGAGAGGGGCGATGTATAGTAGCGCAACGGCGGTTATATGTGTAGGTATGGATGAAAACTGCTGTTGCGAGAACAATTTTGTAGCAGTTTTGCGTGGAAGCTTGGGAGTGTTGGTAATCCACTACAAAACAAATACAGCGCGAATGAATGAGCTCGCCGTTAACGCGTGAGTTCAGTGAGGCAGATATTCGTGTGGAATACTGTCGGCAGTAAGAGCGGCCTTGTTTACGACTCACAGGCAAATTCTCAGCGTGATAACACCCCATACTGGACCCACTACACGTAAGGGCTTCGATGATTTAAGTGTTCACGGTATCGAGAAAATGGCAGCTAAACTAAATGCAGCACGTTAGAATTCAGGGCGGACCACGCATACACGGTGCTCTGCTTTTTGTCTCGTGCCGCCGACGCTCACGAAGGCATGCACGACTTATGTCATTCTGCCTCTCTCTCTCTCTCTCTATCTTTACAAGCCCGAATACCGTCACTTGTCATGGGCTGTGTCAAATGTATCACATCAAATTTGATCACCAACTTTCGCGTCACCAAAGCCTCTTGTCATCCCTCAATAGTAGTTGCTTCGGAATGACGACGTCGCAACAGTAAAACGTCTGAAGTCTAAAGGCTAAAATGAATGAAGAGCTTTCAAGCAACTATATTTAACGTTCAGCGCTCCGTTATTACATGCACATTGATCAGATCTTGACACAAGGCAATGCCCATTTTTTTGTAACACTTTGTTTGCTTGTGGGATTAAAGTTCTTTGATCTATAGTTTAGTAAGCCAAGAATCCTCAATATCTTCTTTCGTTCATTGTTATACCACCCACGTACTTCCCGCCCGCAGTCTTTAAAATATGTGAAGGAATGAATAAATACAGTTGCCATCACGTGACTTGGGCGATTCCTTTTACTTATTCTGGAACATTTCCTACACAGGTCCCCATCTTCCAAGTACCCCTTCTACTTGGCCTCTGTATAGCCGCTAAAGAACGGCAGGCATTGTAATGCAGCCTTTGCGCGGATGTTTATCACCTGGAAGTGAGTGTTCTATATGGGAGCCAAAGCCGCACGACACTTCGTATATTACTCCTCTAGAGGTGAGGGGAACGATCGCTCAGCTGTGATTTAAAAAGTTCTTGTCGAATTTAGTCACTTCCCACTTTGGCTTCATATCATCCACAACATAGTCCCCAATATATCCAAATACAATATCACTGCCACCATTGATTCTGCTCTGAAGGCGGGGTGAATTCAATATGCGTTTGTATAATGCCTATGAACCGATACACGGAACGAGTACTCAACATTGATGTCACTTTGCTTCATCGCAAATTAACGAACGCACATTAATATTTACCCGCAAATCATCCCGGACATGTCCCATCCATTCCTTCCTTTTTTTTCTCTCTATCTCTGTTCATTCCTTAGTTCCTTTCCCCAAGCTTAGGGCCGCAAACCAGACGCACGTCTGATCTATCTCCCTACCTTTACTACCCCCCTCCTCTTCCTTCCAAATACAAATTCCGTGATCGATCTGTTTCGCTCACGCAACGTGAAGACACCTCGCAGAAAGTGCGAAGCGCGCGCACTTTCTGCAAAAAGGTGCCGTCGCCGGCCATGCTATCGCAGGAGTCTAGCCGTCGTTTTGGTCGTGCCGTACTGTGGCGTGGTCGTTGGCGTTGTATACAGGCTGCGAAGCGAAATGACATCGCGTCCAGCCGACCAAGGCGGTGGGAAGCTAGCGGTCGCGCTCTGCTGGCGCGAGACTAACCCGCTTTAAGCGGCGACCCACGCCGAATGGCACCACCGCGCTGCTGGCTGTTCGTGGGACGTGCGAGGTCGTCGCTGTACTTTCCGCTCGCATGGTCCCGGCAGCGGTCCGTGAGCAGCGACACCGAGCGTGCAATGGTTTGCGTTCACGCTGCGTAGCTCTTGATCGGTCACAAACTTCGCAGCCAGTGTTCTCACGCTGTTCAAAAGACAGCAGAGCGTTTTCACTAGATGCAGTTTGTATTGGGTGCAGTCAGAGAGACCACTGAACGAGTTGAGAGTTTGTAAAGAGAGAGAGAAAAGGTTTATTATGGCAGAAAAGCTGAGAGGTCGGCCTGAATCAATGTTCTGGCCTCTTACTCAGCATTAGGAAAGGGGAGAGTGGTAGTATAGAGAGTGGAGAGAAGATGCGGTTGATGATGATGATGGAGAAAAGTGGCGATGAAGTAAGTCCTTGAATGTCCAAAAACTATTTACAGTCTCTCGTCGAGCTCTGTATCGCGCAAAAACATGTTCAGCGCTTTCAGAATATCGCGCTGATGACATGGTGGTGGTCCCAACAGAACTTTTTCTGAAACTTGTTGCTTCGATGACAACAAGACGGCCGCCATTGAATTTCTTTGTGCGAGGTATCGTGGGCAGACGCACAGGAGGTGTTCGATAGTCTCAGGAGTGCCACACATCTCGCAATTGGGACTGTCGGCACGGCCGATAAGGTGTAGGTAACGGCGAGTGAATGCCACACCTAGTAGTAGTCGGTGAAATAAGCTTGTAATACACCTTTTCATGGTTGGTGGGATTCTAACACTCATATTTGGGTCAAGTTCGTGAAGCCGGCGGTGACGATGGCTTGGTAAAGACCAATATGCTGCTGTAGTCTCACTCACGAGTGTGTACACTACGGTGTTAGTATCCGGTCGGGAAAAAGGGATAGCTAGTACTCTGGCGTTACCATGGGCCATCTTTGCCTCCGCATCGGCTTGCTCATTGCCCTGCAGACCGCAGTGCCCTGGAACCCACTGACACATGGTACGATGGCCAGTTTTCAGGGCGACATCGTGTAATTCGGCCACTTCGTGAGCAAGTATGTAATAAGGCCCTCGTTTAAGTGCTGAATCTATCACTTGGAGTGCTGGTTTACAGTCACAAAATATACTCCATTGGTGAGGAGGTTGCGTCGATATGTAACGAATTACCTCGCGGATGGCTACAATCTCTGCCGCCGTCGATGTTGTTCGGTGGTCCAGACGGAAGCGTTCACTGGTCTTCACACTTGGAATAACGAATGCCGCTGTTGACGCAGTGGGTAACACAGACGCGTCAGTAAAAACATGCACAGAATTGGCATATTTTGTGGATATATATGATAACGTTAATTGTTTGAGGCCACATAAAGGTATGCGCGACTTTTTACCCACTCCTGGAATGGATAGGCGCACTGTAGGTCTTGATAAAATCCATGCTGGTGTTTCTGCAACTTTTGCTGGAGCGAAGCCTGAGGGAATGGTGTTCTCATGGCGTGAGATGATTTCTGCAAAAGTGCTGTCCGGTCGGTGGGTGTGGATCGTTGCCAGAGGATCACGTTCATGCCGCGTCAATAGTCGGAGATAAACTCTTAACGGTTCGCATGAAAGATAACTATCCATGGGAGTTATGCGTGCCTCCGCAATAACTCCTAATGTTGACGTACATCGCGGTACGCCAATACATGTCCTCAATGCCTGAGCTTGCAAACTTTCTAATGTACGCAGGCAGGACGGGCGTAGGTTGGTCATAACAGGTAAGCTGTATCGTAGGTAGCTCACGAAAAGTGCCTCATACAGCTGAAGCATCTAAGCATGTGTATGAAGCTGCTTAGCTTGGATCTAAGCATCGACACGTGCTTCGACCAGGACAAGTTTCGGTCAGCCATCACTCCTAAGAATCGATGATGTGTTACATATGGTTGCCATCAATTATGATTTGGTAAGGATGCATCGTTTTGCGTGTAAATGCTAGGGCCGCACACTTCGCTGTCGCCAATTGTAGACCTCGCGAACGCAAATATTTAGAGGTGACCGACACTGCACGTCGTAGTCTTGCCCAAAGCTGTGATCGTGAAACACCGGAAGCCCATATACAGATGTCGTCAGCGTACAAGCTCATCCTCGCTGTGTCTGGCACTACATCGGCGAGTCCTATGGGAGTGATGTTGAAGAGCGTCGGGCTGAGAATGCCACCTTGAAGAACTCCACGGAAGACTTTATGACGACTCGTCTCTCCATCCGTCGCCGTCATAAAGATGGTCCGGCGTGTAAGGTAATTTCGTATCCACAGAAACATTCTGCCTCCGATCCCTAGCTCCTCAAGTGCGTCGAGGATAGCATCATGTAACACATTATCATATGTGCCTTTGACATCCAAAAATAGCGCTCCTGTCAAGCGTCGGCGCCTCTTGGCCTGTTCAGCAGTTGATACGAGATCGATCACGCTGTCAATAGAAGACCTTCCCTTGCGAAAACCTGTCATTATGTCTGGATAAAGGTTGTTCTTCTCAAGAAACCATTCCAACCTCGTCAATAGCATTTGCTCCATGACCTTGCCCACACAACTTGCCAGGGCAATTGGTCTGTAGGATGCCAGGGCATGAGGTGTATTGCCAGGCTTCAGAAGCGCCACGACACGACTGGTTTTCCATTTTTCCGGTACAGTGCCTGTGCTCCACGACGCATTGAACATGGATAGAAGAAGAGTGCGTGCCTCTTTTCCCAGTGAACGGAGCGCAGCGTACGTGATGCGGTCTGGTCCCGGTGCCGATGAGCGTCGAGTTGAAGCAAGTGCAGCATCTAGTTCTTGCATCGTGAACATGACATTAAGACGGTCAATTAAGTGAATTAAGGTAGGTACAGGTAGGTATACTAAAAGGTGTCTTACTAGTATGCACGGTTGAAAGCCGCAGGCTTGCAGCTGCTTCGTTAGACTGACACGGAAATGGCAATTCGCTTATAGCATAGACAAATAATCCGAAATATTAATAAACTGGGCTCCTGCTTTTCTGGCATGATTTCGCCGTCTCATCAAACCTCGACGAGCTTTCTCCTCTTAATAATAAAAACCCCTGCTTACGCGCCAATGTTTGCGATGGAGTTAAAATAACAATTCTACAACAAGCCCTCTAATTGAATTTGTCGCTGACCGACTTCTTTTTTTCCTTCAGCCGATACATAAAAAAAGTAATTTTATGACAGCTACGACATGTTCCAACGTCCTACTAAGCCTCAGCCGGAAACGCACGATCATTTTCTTCGCGGATTTCTTGTCGGTAGTAGCCACGATGACATAGCGAAGAAAAAGCGAACCGCGACTACGAAAAGGAAACTTCAAAAAGATAACAAACGAAGCTTTCGCTCCCTTACTGCCAAGGAGCGGAATGGAGCTTTGTTCACAATGGTTAGCATTGCAAACAATTCGCGAACCAAAATCGCTTTATTATGCAGCGAGATTCGTAATAGAGGGAGCTCTACAGTGCAAACAGATCCTCCAAAGCACTCAGGCGAAACGGCCGTCTACAACATACTCTGGCAGACACGCATGTGAACGAGATACCCGCTGTGACGGGACAAAACAAAGCGATCGCCGCCACGCCCACCTTCGCGAAAGAGACCGCAGAAAAAAAGGGCGGTTCCGAACTCGCGCTCACGGTGATCCAGATGTATAAAGACGGCTGTCTGTGTGTACTGCCCGCGAGGGTGTAGAACACAATGTGTATGTGTGTTCGTGCAGTTTGTCCTGAACATACACACACACTCGCACATCTTCGGTCAACAGTGGGCTACCGCGGAGAGCCAGGGCGCTCCATGGGCTGGCCGCATGTGTACATTTCTACCGTCACGATTCACGGTCGGCGGGAGCCCGTAATTGTCAATTAAGTGACGCCTCGCTTCAACGGCGACTCTACCTATAGTGGTCATGTTTGTGTGCAGTGTTCACCGGCTCTGAGAGAGGCGCGGTCACTTCGATGAGTGGACGACAGGCATAGCAGCTACCAGCCTCGGCACATGGTGGGACGGCGACTTGTGTGCTTTTGCAGAAGGCCGGAGCAGAAGAGGCGAACGCGTCGGAAGCCGGCGGCGATTCTTTGAGTGACCGGAAGACGGCTGTTCGCACGCGTTGCCCCCTCCGCACAGAACGCGATGTACTACTATATACATAAGAAGTGTTGCCATTGTTTCTTGCGGGTCAGGACAGCATCCGCCTCTTTCGTCTCTGTTGGTTCCGCGGTCCCGCGACCATTGTCTGCGGGCGTTTGCTCTCGCAGAAAAAAGGTTCGTGGATTCGGCTATTGTGAGCGAAGAGAAGAAGGGTACGAACGCATATGCAGATACGTGAAGGGCTGTTCGTCGTGGACGCCGAATGTTCACCCTTGCGAATGTGACCTTCATGAGTAGCGCTAAAGTTACCCCCTTATTTCCTTCCCCATGTGTAGCAGACTGGGCGTAATCTAGTTAACCTCCCTGACTTTCCTGTATTCCTTTGTTTGTTTTTTTTTTCGCTCTCTCTCTCTCTATCTGTTTAGCCAAGCTCAAATCTCGGGTTTCGGCAATCCTCATCTTCATGTCCGACTCTGTGGCGTTGCAGAATAAATCCCAGCAAAAGCGGTCACTCAAAAGCAGCAAAAGCAGCAAAAGCAGCGATTATCGCTGCTTCATAGATTACGCTCGACATCGTGGCTTGAAAGTTTCATTTATAACTGTCATAGCACACGACTCCCGCTTTTAAGAGAGGCTATTTGGTCAAGTTGGTTAATGTTCAGTTTATTTCCTTAATGAACGCCTTTTTTTCTTGGGGAGGGGGGGGGGGGGCATTACATAAATGGTGGGGTTTTATTCAGTTTAGCAATAAGCCATGAATATTGTTAAAGTATTCAAAATAATCAGCAACGCGGTATTGAGAGAGGGAGAGAGTTTGAGTGAAAGGCAGGACAGTTACCCAGAAGAAAATTATCCGCTTTGCTACCCTGGACTGGGGAAGGAAGAGGTAATGGGGATAGAAAGGTAACGAAGGAAAAAAAGAGAAAGGGTAAAAAATATAAAGAAAAAAATGCGCCAGCACCTTGTATCGCGTTTAGATTGCTCCAAAAGGACCGAGTTTTAGCCGTTTGTTACTTTTTGTCTTTGGATTATTTTTCCTGTAACGTAGAACCTTCCTGGCCAGCTGATGAATGCAGCATGTAACTCTTAGCAAGAAAATAAAAAAAAAGGAAACGCACACCCCCTTCTTTCTCGTGGATCACATTTGTCTCATGTACGTGCTCCGCACTGTCACGAAAGCGGTAAACTCGCGAACTGTAATATTTGTATGCTCACGCCGACTCCATCACGAAGAGGCCAGCGGCATAATAAAGCACGCCGCTGCGCGTCTCCCGACACGAGGTTATACACGAATGTCCGTCCGGGCTCGGTTTTCGAAGCCGTGAGTATACATACCATTCGCGATAGACCGCGTCATGAGCCCCGTGCATCCTGCTTTCGCGAACCGGTCTGCGCGCGGCATCGGTCTCGTCGAGGAAGGACAACGCGTTCAAGTTCAAGGTCCGCGCTGCCGCAAACCTCGACGCGAAAGAAGGAAGGAAGTTTAGGGGGCGGCAGTCGCGGTGTATATATGATCGGATGCACAATGAAAGGCTCGCTACACCGCTTATTATTTTTCTTTAACGGCGCGCAGCTATACTGTAGTTCTCTATAGCTGTACCTGAAGCGTGAGCGTAAGCGCGTGCCTGGACACTCAGACCAAAAGCCTGCACGATTTCTATGCGATGGACGCGTGCTCGCTTCTTGATCTTGCCGCTGTGCGGGCTTTTTTCCTGCCACAGGGATGTTGTATGGAGGCGTTTTTCCAGTGGATGTGTCGTGCAAACTGCAGTCTCGAGGCGCGCTAAATGGCATGCTTCCTGCAGAAGCGCTCCGTATACACTTATTGTGCGTTTTGAAAAAAAAAAAAAAACAGAAAAGCCGCGACTGCGATGCGTAATGTTCCGTGTGTAGGCATGCATCGTGCTCGCTGTTTTGTATAGACCCTGATGGCCCAAAGCTGGCGGCATCTTGAACGCGGATTGCCCCGGAATATCTTCGGGACACATCGGGCTACTTTGACTAAAGCGTTCGCGAGGTAGTCATTTCAAGTCGTGTAGTCACGTTTTGTATTTTATTTGTATATATTTTTTCTTGCGGATGTGTGTATGAGATTGCGGGCAGACTTGACCTCACAGCCAGGAGGGCGCGAATTTGAAGATATAAAAAACGGAGAGCTTGACTATAGCGGCACCTGAGAAACAGCTCAAGAAGCGAAAAAAAGAGAAAAAAAATCCGGTAGATCCCACGCACTGTGGGAATCGATGTAATGCGAAGCAGCCAGCAAAGAGCTGCATACATCGCTTTGTTTATTTTCGAGCCAAATGAAATCATTCATGCCATGGCATCTAGTTAACCATATATCGCATGTTTGCCATGCACGCGTGCATGCACAATATGGTATATACCATGCCAATAAAACGTATATTCTGGTATATACACTGCATGACCGGTCATTTATGTTCATCACGCACTCCTGTCATGCCATACCAATTTCGGTATATATCCAGTTATCTAAACGGCCGGAAGCGCACCATAACAGTGTCATGTAAATCTTACCGTACATGACATGCATAACATAATTCGCATGTTAGGACCTGTCATTTATGTTCATCATACAGTCACATCGCACAATACCAATTTTGGTGTATATCAAACGAGCGAAATGGCCGCGAGACCACCATTAGCGTGGCATGTAAATCATGCCATGCATGATATGCATGTCATAGTTTTCATGTTACCACGTGTCATTTATGTTCGTCGCACATTCGCGTCTTGCAATGCCAATTTTGGTGTATATCAAGCTTGCGAAACGGCCGCGATCGGACGATGAGCGTGGCATGTAAATCATGCCGTAAATGATATGCATATCATAATTTTCAAGTCACCACCTGGCACATATCTTTGTCATACAGTAACGTTGCGCAATACGAATTTTGGTGAATATCAAGCTAGCGAAACGGCCGCGAGCGCATCATGAGCGTGGCATGTCAATCATATCGCACATGACGTGCCTGTCACGATTTTCATGTTACCACCTCTCATTTATGTTCGTCATACAGGCGCGTCGCGCAATACCAATTTTGGCGTATATCAAGCTAGTGAAACGTCCGCGAACGTACCATGAGCGTGGCATGTAAATCATGACATGCATATCATGGTTTTCATGTTACCCCCTGTTATTCATGTTCTTGATACAGTCACATCGCACAATACCAATTTTGGCGGATATCAATCTAGCGAAACGGCCGCGAGCGCACCACGAGCGTGCCATGTAAATCATGTCGTACATGGTACGCATGTCATGATTTTCATGTTACCACCTCTGATTTACGTTCGTCATACAGTCGCGTCGTGCAATATCAATTTTGGTGTATATCAAGCCGGCGAAACGGCCGCGAATGCACCATGAGCGTGGCATGTAAATCATGACATACATAACATGCGTGTCATGGGTTTCACGTTACCACCTGTTATTCATGTTCTTCATAGTCACATCGCGCAGTACAAATGTTGGTGTATATAAACCTAGCGAAACGGCCGCGAGTGCGTCATGAGCGTGGCATGTAAATTATGTCGTGCATGACGCGCGTGTCATGATTTTCATGTTACCACCTCTAATTTACGTTCGTCATACAGTCACATCGCGCAATACCAATTTTGGTGTATATCAACCTGGCGAAACGGCCGCGAGTGCGTCATGAGCGTGGCATGTAAATCATGACATACATGACATGCATGTCATGGTTTTCATGTTAGTGTCAGTTATGTTTGTCATGTCGAAATGTCTCGTTATACCAGTTTTCGTATATATCCATTCATTCAAACGGCCGCGAGCGCCCCGAGACCATGTCATGTAAATCATGCCGAACATGACATGCGTGTCATGATTTGCACGTTAGGACCTCTCATTATGTTTGCCATGAACTCTTGTCACGCCATACCAGTTTTGGTATATATGAAATTAACGGAATGGCCGCAAGAGCCCCAAGGCCGTTGAATGTAAATCATGCTATTCATGACATGCATGTCATGATTTTCATGTTATGACCTGTCATTTATGTTCGTAATACGGTCATGTTATTCCATTCCAATTTTGGTATACATCCGATTAACGAAACGGCCAGGAGAGCACAAAGTCGTAGGCGGCTAGATAGATAGATAGATAGATAGATAGATAGATAGATAGATAGATAGATAGATAGATAGATAGATAGATAGATAGATAGATAGATAGATAGATAGATAGATACGCTCAAACTCGCAGAAGTTCGCTAAGAAATGCTTCGCATTAAAAAAAAAGAAATGCTTAACGCCGTTCAATCTGCACCAACGCGGGCTTGAGTGTTCCAACTATCGCACTCTGTTGAGAGCCTCTATGCGTGGCAATATATGCGGACGAAAAGTAGAGGTGCAATGAAAAGAAGATGATTGACTTTGAAGGCGTATTACGAATTACTGTCTTTTCCTGTGCTTTTCCTGCGCACTTTCCTGGTTCTTCATAAAACCGTGAGCGCGGCACAAACTTCAACATGAATGCCTGTACCAACTCGATCAGTTTTTCATTCCAAAACGCAACTGACAACAAAGGTTGGTTTTGCCACAGGCAGGAGGCTGGACGATGCAGTCAACGTCGCACGTCCTCCGCCATCGCTAACACTTCCACGAAAAACACCCCCAAGCACCCAGAAGTTCCAGCCGGGAGACCGGACGCTAATGAGATGTTTGTATAAGCGATCAACAATAAGCACTCACTCACCTTGGACAGGAACTACGCAAGAGAAGGTTGGGGATATTTAACGGAATTCGGCCTCCGCGACGGTTCACTGTAACCCGGGTGTTCGTTGAACGGCCGACGAGGGACAACGCTCCTACGTAGCCCTCTCACAAAAATTTAAGCATCTCGTTTGAAAGGTACGACCGTAATGGAAGTTCGGCTTTTATGCAGTCGTGTCTTCAATACTCTGCATACCCAAGAAAGCGAAAGTTTATAATAAAGAATAAAGACCCGAGAAAAAGAAAATACCAAGCCAAAAAGAACGGTTTTTACGGAGTAGACAACGCCCGCGAGTCTCCACGACGCTCAAAATGTGCACCGCCATTCTTGTCGAAGGGTCGCGGACAATGCGTGACTGCGGCCATTCTGAGTAACGGCGCGCTACCTCGTCATGACCGGTCAATTAGGGCGCTGGACAGTAGTGGGTAGCGAGAAGAGGAGGGGGTGTCGAAGCGAGGGTACACGCGTTGTCCCCCTTTTAACCCTGACCTTAGCGCGCTGCCCGCGAAGATGATGGCTGGCTCAGAGCGTGCCGGGCAGACGGAGGAAGCGGCGTGAACAACAGAGCGGAATGCGCAGCCGCGAAGGAGGGGTGTACTGCTCAAAGCGGAGCAGCAGCAGCAGCAGCAGCAGCAGAGCTTCTGACCGCCTCGAAGGCGACGCCATCGCCCCTATCGAAGAATATCTCCACGTGCTAGGGAGCGTGGCCGCATAACGTATAACGCGTGACCTCCGAATCGAGCCACGCTCGGCCGCGCTCGATCGCGTATCGCCGTGTGGCCTCCGTGCAGATTCTGCTGCTGCTGCGGCTGCCGGGCGGGTCCCTCGAGTTAAAGGATGCAGGCGTCCATTGCGCACCGCCTCAGCCATGAAGAACGCGCTCTCATTGTTGTTTGCATACAGTCGACCCAAGACGGATCGCGTTCACCGTGGAATGCTGGCGCACTCGGGGAGCGTGCGTTACCGCCCGTCGGACCGCAATGAGAAATCGCGAGTGGGTAAGGAGTCGAGCAGTTACGGGTTCAGATGCCACATAAGCACGACGCAGTCTGAGCGGTGCTAGTCTCTCGACAGGCGCTTTGGGATATGCGCAGACGTAAGCAATGTTCCGAAGCCGGAAGTCGCTGCGAGCAGTTGCACGATCGGTCACTGTGCATCAGACCAGAGGCAGGCGTGGCGGACACGGCCTATAGAGTTGCGGTCTTACCCACCAGAGTTTCCTACAAAATTAACTTGACGGTACTCTGACAAAGCCCCTACCGGAGCGGCGAGTATGATGGCTCAGGCGAGAAGGGCATGATGGTTAGTTCATGAATATGTGTAAAGCTCTCTACGGCTTAAGATGACATTGCGACGTTGCAGTTATAACTCTTAACAATTTAGCGCGTAATATAATGCCTAATTTACGATGATTATAGATCTGTGCACTGAAGGTCTGCCTTGCCGGGCTGAAAAACTATGCGTGTTTGAAAAGTGTGAAAAGAAATTCCTAACAAATGACGCCACAAGAAGGTCTCGAGTCGCAGGCACGAAGATTAGACAAATCCGTGTGTACCAGGCCCGTAGCCAGGAATTTTTTTTCGGGGGGGGGGGGGGGGGCACTTGTTGAAAGCCTTGACTATTTGAGAAAAATACATATTTTTATTATTTATTTTCGGTAAAACACCCCTCCATGAAAATTTCGGGGGGAGGGGCGGCGGGCCTCTGGCACCCCCCCCCCTGGCTACAGCCCTGGTGTGTACTAACCACCATTCTCATGGTAACTGCACGATCGCGCAGCCCTAGTTGCCGATAGTAAGTAAGCTTTCATCATCATCATCATCATCATCATCATCATCATCATCATCAGCCTGTCTACGCCCACTGCAGGGCAAAGGCCTCTCCCATGTTCCGCCAATCAACCCGGTCCTGTGCTTTCTGCTGCCACGTAAGTAAGCTTTGCTGCCCTCCAAAGTATTCCGGCTAGCGCATCCGGTGAGGCGAGCACTGGGTCGTGGCGCATGTCGCACTTGTGACCAAAAGTGCGACATGCGCCTGCGGCGTCATCTCGACAGGCGCAAATTGAATAGCGCGTATTCAACTACGACGGCGTCATGACCGGTCATGACTCCTGACAACCGACAGATCTGATGCATCAGATCACGACAGGGAAATAGCTGGACGCGGCTTATAGTGTGAAGCAGGGTTCGCGTGGTGCCACACGGTCTTGTAGCGAACCTGACCGCCAGCTTGGATGACAGAGCAGCCGTCGCGCAGATGAAGACCGAGAGCTCCGATTAAAAACCATAAAGACCGAACAACTCCCTCCATTTGCAGTCTCGATGCGCGCTCGGTGTGGCCGTCTTAATGAGAACGATCCATCGTGTCATACTCTGAAACACGATGCGCTTGTCTTGTAAGCAACTTCAAGTGGAAGGCGCAGTTGCAGGCCCTGCATGTGAAAGAAGTACTCCGACCTTTCGTAAAGGGTACCGTGTACATATATGGCTGGTCAATGTTGGTGCATGTCTTCTTTTCATGCCGACCGTTACAGACATATGCCTTCAAGACAGCTGGAAACGGTGAGAATGTTAATGTGCGACAAGATATCCGGTAAGCGTATTCCTTCATTTCTCTCCCTCTCTCTGTCTTCGTGCGCGCACGCATGTGTCTGTGCCTGCGTGCTTCAATTCAATTGACCTCAGTACATAGCGTGCCGCATCGTGGAGCTAGTTGAGCCCGTGTTATTTAGGCTACCACTGGCCATCATTTTACAAGGCTAAACGCCGTGTACTACAAGTTCCAGGACTTCTTCCTCAGCGGACGAACGTGCATTTCGTGCAACGACGTGACTCCGCCAATGCCTTCCACGCTTCGGTCTTCCGTTCAAATAGAAACGCGCGTGACGCCGACGACATACTTCTTCGGGAAAACAAGCTTATTGCCCGCTCCGCTACAGTCCTGAAAAGAGTGACAGGGCGGATATATATATACAGATACGTATACGAGGAATTGCTGGCAAAAAGGGGACTTTGTATGAGCAACCCTGTTGTCTTCTTAGTCACAGATCAAAGGCACGCGTGACCGTCGATCGCCATGCGACGCGCGTGCGTGCGGAGTGCGACCTGTCCGCCTCTCCGCGGGGAGCACGAGCACAACGGCTGTGAAACAAGCGGGAGCACGAAAACAAAGCCGCGCCCGGATATCCCCACTTGGCAGCACGCACGAACTCCCATCTTTTACGTACGGACAGCTAATTTGAATTCCTTTGCATACTGCGGACAGCCGCCAGCCTGTGCGAATGGTCTCTCCGCGGGGCCCGTCCATGGGATGGGACGGCCGCAGCGCTTGTGGTGCGGGCCTTCTATACGTGCGAGACCACCACGCCGCTCCCGTATTATAAACAGATATGCGCGCTCTCCTTGCCGGGTTGAGGAGCGGGGTGTGGTGATGCGGTGGTAAGGCACTCGCGCCACGGCGGGAACAGCAGCCTTCGGCGCACCACCGCGGAGGCTTCTCGATCGCAACGGGCAAGCAGTCCATCGTGGTCGCGTCGTCGTGAGGGGTGCGTTGTTGTTTTGCGGTGCATCGAGACGGCCACCGAGGAGGTGCGCATCCCTTCGTTTCGGAGGTGCGTTATGCCTCGGCGCCAGTCGTTCCTGTAGACTCTGATCGTCTGCACGTTGCTGCCGAGGAGGCGGTCGAGGAAAGAAAGAAACCCGTTTGCCGCCTCCGGAACTATCTCACGTGCCGGTCGAGCGCGCTGCGTGCCAGGCTCCTTGCTTCCTTTTTCCTTGCGCTATCTCGCTCCGCGCCTTCTCCGTATGCGCGCTCGCAGCAGCGGTTGTGGTTTAAGCGGCGGCTCTCGGAGGTGTATCAGCGCACCCGGGGGCCGCGCGGGCGCCGCACACTGAACACCATGGCCCTGTTCCGTGCTATTCCTCTTTTTTCTCTTTCTTCGGTACGCTTTCGTATAGTGAGGGGCTAGACTCTTCGGTAAGAGTGTGTATCCGAAGAGGTTACCCGGGCGGCCATGTTCGTAGCGGTGCAATGGGCCGTGCACGCACTAGCCGTGCCCACTGTCTGTACAACTAAAATTGGGGGCTCATTTGTTCTAGATCGTGCCGGTTCCCGTCACGGTCCGAAGATGCAGGAATGCGAGCACTGATTTCCCTAATGAACAATAAGAGACAACGGCTATCTGGATTTGAGGCGTACCTGTACCACCGGTTCATGGAGCTAAATGACGGCACTCACACGAGTTAGCGTGATTTCCTCGCTGTTGCTATCACGTTTTATATATGCATGCGTACGAAGCGTAGTGGCTATATCACTGGTCTTTGAGCTAAATCCTGTTTCAAGTCTTTTTTACTATACACGTAGTTCTCGAAGCTCTTGTTGCCATTGAGGCTGCTGTAGATCGTACGTCGTATGCGTGAGGAAAACGAAAGAGTGATTCCTTTAAATTGAGTACTGTGAAGCCCAATAGACAAGATGAGGTAAGGCGAAACGGACGGCGCAAGCGTCGTTTTTATTTGTTGGCATTAGAACAGTCGAATGTACTCACAAACTAATCCAGAAAAGTCATCGCCCCAACCGCACAGCAGGTGCACTGAATACCTATAGGACTAGACCTAACATCGCTGTAGTTCTTCGGCACAGCGCACGGACGAACAAAGTAAATAGGGAAGCAACTCGTGACCTTCAGAAATTTAACTCCAACCTTCATCAGACTAAGCAATTACTATAGGTTGCCGGGCGTCTCACGACTGCTGCTTGTAGAACTGCTATCCACGGCATGGGACGGCCAGAGCAATGGGTCGTCCGGCTAACGATCCAGATTGACCTGGCTGCACTAGACGGCGATGATTAACCCTTAGTTGTTTGCGAACACACAGTGTCTCTCTTGAGGAGCACAGCGACTCCGGAGACCAGCTAGCTCCCAGCGTGGGATGCACACAGCCGTCCGGCAAACAGCGTCTGGCAAACCGGACAGTCGTCGGCGCGAATGACAAGGCGGCAACGAACCGGCGAATTCGTTTGTCCCTTCAAACGAGGTCTTCTCGATCTGCGACCTTCTCGGAACGGATTAGAGACACGCCCAGCCAGTGCAGTGCTTTGACAGTTACTATACACCCTACGCATTACTCTCCGGAGGGGTCCAACTCTTCGGTGTCCTAGGAGGAGTCGATGCGCGAAGCGCGGCGGCGTATATATGTTCAGAGAAGGGTAAGTACGGGACGAAGGCGTACGAATGGAGGGGGGGGGGGGGGCGGGACTCAGTGCCACGCGCACTCCTCTAGTCTTTGATTGCGTCGTAGGCGGAACACTACGTACTTCCGGGGTCACGTAACACGTGTTCGACGCGTGTGTGTGCCTCGCGCGAAGGTTGACAAGAGAGGCGTCGCTGGGGGCGCCCGCAGGGTCTCGCCTTCGGCAAACCTCGAAGTGGTCCATCGCTTGACGTTTCGATTGCTAGCTTGATCTACAGTCACACCCCCGCTCCGTACCGCCGCTCGGCGCTCCGTGCCTACGACGCTCCACCCTACCTCTACCCAAACGCGCATTGCGGCGTCCCCGTCAATCTGGCGGTCACACAGCGCGACGCTCCACGACGTGCGACTTGGAAGCGCGTCGGGCGCCTTTGTTGGGCGTCACACGTACCGTACGTGTCATATTCGTATGATATATTATACGCCGCCTTTTTGATGCGTGTATAAGCAGGCTCATAAAACGGGCGCGCGCAGCTCTTGTATAGCTTTGAATTTTAAAAGCAGCGCGATACGGAGGCGTGGAATAGTATGGCTCGAACGTGTAGAGTAGCAGGCTAGAGCATAATATCGCTCAGGCCGACCTCTCTGCCTTTCTACAAATAAACCTCTCTCTCTCTCTATGGCTCGAACGGGAAATGCGACTCGAGGTGCCGGTCACGCCGTGCGACCACGCACAATGTGGTGTGTATGCTATTCTCGGACTGCTATCTCTGTATTCGTGCGCCAATAAAAAAGAAAAAAACAACAGAAGGCGACGTTCGGGTGGTCTCGTTTTAGCGCGATCATCAGCACGCTTGCTGTTCAAGAGATGTACTTGAAATTGGTGCATAGTTTGGATGAAATTATTGATTCGAACGTTACGTACTCGCTTATAAAAAACATGCCTATGTAGGAGGAATGCTGCGAGTTAGGCGGAATGAAAACACACAGACAGCGATAAACCACGACAAATGCTCTCTCTCTGTCGTTGTCTCCATCCGTCCATGTTTTCTTCGCGCTTTACTCGCAGTGTGTCTTACCGATGAGACCCAGTTTACACTCTTCCGCAGGAGAAAAGGCATCGAATGACCCATAAAAATTTTGGTTTCCAATGACTGCGCTTAGTACAAAGTTTAATTGGCCCGCTTTTGCACTGACAGAGGGCTGTTGATCTTCTATATCGTATCGATTACGACTCAACAAACACTTTAATGATAACCCGGAATCGTTAAAAGGTGTATATAATGTTTAACAATCACTTTCAGAGAAAAACAATCATCAAGGATAACTGCAGAACATGATCATGAGATTGAAAGTCATAAAAACAACAACAACAAAACGATTAATGTTATTTCGACAGGTGGCCTTAAGAATTCGAACAAGCGCATAAGACCAATGCTTGGGAGTCACAAAACTCACAATATATATTTCTCTCTCTATAATTATCAGGTGTTTAGCTTACCACTAACCTCTTAATTAACGTCTCTTTCTCTCTTAACCAACGCGGCTCAATCCAATGAATGGTATTGACGCTGCGTTAAAGATCACGCATACTTGCGTGAGCTTTCGTATCACGCGTTTCTCGCACGTTCTGTAGCTTACAGCTTCGAGTCACAGAGTGCAGAAATGAGAGAGGGGGCAAAACTATTACGCGCACCTCCGCACCCAGAGCGCGCTATACAGAATAGCGCGTCCGTCACGCGCCTCCATCTCGAATGATGCAGTGCGGGACCGCGTATATACACCCGGGGCAAGGAGTAGCGCTCTTTAAACTCGTGACGCGCGCTCGGCGCGGGCAGTTCATCTTATGCGCGGAGTCATGACGCGTGATGCTTATCACGGAAGGTGTGCTTGAGATGAGGCCATCGTGTTCCTGTCCGCCACCTCCCTTCTTTTTTTTCTTCTTTCTTTTCGTACCGCGACGTCCATTGTATACGACTCGGCCTGCTCGCCTTTCTTATTGTTGCGGCTACCGCACGTCACGACGTACG